>NC_042615.1:236954587-237308087 GCF_901001135.1 Rhinatrema bivittatum | reverse complement strand
GTAAAAAGGTTTTACAAAAAGAAACAAAATTAAAAATATTTCTTAGTAAACTGCAGTGAAGAGATGCTTTTCAAAGTAGATCAAAAGAAAAGATAATGAGAAAGCGGAAACCATTTCCAAATGTCCTTACGTGTAAGCTCAAGTTGCGGACATTAAAGCTGCTGCATCAGAAGGTCACCTAAAAAAATATATGGGATTTAAATATCTGTGACCCGCAACAAATAACAATTAAGGAAAGAAAGTTCGCACAATTGTGATGTGAATGGAGACTTCAACAAAGCCTTTTGTATGGCTAAACCGTGCAGAGGGGGGCACTGGACTTCCGCAGCACGTTGCACACCTGTTCCTACAAGTGACTAGACAGCGATTTGTAGTTTCTATACGGGAGAAAGGTGATTTGAAGAATACAATAAACCGGAATGAAATCTGACCCACTGCAACAATTTACGGCCCGATGTAATCTGGGAGTCTATTAAATTTACTGTAATTTCGCCAGGTGGTGGTGGTGGTGATTCAGGGTATTGCAGGTGACTGACACTGCCCGGTTTATTGTAACTGAGTTTCAGATCCTGAGATTTTTGGGGGGTTTTTTTTGCCCTTCTCTGGATAGAGTATAATATAGCAGACATAACGTATTGCTCACTGCATGCAGAGACCAAAATGGTGCTCCTCTCAGAAGACAACTGTAATAAATGAAACTAGATCGGGCAATCTAGTTGTATTTCAGAGCAGAAGCACTATACTCACAGCTTCCAATCATTTTTGCTGGCCTATCCTTTGAGGAAACTTTCTTATAAACGCTAAGACGAACATTCGTAAATAAGTTTTCTGATTGTCACCGAAAACTACGGAAAATCCTACTGTAAGTGACAAAAGTTACATGGGGACTAGAACCTGGAGTGTGTATTTTTTATATTCCAGCACACATTTGGCCGAATCAACATCACTTTGCTTTCCAGCTCCAAGAAATGTATAATGTTAAAAAACCCGAATCTTTTCCCAAAAACAATATTAGCTGTCCTAATGACCTAATCCCCGAAATATAATTTGCCAAGGGATTGAAGTTGAATTTATTGTATTGAATCTTCCTGTTCTCAATGTTTTCCTCCTGGGCAAGCAAAAGCACGTCCTAGACAGGATGCACCTAGCCCAGGTATACTTCACCCTGAAGGGTGGGGTCTCTCCAGGCTGGGCTTTGTGGATTTAAAAAGTAGTTATTAATTTCCAGCACGGGCGGATGAGAAGGCGCAGGTGACAGACAGCTGCCTCTAATCGCAATTTTTTTTAAAAATTGTATTAGCCAAAAAGAGCTGGGGAAAACCAAGATCCGAATGGGCTGGGAAGCCATCGCCTACCTGAGAGCTCTCAGCATCACTTAGCCCTTACATAGACAAGATGTTAAAGACTTTTATTTTCACTATCGCTGATTTTTTTTCACTCTAATGATATATTTATGTAAATATAAGAGAAAGCAAAGTTGCTGACAAAGCTAGCCGCATCCCTATTAAAGAAAAGAAGCACCACGAATGCAAACTCTCAGAGGACTTTGCAGGCTTCTCATTGGGGGGGTTGAAGGTTGCCTGGGCGCATCGCATGCTGCTCCCTGCATTTCCTCCGAGGGAGCGGGGGCCGGAGCCTGGAGCAGACGGTGCGAGGTGAAGCAGTACCAGCACTCTAAAGATTTAAAGTGAAAAAAAAGAAAAGAAAAGAAAAAAGGCCGTGCCTCCAAATAGGCGGGAGAGCGCATGGCAGCTGCCTCCGATTGGTCCGAAGTTTGCAGATGAGCCGGGCACCGGCCGCTCTCTGCCCAGCGCCGAGATTCACAAAAGGCAGCGCGGATTGCCGCCGCCCGCTCCAGCGCCAGCCCGTGCCCTCTCTCACCACGATTCCCACTCCATAACTGGCTACCAGCACCTCCCAACCCTTCTCCCGAGACCCTGCACCGAGGGGCAGCTGTAGCATCCTAGTGCCATAGAGGGGTGGCCTTAACTGCCCCCCGATTTTAGTAATTGCAACCTCCGTCGACGCAGGGAAGCTCTCTAAGTTTGGATGGATTCTATTTTCCTCTTTCTGCCCCCACCCCACCTCCATCCCATGCAAAGATGTGGGCTTGAATATTTACTACCCCCATCCCCGCTTGCCCACGAGCCCTGCTTTAGATGCCTGTAGGTGCCAGTGGAAGAGCGGCTGCTGCAGGTGGAGCTTCTGTGTGTTTTATTTATTTATTTTATTTTTTTTGTGCTGCTGTTTCTGCGGGACGGGGGGCGGGAAGACCCTGTGACTGAAAATCCACAAGAGGAAGGAGAAGAAGAAATAGAAAAAAAAAAAAAAAAGAGTCAGCTCGGGTAGGGGAAAGCTCGTCAGAGTTCAAAGTTTGATTTTACACTCCCTCCCCCACGCAGAAGTAGTTTGGCTGGAGAGATGTAAAGGAGCGCGCGGACAGACTCCGCTAATTGGATTTACAACTAATGTGGACCTGGGCGGGAGCGTACGCGCCCCTCTGCCACTTCGCAGCCACCGCTGCCGCTGGGGCGCTCCGCCCCCCCCTCCCACCCGCTTCCTGCGGCTTCCCAGGGCCCGCCCACTCCCCCGGCCCGCCTATCAGCTCTCCCCGCCCGTGGGTGTATGCAGATACGGGACAGGGGCGGGCAGCCAATGGGAGGAGAGGAGGGCCGGCCGGGAGGGTGCGGGCAGCGGGGAATTTCACGAGGACCTAGAAGAGAGAAACCCCAGAAGCCGAGGGAGAGAGAGAGACAGGAAAAAAAAAAAATAAGAACTGTGAGCTTCTTCTCATCAAAGTTGGCTGCAGCCTGCGTTTGTATCGTGCACTTAGAAACAGCTCATGCGAGTTGGAGGCAGAAGAGCCCGCGGCCCCGCAGGGAGGCGGTTGGGACCCTACAGAAGGGAGGTCCCTGCACCTACAGAGGGGGAAACCCGTGCGCGGGGTGGGGGACACCACCCCCGCTGAGGAGCCCGGGAGGCCCGGCCAGCAGCAGCAGCAGCAGCAGCAGGAGTGGCAGCCGTACCCCAGGTAGGGGGCGGGTGGTATCCGAGCCTTGCCTGCCAGCTCGCGCGCCCCAGCGAAGCCCCCTGCTTGTCCGGACCGAGCCAGCATCCCCGGGCGCCCAGAACTGCGGGCAGGGAGCAGCGAGACCAGGACACGGCGGGCGAGCAAGCAGCCTTCCGCCTGCGGACACTAAATGCGTTTAAAGTGTGCACGCAAAGCCCGAGCCCGCCTTTGTTACCCGCCGAGCCCAGGGCCTCAGGAGCACGAAGGCGAGAAGAAGCCGCACGTGTAAACGCTACAGTCGCAAGGGAATAGCGGGGGTTCCACTCCTGCCACGACTTAAAGGTAAGCCTTGGGAAGTCGGGCTGAGGTGAGGGCAGCTCCGGATCCCCTTTAGCCACCGGTGAGTGTAGGATTTTGGCGAGCCTGGGGGGGGGGGGTGGGGGGTGGAGTTGCGTATTCGGTGCGCATGGGGAGCCGGAGCCTGGCATCGCTTCGCTGCCTGTGCCAGGAGCCCCGCCGGGCACGAGGGGGGAAACCGCATTGCCCACCGCCCGAGGCTTGCCTGATGTTGGCAGACTGAGATATAGTGGGGCAGTGATGGTGGTGATTTGGGAGTTTTGCTGGCCAGATTGCCTAGTGCAAGAAACTCCAGCAGAATGCATGCCACCAAAAAAAAAAAAAATAGTGGCGGCTTCCATGTATCGCAGTATTCAGAAACACCTTCCTGGTTTTTTGTTTTTGTTTTTTTTTTTTTAATATAACGTACTGAGTGAATAATGCTTCTTGTAATAAGGTGCCTTGATGAGCCATGTATGTGCTGTTACAATTTCCCCCCAAACCAGGGCTTGATTCATGATCGTGGGTGGACCAAGTGGTCCTGACCCTTACCAGCCATCATCTCGTCTTCAGCCTGTCAAGCTGTGTCACCGCTAAGCAATCACGAATAAGGTGTGATCTGGAGATTTGTCTGACTTTAGTAGTAACAAAACCAAGAATAATGCCCTATGTGAGCTCAGATGTCACAGACCCGTAGAAGCAAATCGTTGCCTGCTGCCTTTTTCTTTTCACAGTTACTATAAAGGCATAGGAGCTGCTTGAGAAGTAGCCTGCTTACTTTTTTTTTTTGCAGGGTAGAGATAATGGCAGGACTGGGGGTTGCATGGCTTGTGCTCCGATCGTTGCATGAGAGGGCTGGCATGGCTCTGTACCTTGTACGTAGTCACGCGTTCAAATGCAGCCGAGCTCGCCTTTAATGTGCACTTCAAAGGCTCTGCGGTTACTATTCCGCCGTGCCGAGAAGAAGCGGTCAGGTTGAAACTTAAGACTGAGGCTGTTCACACGGAATAAAACCGAGCAAGGTCTCCTGGAAGCTCGGCTTCCACGAGAAGGTACCCTGCTGGTCCTGGACAGACTGCTCCGCTTAGCCGAGTGTCCCGAAGTTTAATTTTTTTGCAGATCTACTCTCCCCCCCCCCCCCCCCAAATAACATGTTTTCCTTTTGAAATTGAGTGTCCATGATTAAAAATACCTACAGAGTTTGAGCATTTTTTAATTTTGCAGACGGGGCTTCTCCAGCTCAGACTGTAGGAACTGGCAACAAAAAACCGTCTTCCACGTGGATCGATGTGTTGCTTGTTCAGTTGTTCTGTAAAAAAAAAAAAAAGGATAAAATAAAAATAATAATCCCAAACTCCTGACCCGTCTAGCGCCGTGAGCACTTCCCTCCCACCGCCTCCCTACACATTTGTAAACTAATGGCCTTGTGCGATTATTAGGTTTGTTGGATGCAATACTGAGATTGCTGCATGTCCTGCGGGCATAAAGCGTTTAGATCTGGCAGTTTACATGAGTCAGGAATTCCGACAGTGTTTAGAGAGTGCAAGTGAAGAGGAAGAGAATCGCATGTAATTACTGGGGGGGGGGGGGGGGGGGGAAGGCTCTGCCGATCGCGGTGTGCGCTGTGAAGGGGAACCACGCGTGGGCTCTCCCAGGAAACGAAGGGAACCGAGACGTTGCTACAGCAAGGGCTGCAGTTCATTCGGGGCCGGCCGGTGGTTTTTGGAGCAAGGCACAAGTGCATCCCCCCCCCCCCCCCCCCCTCCAGCAAGGAGCAAAGGGATTGAGTTGATCTAGGGACGTTTTCTGCATCAAGCTCTCTTTTAACCTTTCCGAAAATACTTTTTCTTTCGGACATGCGGTTTGTAACAGGTTTCGTATTGTCTCTTCCAGAACCGGTGCAATTTTCCATCCTGTGTTAGGTTATTCATGTGTACATGGAAATAGCCTCCCCTCGCTGGTTTCTTGGCATGCTTTTATATTAAGAAAAAGGTGAAGGCAGAGCAACGTTTGCGTGCCAAATTATGGGTTGCATGTATTTAGTTGATTTATGCGGAATAGCTGTACCAGTTATATTTTTCTGTTTCTGATTCTGCTGTGCTGCCATAAAACAAAATGTGGCCACATAATTAGGAGCATTTTCAATAGCTCACATGTTTATTTTTATTTTTGTTTTCCAGGTTGGTCCACCCAAATCGGTGCAGGCAGAGAAGATCCAGTTTTGAAAATGGAATTGCAGTTTGCTCTCCTCTTTGTAGGGATAATTGCGTTTTCTGAGTCAGCTAGAGGTAAGTAAGTGTGGATTTCAGGCAGCTGCTATGCATACCTCTTGGCCTTTGCTTTTAGGTTTTGTTCCAGGATATTTTAATTTTTAGTCAACAATTGTATGCCTTGTTCATTCCCCTTCTTCTTCACAATTCAATACATTTGCAGATAAAAATAAGGGCATGTTCGTTTTTTTGGCTCTTTGACTTATGAAAGTTGCAGATTTGTTGAGTGTTCATATTCAGCGAATTATTTAATTGGAGGTGAGTTTTAGTGTTTTTCTTCCTTCTTTGGTTTATGGGTAACAATTCTCAATTAACTTCCAGTATTCAGAGTGGAGTTAAAGAAAACAATGGCATTCCTCTGTGGATCAGGACTACCTCTCACCTCCTTGTAATCCGCTCCGGTTTCTGTGCTGTTTTCCCAATAGTTAATCAAACAAATCCATTAACTCCCCGAGTAACATACAAATGACAGGTTCTCAACAACTAGCACAGATTTTGCCACTGGTCACTGGCAGGTTGCATCAAGTAGGTTACTCAAAAGTAGTGTGCAACATCAGTTGTGTAAAATATAAGTCTGATCGGAACCCCCCCCCAAAAAAAAAAGTTTTTGGTGCATTTTAGGCTTGCTTTTTTTTTTTTTGACCTATTATGAATCCATTGTCCGTTTTCCAATTTGTTTAATTTATAGTAAGAACAAACCTAACAGAAAAGCTTCCACTTCTGCCAAGGGTGGCTCTGTACGGTCACTGAAACGAATAGTAATGTTCTGTTACATCTGGATTAGATGGGAGGTAGAGGTTACAGTTTTCCCTCCTTTATTTATTAGCAACAGCATGGACTGATACAGACTGGTGGAAGACAGGACAAATGATTTGGTGGTGTGCCCTTGCTACTTTTTGGTGACCCGAAAAATGCCAAAAAGTATATGGCAAAGCACCTCCAGGAAACTGCTCAGTGCACCGCATATGTTTTCATAGAACTGTTTCATGATGACCTTACATGGCCTTGAGAGAGTGCCTTTGGCTTATCAAGAAAAACAATTTTCTGTGAAGCAGGTTACAGTATCTCATTTCTTTAGATTCCGTTTTAATTTTTAGATTAAAATGTAAACGTTTCTGTTTTTTGTTGTTATAACTGCAAAGTCTTGGTCAGATTTCTGACAGCTAATGGCACGAAACAGAAAAATAGTTTCTGGTTTTCGTTCCTCTTTGCTTTATAAGACCCTAATAGCTCACAGTGCAGATGGATTATTGAGCCTCATGTGATGGGGCCAGCAGGGCTGCAAATTAGGATGGCCTTATTCTGAACACAGTGTTGTCACAGTAGGATATTGGGGCTTGCTAGGCTTTCGTTAGAAAAACCTCTGGTAGATCTGAGGCCTCGAAAGATGCATTTTCCATCTTTGGACAGTGTGTGCTTGCTTGAGCAGAATGTTCATTCCTTTGCTTCCAAGTTGTGTGTGCAGTTGCCTTACATTTCTGGCCTGTGCGGGGCATTTTATTGCATACGTGAAATATCTTAACAGTTACGATTCATGATGCCAGCTTTGTCTAAGGGCCTGCGTAGAGAACACAAGGCAACAGTCATTTATTCCTGACAGATTGCGGCTTTTCCTTTCATCTGGGGAGGAATGCTAGACATAACATCATGTTTCTGCGCTTGCTGGAGGTGCCATTAGGATAAAATGTCATCTGCCTTATCAGAAGAAGAGGGAGAAGGTTTCCTTAAAGATTTGCTTTCTTGACTGGTGGAGAAATTCCTGCTGCTCGGTGTAGGCTGCATATAGGCAGGGCGTATCGTGCACCTCCTACTTGCTGGCATTTGGAGAATGGGGAGAGTGAGAAATAAATAAGGCAAGGGGGAGAGCTATTCTTGAATGTGCAAACATGAAAGCATGCCTTTTAAGTGCCGCGTTCCAGTTAAACCTCATCGTCATCGCGTTTTATTGATTGGGTTTTTGGCATTCTGGTTCTAAAAGCAGCAGTGTTCTTGTGATATCGAGCACAGGTTCCAAGAACCCTGACCCAAAAGAAAAAACAAACCCCTTGCCCAGATCTACAAAAGCATTTTTGCCATAGACACTAAATCGGGTAAATCTTTTATTGCACCTGGCCCAAAGGTTGTGTAAAATAAGAGTAAATATTGATAAAAAAAACCCAACAAATTCAAATGAAAACAATTTAGGATAAAAGAACTCTGTTGCTTTTGCAATTCATTGCCAAAAAGATTTTTGAAGATCCTTGTAAAGGCCTTGAAGTGTATCCAATGATTTTGCACTCTGTTTTTGGGTGTTTTTTTTTTTTTTTTTTTGAGTGGGTGAATTATGACACGGGATACCGTTTTTACCAGTTTCTTTTCCCTGTAGCTTTCGCTGGGAATCCTTTTGGTCAGTTTTCCCTTTGCTTTCTTCATTGACGTGGTACAGTGTTTTTTCTCTTTCAGATGTCAGGCAGTACAAATTGCCCATTTCTTCTGCATGCGGCAGGCAGACTGTCAGAAGCGCTGCTCCTTGATACTGTGCAAGCAGTGCATTGGTTCTTTGCTCAGGCAGGCTGAGTCCTGGGCTGGATGGAGTGGGTGAGAGAGTCGGTGGTTATGCCAAAGGCTAGCATTTCCCATTTTTGCAGGGATGCTCACATTTTTTTTTTTTTTTTTTTAGATTAATATCTTGGATGCAGTGTTGTTTATTGCTAAGGATGAGATTACCCATTGAAAAATGTATGGCTGCAAAATCTTTTTGACACTTAGGTGCATATTAACTAAGTTTTTTGAAGAGGGGAACAGTGGTTGGTGAATTTCTGCAGTTTCTTAGGAATCGTTGAACTGAAGAGTTTATTTTGCGATTTGAGGATTTGAAGATGAGATTTGTTTGGGGGGGGGGAAGGTTACGGATTTAGGGTAGTGAGGAGGCTACATTTGTGAGCAGATCAAACTTCAAGAAGGGGGTTTATTATGGTCTAATGTAAGGGAAGAGCAGGATACTAGGGAAGTAGGAAGTTCAGCTTTGGATCCTAGGTTATGCAGTCAGTGTGCGCTCCGATATCTCAGGCACCTGGGAATAGTTAGCCCATGTTGCTGAAGGCTCTGATTCTGAAAGTCTTTTGCAGTACTGAGAGGGTTATTTCATGTAATTTCAGTTTTTTAATTTTATTTTCCCTGATAATTTCAGTGTTGTAACGAAACATGACTTTGCTATAACAAACAGGAGAAAAGTAATTTTTCCACTGAATCTTTTTGTTATATCATTGAAATTCCCAGGGAAATAAAATAAAAACTGAAAACAAGTCCCTCATTTATATATAAGCATTGCACGAGGTGTGTGTGGAGAGCGTGATAGGGGGATATAGAGGTATTAATTGCACAAGATGCCAGCATTTTCCAGCAGAGAAGGAGTTCTAGAAGGAGAGGAGGCCATGACGGGCTAAAGGGGAAATAGATTCAGGAGTAACATCAGAAAATAGTAAGGGGTGGGTGGATGCATCCTTCCAGGGGAAGAGGTATGGAGGGGAAAAAGAGGAACTGAATTCAGGAGGGCCCGGGACAAGCACAGGTAGATCCTTAGTTGGAAGGGCGTGAAGAGAAAGCCAGAGACTGGCAGAGGGGTCTGCAGACCAGGCAGACCCGATGGGCTTTCTGGTCCTTGCCCGTTGGCCTGTTGTGTTTCAGTGCGGCATCGGAAAGTACGGCAGGGAGCCCAGAGCACTACTAAGTGAAGCGATTTTGTAAGAGTTCTGCTATAGCAAAACATTTTTGTGGGTGAACATGGGAGAAATTTAGAATTTATTTATTTTTTTTTAAATTCAGTGCTTTTATTGGTTTATCGGGTTCGCTTAGAGGTAAATGACTTCGTGAAGAGGCAGCTGAATGGATTTGCAGGTTAAATTCAGTGCTTCTTTACCAGATGCATCGAGTGATTTGGCTCGGTTCCTTTTGATAGTGACTCTTCTGAAGAGTCTCAGGCTGCAGTTCACCACTGACAGGGGGTGGAAGTCCCTTTCAGGCCCTTAGGGGAAGTGTTGGCAGACATTAGCCACTCTGTTTCCACTGCGGGCACTTTTTACACGGAAAATTCTGCACCTAGATTTGGAAAAGCAAGCCGCACGTTTTCGTTTTCCCTTTCTGATAGGGATGTGAATCGGGTGCCCGATCGTTCCCGCTTTCGGGTTTGTCTGGCCGCAGGAAAATCTAGTTTTCCCACAGATTGCCCTTTTTTTTTTTTTTTTGTGAAAAATCGGTTTTTGGGTTAGTGCGCAAAAAGTAACAAAGGATAACAAAAATAAAACTTTTTTTGTTAGCACGCATTAACCCGAAAGACGATTTTTACGAAAATTCGGGGGGGGGGGGGGGGTCGTTTCATTTTTTACCTGATATATATCAAATTTAGAAATATCGTACGATATTTCAATTCGTTATAAAAACGATTCACATCCCTACTTTCTGATGTGGATAACTTCCTGCCGGGAATACCACCTCCCGAGGCTGCCATGGCTGCATGTGCTATGCAGCCCCGTGCTTGCATTAAGGGTAAAAACCCGTTTTTTTATTTGGAGAAATTGCTTTGGAAAATTTTGTCTCCCCGTGTGAAACCGTGATGGGAGTGTAATTGATGCTATATCTTAAGGATGTTTTTAATTGTATAAATTCTAGCTTTTTGCATAGATGCCTGGCCTGGTTTACATGATGCCCTGAAAGAAAAGTGTATGTATATGAAATGTGCGTCTGGGCTCTGGTTTGTAGACAGTCAAGAATGCTGCTCAGGAATTTTGGTTTCATTTTTTTTTTTTTTTCAGCTCCATATAGCCTCCATTTGCTGGCTTTATGACATGCTCTTTTTTTGCTTCATACAGCACCATACTGAGGGGGGGGGGGGGCAGAGTTTTACCCCATTGCATGCCTGGCAGTGTTGCTCTGATTTCCTGGTTGATTTCCCCAGGAAAACCATGGGTAGAACCCGGGCAGGTCCTAGCTTGTCCCCTTTGACATGGAGCTGTATTGCTTGGTGGTGTTGAGTGCATCTGTTCTTCCAGCGAGATGAATCCCTGCGACCTCAGCCAGCGAGAGATCTGTGGCAGGGCATTTGCAGTTTTAAAGATGCATATAGACAGTTTAGAAGCCTTGTGCACGACATGGAGCTTTTGGCAGCCGAGGAGCACGTGCATATTTCTACAACTGCACAAATTTAGTGTGTGTTGCACTTAAGAGGTTGTTTTTTTTTTTTTTAATTTTTATTTTATTTATGGCTGACTTTGTATAATTTTTTTAAAATTGTCTTTTTGGACTGCAGAGGCAGTGTTCACAGTCCCTGGCTGTCACACACAGCAGTGCCACCTACCATCCGTTATAAAATCCGGGCTTGTACCGTGCTCTGTAGGCCAAGGATGGGACTGCTGCTGGGATGGCCAGGCCGGAGGGACATAAAGGAGGTGAATCCCTGTAGCTGTGAACAAAAGGGCTTGTGGTGTCCCCCGTCCCTCCCCCAAAAAAGGGCACCAGAGCCAAAAGTCCAGCAGCGAGCAGATCTGGTAAAAGAAGCACAGCACTTGAAAGCTACTCGCAAGCATATTAAGTTAGCCCAGTAAAAAGGCATCGTTTACGACTCTTTTTTTTAGTTCTACTAGCGCAACAACCACACCATTTTGTTCTAAAGGGCGCCGCACACGGTTCGGTACCCTGTGTTCAGTCCAAATTTTGTTGTTAAGACCTTGGTTTTGACATTCTTTCAGCTATCTCATGGCAAGTCCTCCGCTCCTGGCAGCAACCTTGCTAGCAAGAGAGACACACAAATTACCTCACCCTCCCTGAATCCAATTAGCCCAGGTTGACTATATCACAGATTGGTTTTTTTTTTTTTTTTTTTTTTTTTACATATGTTGTAAATTTCTCTGAGTGTTTCTTGGTGGCGTGATCCATAAATGTAATTTAATAACTTGTATAATGAACACTAAAAGAAAAAAGAAAAGTCTGATTCCATTCCTTAGCAGCTTGGTGGTCACGCTGCCCTGAGTGAGGTTGCTGTCGCCCAGTATTTTTTATTTATTTAAAATACTTATATACCACTCTGTCATCAATTCTAAGCAGTTAAGTTGCAACATCCATAAAATAGGCAATTCAATACTAAATCAATAGGCACACATTTTGCAAAATGATTAAATCACAAAACATTAAAAGCAATTATAAAAACCAAACTGCAGAATTTCACAAGAACAATGAAACATCATGAAATATAAATGTAAAGACAAACAAAATAAAACAGAATAAAACAAAATAAGACAAATTAAGCAAACTAAAACAAGCTAAAACAGAATAAAAAAAAGTAAAAACAAGCAAAAAAATACAAGTTAAAAAGAATGTCCAAGGTAGAGGTTGAAGAGTTTAAAATATAATGACTCAACATCAACATTTTAATTGATATGGTGCACTTTAAAAATATAAGGCCCATGAGACAATACATTTCCTTTAAAAGTTACCCAAGCAATTCCCTGTCCTAGGTGATTTATAGCATTTTAGTCAACAAAATGCGTATTGTGGCGAAGCAGTTTCTTGCTCTGGTGGTTGTTGAGTGGGATATTGGCATTGTGGTGTTCTGAGATGCAGGAAGTAATGCAGTCGCTGTGTTAGTCCAGTTCACTGTATAGGAGCAAAGGTTAGCAAACAAGTTGCAGGCGCTGCTTTTTTTATTGGACTTTATGGAAGGCATTATGGGCCTGATTTACTAAGCTGTTTTTTCTGCCATAGACGCAGAAGAATGTGGATAAGAGCCTTGGCTAATCAGGTCCTAAGTTAGTTCAATAGAAAGGCAGCATTTGCAGTTTGTTTGTTTGAGGACCTGCGTTTCCGTATGCTGCATGAGCTGATTATCATGTGATATGGGGCAGTGGCTGGAAAAAAAAAACGTCGATGGGCTGAGTAGCACCTGTCATTGCACAGTCCCTTCCTGAAATGCTCATGCACCTCTGGACACTGGATTGGTGTGAACATGGTACATGGGTGAACGTGTAGGCTCCGCCCCCTCTATGCAACAGTGAATTGGCCTCTTCCTTGAAATGAATTAAATTCGTTGCTAGTTAAAATGTTTCTGTGTTGAGATTTAGGTTTTGTTTCACTAAACTCTTTTCTGTTTCTATTCTGACCCAAGGAAGAGAACTGAATGCTAACTCTAGTAAGCTGGTCATGGTCAATATGTTTTGTTAATCCAATAAAAAGGTATAGCATTATATCTTTTGTTTAACTTTTATTGCTGAAAGACAAAGAATGGGGGAAAAGTCTTTGTGAATCGTGCTCTTAATGCAGTCTTTGCATGTTACCTTCATAATGGTACGCGTGTTTTGAATCTGATGATTCTCTGTTTAGTCTCGTTTATTTCTATGGATACAGACTTCTGCTTCCATCATTTTCCTGCTGGATCATGTATAGTGCGCCTGGGCAGATTCATTTATAGGTTTAAGCATAATACAGGAGTTATGGCTCTTTCATCTTTACAGGTTTTTCCTTCCTTTATAATTAAAGGTAATTTTGATTTTGGCTCCTTCTGTTCCCTGTAAGTATAAATGAACACGCTATCTCCATGTTACTCCGTTAATTTGGTTTGTATAGCACTTTCATCTAAGGGCGTGCGTGGCAGCGAGTGTCATGATTTACTAAGGGATGTCCGCGTTGCTGGGCCGTGTCTTGCGTGGGACACCAGAGGTATGTTAAATGATCTCTACCGCCGCGTCTCTCCTCTCTCCATTGGGAATGCAGCCAACATGAAACCGGAGCAGCGAGACTGCGCACCTCGCACCCTGATTCCCAAGGACAACCCTGCTTGCTGTTCGTGCAGATTCCATCGTGCCCCTCCTTTGTTTGGGCTTCTGGCAGGGGTGGGGAACATCATACCAAAAAAAAAAAAAGTGGCAGCCGTGATGTAGTAACACGAACATGATGCTTGGTATCACAGGTGCAGCGTTCTTGAATTTCGACCAAGAACGGTCTCCCCTTCCCTCTGATCAGCGTTTATAGTAAGAAAGTGATAGCAAGTAAGTCTTGCCATAGTGTTACTGGGTGTCACTAATAAAGCAGAAGGGTATATATGGAAGTGGACTCGCATTGCTATGATAGTTGCAAGGCTTGCAGTATGACATTGGAGAATGCTTGAAGTGGGCCTTTTCAAAGAATGGTGTATGCTTTGATATCTTTACTATATCCTCTGAACAGCTTAAGCGCTAGTATGTGATAAGCCTGGGGGAAATTTCAAAAAATTTTGGTCCCTTTTTTTGGAATATATCTTAGAATTAAAATACATGAGAGACTGAGGCCTTGGCTTGATCTCCTCTTACTGGGCAGAGGGAATGCTGACTGGCATTTCTATTTATTTGGTCATTTTATATACCGTCGTTCCATATCAAGATCGCAACTGTTTATTGAAATAATTCATAGCTATAAATCATCAGTTATTGATGCTTTACAGAGGTAGCTTTCATAAAGAGAAATTAACATATCAAATGAAATGTTCCACTTAGTAAATCTTTCCGCTTAGTAAAGATAAGACATAAGGCAAGTAGTTTATGAAAATAATGTATAACACCTCTCACAAAATAATCAATACATTATATTGAGATTCTTACGTTCTTTCATTACATTTTATTCCTCATGCTTCAGATTAATATCTCTCGTCATTCATGATACTGTAGTTCTCTTACATTCTGATGTTTTTAAGTTAGGTGATATGCATTTTTGAATAGCCATGTTTTTAGCTCGCATTTAAATCTTTCTATCTGGTATCAAACATAGCATCTCAGGTAGAGAGCTCCAAAGCTGTGGACCTGCTATAGAAAACACGTGATCTCTTATTTGAGTCAGTCGTGCAGTCCGTGTTGTAGTTGGTCAATAGTCTTATTTTGAGATCTTAGCGTCCACTGAGGTGTGTATGGTTGCAATGTCGTGCCAATCAGAACAGTATTGCTGGAATGAATGACTTTGAATATTAACGAGAATACTTGGTAATAAATTCAGGATTGTACTGGCAGCCAGTGCAGTGAAATCAGCAAGGGTGTAATGTGTTCAAACTTCCTAGTTCCTAATAAAAGTCTAGCTGAGACATTTTGTAATAATTGTAATGGTTTTAAGAGACAAGAGGGAAGACTGAGTAATGGAGAGTTACAGTAATCTGGGTTTGAGAAAATTAAGAGTTTGCAATCCAGTACTGTATGGGCTAAACGGGTCCCTGCTTTTTATCCCTGTACTTCTTTACATTGCCTATGCATGAGTGAACTTGCACGCCTAGGTTCAGCAAAACCATATATTAGTGATGGAAATGCAAGTATGGAGAGAGTTCGATGGATGTGAAGGGTCAGTGACCCGCATGTGTTTAACTTTCAAAGGGAGGGGAGAAAAGTGTCCAGACTGGATGGGTTTAGTTCATTTACTTAATATTTTTTTTTTTTTTTTAACGGTGAGGTGATCTGTCAGTTGTGCTATTGCTGACTCTGGGCACTGAGAGGAAGTGGGGGCAGGAGGAGAGGCTGGGTGGCATTCCCTAGGGATGGGTACTTTTCAGCTGGTACAGTTTATTTACTTCCCATGAGAAGAGGAGAACAAGTGACAGCTCAGAAAACCCTCAGCTTTCAAGATTCTGAAAGCCGCCTTCTGGTGAAATAAAGTACCTGCAGCGGAATGTAAGGTTCCGGATGATTCCAGAGCTGACCCTGGGTTTTTCCTAAGGGTGTCGGGAACCCTTTTTAAGGTTCTTATACTTGCTTATAGACCAACTTAAGAATTTCCCAAAGGTGTTGCCATTGCATGAGCTTTCCTGACTGCCTGGATCCCTTCTTCAGGGGACCTGCATTGTCTCAGAAACTCACGTGGCACCTTTGCTGAATTCTTTGTTTTTCAAATATAAAACTTTCAGAAGCAACAACGCATTCAGTTTTCCTCAGGGCTTAGGTCTGGCTACTAGCCTTCTACACTGTCTGGTATCTGTTTCCCGGAAGGCTCCTGGCAAGATGGAATGTATTTCTCACCATGCAATAACTGAATATGCCCAAAAAGGGGGAATTAAGCATTAAATGGGCCAGATCTGCGCTGTAAGACACACAGCAGCGCCGTACTGCTGAAGAAGGGCTTGCTTTTACAAGGTCAGCTTTATCCAAAGGGGCTTGCTTTAATTCCACCTCCCTTTTCCTTTCACAGGGGCTTGATTCAGATCCTTCACTAGGTTGTAGATTGCCCGGTGGAAGCTTCCGGATGCATTGAATCCTTCCGACTGTTTTGATAAGCAGACGCATGAATCGGGCCCTCTTATACAACCCAGTCCTCCTTTTAACTTTCTCTCAGTTAAGTTTAAAACCATGCAAATGGAATTGTTTTAAAACACTCTTAATCACCCGTTTATTTAATTATTTATTTATTTGGAACTTTTATATACCGACATTCATGTGCAAAATTACATATCACATCGGTTTACAGCGAAACGTTAAAAGCATAAACGAATGCATTACATCGAACAAGGGATACAGGTAACTGGGATCAAAGGTTACAAATAAATACTCAGCTCTTCCTGAGAGCAAGAAACTAAAACGCACAGTATCACATTTCCAGTATACATAACAGGGGATTAAAGCTAACTTTGCTAGAAAATGAAGTCGAGAAGGAACAAAACGTATGAAACTGGGTGAGAATGGACCAATGGGATATTCATTTGAGGAAGTATTCGGTAGGTGTCACATCTTGGTTTCTTTCCACTTCTAATTGTTAGGGGGGGGGTGTCTTCCCCCTACCTTTCACCTTCCATCTTCAAAATCACCCTCCCCATTTCCTGGAGAACGGGCCTGAGCTCTTGATACTCTTCGCCCCCCCCCCCCCTCACTGGCCAAGGGCACCTCATCCAGGGGCCGTGACGTGGCGGCAGTTCTCCCCCCACCTTCCCTTCCCTATCTCTGTGGGTTATGGCCTGAGCTGGGAGGGTTGGTCATTCCAGTTTTTTTGACACCAGCAAGAGAGAAATGAGGAGGGTGAAAGAAACCTGTGTCGAAATTGTTACATTAATTACTCGGAGCTGACATTGTTTCCTTCTCAAAGTAATATCGCATCTTCTGATCTGAGAGTGACGTTATGGCATTCAGCTTTCATAGGCACTAATTGATGGTCTAAATGTGCCAGCGCAGATGCCGTGTGAGTCAGAAACACAGACCGCATAGGGAATGCATTTATTAAGCCTTCTCTGCCTAACCCAGGGGTCCGCTTGGCATTTAAGCAGGCGCTCGGGGTGCAGACGGACTGGCGCTTGTTAAGGACCTGCTCTGGCACTTAACTCCTGCGAGGGCAGGGCTCTGCCATCTGAGGTTTCCATCTCAAGCAAAAAAAAAAAAATTGCAAACAAACATTTCCTTCAGCTTACTTTGGAAAAGACCAAAACTGTTGCCTTTTTCCCTCAAGTTTTAGGCCGTTCAGGAATTAATGAGGCCTTCTGTTTTTGCAAAGGTTAGAAATTCCTTCTGCTTATACAGTCACGCCATTGAAAAGTTCAGCTCCAAGGCACTTCCTGGTACTAACTGCCCAAGTCAGTCAAGCTGTTTTCAGGAACCTGTTAAACTCCCATAATATTTCCTTTTTCTTAGGGTTTATGCTGGCTGACCTTGGCTGTAGCTTTGTTTTATGTGTCTCTGTGTCAGTGCTTTGACTCACGCCACCCCCACTTCTTTCACTCTATTTCACCATGCATTACTCCCCGGCGCATCATTTCAGTCCTGTCAGCTACAGACGGGGAGGCAGGTTTTACATTTTCTTTACAGAGGATGCATGCATGCCACTTGCTGGTGGTGTTTTTTTCTTGGACACGGTAGAGCATTTATGCCTTTTGAGCCAAGTAAGCTGAACCATCGCGCCTCACCCCGGACTGGCATGCCCAGGCGACTCGGAAACCCCCTTAACAGCCCTCCTCGACTTACTCATGGCGCTGTTCCTTTGTAGCGGCAGGCCGTCTTTTTCTTCTTCCCCTGTCCCCACGACTTGAATGTGTTCCCTCCGTGTCATTCCCGAGCCCAGCTAGCCCTGCCGGTCCTGAGTCCACGGCTCTGTGGCCTGAGCCACGAGGCAAGCTCTAAACTGCTGCTGTAAGACAATCTTAGTGTTTGGGGGGTGTGTGTGTGTATTTTTTTTTAATGGCCTACCTGCTGCTAATTTTTTGGCTCTTGTGAAGCGATACCAGACCGGTGTGTGCGCCAGGGTCCAGGATTTCTCTGCAACTTTCGCGCGGCATTTAAAATCCCTGTAAAAGCAGGCGGACCCTATGTTAATTTGGCGCCACGGGCCGATTTTGGTACAAACCCAAAAAGTGCCCCTTGATATCATTCCTCATGGACGAGAGGGTGGCCGCCTAATCTTCCTGTTCCTGGGTTTGTTTTTGACTTTTTTTTTTTTCCCCCCCCAGCCGACTCAGTTTGGGCATGGTCAAGGCGACCTAGCATATTGGGGATCAAAAGAGGCTTGGACGAGTCCCTGGAGGAAAAATCCATAACACCTTATTAGCCAGGTAGATGAAACAAAGCCCTTGCCATCCCTGGGAGGTATCTGCCAGGTACTTTATGACCTGGCTTGGCCACCGTAGGAGAAAAGATGCTGGGCTCAGCAGACTTTTTTTTGTCTGACCCAGCACGGCGGTACTTACCGTTCTTATGGCTGTGAGCTGGAAAGTCGTGGGCTGCAGGATGAGCGCGCAACGCCTTGAAAGGGGGGACACCTGGACACAGGGAGGGTGACGAGAGCTGGACGCAGAATGGAAGTGTTGTTTGAGTAAAGTTAATATATACTGTCTGCCCCTGGATCTGTTCACATTTCTGATTCTCTTCCCCCCCCCCCCCCCCCACGCCTTCCGAGTCAAATAAACATCAGCTGCGTGGTCTTCGTTTTATTTGCTCTGACTACACAGTCTGCCCATTGTGTCAGGGCAGCAACACCGTTTCCCCTCAGCCCTGGGAGGAGCCCGACGTTTGTATTTCTTCTGATGCTCTTCAGTTTTTAGGCGGAAACTCGGCCAGTAACTCCAGGCTACTGCTTCCATTAAATGTTCAAACTGAATTCTGAGTTGATACGGGAAAGGAAAAAAAACAAAAAACCAAAGAAGCAAATTGGGAACAGAGACTTCCTGAGGGAGACTGCAATTTCTCTTGGTGAATTTTTTTTTTCTTCTGCGTAACATTAGAAGTCGAAGTGGTTTATATCTTGGCAAGAGAAGCAGTCACGCCCTGCCTCCTCCCCCCTCTGCAACCCCCACCCTGCTCCACCTTCCCCCCTCTGTC
Organism: Rhinatrema bivittatum; assembly: GCF_901001135.1. Classification (NCBI taxonomy): domain Eukaryota; kingdom Metazoa; phylum Chordata; class Amphibia; order Gymnophiona; family Rhinatrematidae; genus Rhinatrema; species Rhinatrema bivittatum. Next base: position 237,289,197 of record NC_042615.1, on the reverse strand, counting down.
TGGTAAGTTGGTACCATGCAAGGTTTACAGGATCTTGGATGTCTCTCTCTTGAGTGAGTGAGAAGCTGGTGAGATCGGAGCTGGGAGACGTTTCGTGCGCACTATGGTGCAGATCAAAGGAGCGTGGAGCCATCGGGTGCTTGGATGTGGAAGGAGGGGGGAAAAAAATGCAGAGCTCATGGCGAAACGTTTTATTTATTTGTTTGCAGCACAAGATGCTTTACGCTGTTCCCATGCCTCGTGGGTCTGCTGGATTTAACGCAGGCTGCACTGTCCATCCAGGTCGATGTTGTGTTTTTCCGTTACTGAGCCGTGCCGGTAAAAACAGACTTAAAATGCTTTCTTGAGGTTTGCCATCGAGTTGGGTGGTTGGATGCTGCCTGCTCTGGCGGGTTCAGGAGGCAGGGGTAGTGATGGGAAACATAGCAATGGGCTGTAGTGGAGCCCACTGGCAAAGTGGTTTCCATCAAATGTAACGTCCGATCATTAGTGTTTTGTTGTTTTCAGTGGGAGATGTGAAAATTTAAAATAATTGTGTTCAGGTTTTCCTACAAGTGGAACAGAAGAGCGCAGAGTGGTGAAAAGCACTGAAACTAAACAGACACCCGGTGAATAACGGTGGAAATTTCAGGGCCGCGACTTTATTGAATGCTGCAGTTAACCTTACGTGGCCCAAGCCGGCCTTGCCTCTCTGCCTTCGCTCCTGTCGCACCTTCTTGTCTCCGGGCAGCCGGCCTCGAGTGGCCCCTCCCACCGCTGGTCTTCTTGCTCTGTGACACTGTTCTCGACGTGTCTCGTGGTCCAAGTTCCTCCGTGCCCACTGATGGCTTGGGAAGTCCCACCAAAACCCCCTGCTTCCCCTCGAGCTGCAGCAGGCTCAGGCCCAGTCGTACAATTGCAATAATTATTTACCCCCCCTGCCCCAGTCCCACCCCTGCATGCACCGTAAGAGAGGGGTGGGGGTGCAGTCAGGTATGGAGGGCGAGCAATCCAGCCTGCTCTTTTAAATCTGCAGACTAATCCCTCCCTCCCACCGTTTGTGGGGAGGTGGTGTTTCAGAGGAGTGAGGGTATCCTAGGGATGTGGCATCAGCGCTAGGTTAATGGTGCTTCCCTGGACTCTGCTGTCCAGTGGCTTCCTCTTACCATAAGGCACTAGCTTTGATTCACGGATGAATGCATTGTATTCCGAAACCGCAGCGGTTTTATAGAAAATAAAACTACTTCCACTGTGCCTTTAAAGTAGCAGCAGCACTGGCAAAAAATGTCTCTGCATAATGATTCTGCAGGTTAAACTGCCCTTCATTTCTACCCTTTCTATGTACTGTGCAGGTATGACTTCTGCACAAGATTGTATTTTTTTTTTTTTTTAATGGAATCGTTGAAATCAATCAAATAAAGATAGAATTCGCCATTCATTAAAATTCTTCCCAGGTTATTGTTGATTCTGTTTTAGCTTTCAAGGACGTGCCGGGGTTACGTTAGAAAGACCTTCTCCTAGTTAGCCCTTCCCACCGCTTGCAAATCTACATAAATCTGGAGCCACAGCGCTGATCCTTAGCTAAACCCCGTACCGTTATCGCGCTGTAATGGAGTAAAGCACGAATACAGCATCAACGACTAAAGAGGAAGTTCGGGGGAGGAGCTTTATGATGACCTCTCCACAAATCATTGAAAGGAGATATGACAGTGTATCTTTGGTTCTTAAAAAGAAAACTGTAAAAAGTTCCCTAAGAAATAAAAGGAAAAGTTCAAGGTGATTATTTTTGGCAGCCTCATGCTAACGCGCTGCTGCTGTAAAATCCCATTTCTCAGAATGGCCACCTTGTTGCATAATGTGGAAGCTGCTTAAAGCTTAAAGTCAACAAATCAGACTAAAAGGGACTCTTGTTTCATAAGCAGAGGAACACTGCATTACTTCTTCCCCTTCCTCGGTGACCTCTCATCTAGACGGAGATCAGTTGCAGAATATTTCCACCCTGAGCAGCGTGCAGGAACCTTGGGCTTTTTCAAAAATTTTTATTTTACTGTCAGAGCAACCGATCTTAAACCAAGCCAGGGCGAGCTCTCTGCTGCTGTTCCTGTTTTATGTGTTGTGCATGGTCTTTGAGACAGCAGATAACTCTTCGTTGTAGTGACTGACTGACCTGGACAGTGGTTGTCATCTCATGGTTAAAGAAAGTCACTGGAAACCCTGTGAAACGCCTCCAGATTGGGTGAAAAGTAGCTAGAACAATGATGCTGCACGGTGGCACTGCACCATTGCCGCTCAAGACACTCTCTCAGACAGACTGAAATGTTTGCCACTATGCCGGTGTTTGTGCTCACCAAGGGCCCGATTTTCAAAAGCATTTACGTGTTTAAAAGTGGCTTTTACATGTGCATGCAAGTGGATTTTTGAAAATTGCTACAATGAATGTCCATAGGTTGTAAGTGCACGTAACGTGGCTAAGTGGGTTTTGAAAGTTGCCATGCTAATGCATTACAATGACACGTGTAACTCCTCTGAAAATTCATATGCAACAGCACAACTTTCAAAAACTTTGTCATACATCATTTGCATATGGAAGGCGTGCAGAGACTTCTGTCCCAAAAATACATGCATATACTTAAACTCACACATGTATCTGTAATGCAGGAGCACACAAGCTTTACTTATTGTATAAAAATGCGTTTGTTTATTTTACATACCCAGAATTAAACGTGGAGGCAGATATGTTATAAAGTAATGCATGTACTCTGCTTCTGGATATACTTGTGCCGATTATCTCCAGCATTTCGTCCAGGGGACCCCACAGCCAGTCGGGGTTTCAGGATATCCACAGTGAATATGCATGAGATAAATCTGCATATACTGAGTCTCCATGGAATGCAAATGTATCTCATGCATATTTATTGTGGATATCCAGAAGACCTGACTGGGTCTGGGGTCCCCAGGACAGGTTTGGGAAGTCCTGACCTAGACCCTCCAGCACTTCACCCTGAATCCCCAACAGTTCACCCAGACCTCCAACCCAAAAACTACAGATTACAAATGCGTGAGTCTGTTAGCAGGAGTAAAAGTGTATGGACAGGTTTAAATATGGATGCGCATATATTGCTTACAAAATATCTACTTGTGCGTACGCCTCTAGTCTACTTTTTTTTTTCTGTTAACGTTTACACGCGACACTGTAAGTACGTGCGTACTTGAGGTTTATGAAATAGCGCATACATGATGATTTTACATGTGCATCCCCTGCGTAACTGTTTCAAAATTGCCTCCTTGGTGAGTGATCCCTACCCCTCTCAGGCTAGCATCATCAAGAAAAACTGTTGTGCTTAACTGCCAGCCCTTCCCGAGCTGTGCAGCAGCCGCATCCTCCGCCCCCAGGACGCACATTGGCTCCACTGCTCGCGTCCACGGTCGTCCTCACACAGAATCCTCCTCGGGAGAGGACATGCACGTCCCTGACTTGTCTCACCCCAGCCTTCCTGTGCCTGGAGCTTTAATCGCAGTATCCCCCCATCCCAGCCCTGGTGCTCTCCTAGTGACCGCGCCTTGAGCCCATTCCTGCCAAGAATTATTGAATGGAAATGAAGATGTCCTCAGGAGCCAAGGGTGGGGTGAACGTTTGCTGCTAAAAAAGATATTTTTCTGCTTCTGGTCAAGACCTGCTCAGTCACAGGCCGATATACAACGGTGCGCTCAGCTGAGCGCACCCTTTAGCGCCCCATTTGGCCTCACATTTTTGACGTGCTATTATTACTCCTTATACTATAAGGTGTAATAGCGCGTGGAAAATGTGCGGCTATCCCCCCGGAAACTAATAGCGCTCATCACATGCAAATGCATGTTAATGAGCCTATTAGTTAGTCACCCAAAATACAGAAAGTAAAATGTGCGGCCAAGCCGCGCATTTTACTCTCAGAAATTAACGCCTGCCCATAGGCAGGCATTAGTTTCAGACGGCATCGGGCAAGTGTACAGAAAAGCAGAAAAAACTGCTTTTCTGTACACCCTCCGACTTAATATCATAGCGATATTAAGTCGGAGGCCCCAAAAACTTAAAAAAAAAAAAATTTCTTTAAAAAATAAAATAAAATTTGCCCGCAGGTTGGAAAACAGACGTTCAATTTTGCTGGCATCCGTTTTCCAAACCCGTGGCTGTCCGCAGGTTTGACAACCGATGCCAGTAATATTAAGCATTGGCTGTCAGACCCGCTGATAGCCACCGCTTTCACTAATAAGGAGTCACTAGGGATGCGCTAGTGTCCCTAGCGCCTCCTTATTAGCAAGGACCCTAATTTGCATACTGAATCGCTCGCCTCTGAGCGCCGGCTCTCCCGTGGAATTTACTGCAAATTTGAGAAATTTGTTAGTCATCAAGGTTGTTGCTAAATTAGCTCTCCGTTCTGTTCACAAATTTTAAAGTTTGTATCTGGTTGAAAAAGTCACCAGTCTGGTGACAAAATCTCTAAATTGGCATCACTGGGATCCCTGGATGGGGGTTTGGTAGGTTCAGTGGAACAGGAGAAGAAGGGTCAGCCTTCTCCTGACCCTGCTGTAGCACCACCTTGGAGAAATGTGTGACCTGATGTGGAATGGGTTCCAATTGACTAAAAGCATCAACAAGACCAAAGGAAGCAATCAGGAACATAATATCTTCACTACCAGTGTCTTGTAAGGATTAATTAGCTTGGTGAGGGTGGGCGGAGTTTACTGCCTGAAGTTTGTTTTTCCCTAATTAGCTGTGATTGATGAGGAGTAATAAACCATTTGGGAAGGTGTGTGGGAGTGGTGTGTGTGTGTGGTGTTGAGTTGGTTAAAGCCTGAATTTAAATGCTGCACTTCTGTATCCCCAGCAGCGGGATGAACCTGTTAAATGCGTATTTCCCGCATCATGGTGCTTGCGGCGGGCAGAAGTAATGCACGGGATTCCACCTTTATGGCAGATGCGCCCTTTCACTTGTAATCTGCACAAAATGAATACAATTTGTGTATCCAGGTGACAGCATAGGCCTGGATTTTTGCCAATCTCGAGGTCAGTCGATGGGAAGAGTAGTGGCACGATCTCCTGACTAAACTCAGACTTAAATTGTTGCGGACGTTCTGGCTTATTCATGTTTTAGGGTGTGATTATGTAACATTCTGTATAAGGTAACCGGTAAATACGTGCAAAAGTTGCACCATTTTTCCAAAGCTGTTTGACGCCTATATAAATAACCCTGCTTTGAAAATTATCCTGGAAAAACTCAGTGTGCACACAATGGCACCCTGCTATTAGGCATGCGTCACGTTGTCAAGAGAATTGACCTGCATATTTTTTTTTTTTTTTTTTTACAACCAGAAAGCATGCACTGTAAGTCCCAGTCCCGCCTGGATGCTGCCCCTTGGGATGCCTCTCTCCTCTAAGCGCATACAGCGCTTCTCTGTCTCATTGTCTGCTCGTATCGGTGGCGCAGTTTCCTAACACACTACTTTACCCACAGTAGTCCTTTTGAAAATGACCCTCGTCATGTTAGCAATGTTTACACTGCCTTCAGTTTGCCTTGCGGCTCAGGAACGGGGGGGTTAGGATATGATACAGACGTTCAGATACCTGAAAGGTATTAACGAAGCACAAACTTCCAACCTTTTCTGTTTGGAAAGGAAACAGTAGAACTAGGGGGGTCACGAAATGAAACTCCGGGGAGGGGGTGGGAGGGAATGACTCAGAATCAACATTAGGAAATATTTCTTCATGGAGGGGGTGTGTGTGTGTGCCTGGAATGCCCTCCCGGAAAGGTGATGAAGACAAAAACAGTAAACGAATTCAGAAAGGCATGGGATAAACACTGCGGATGGCTAGAAAACAGATGTTGGAAATGAAGAAAAGGGGTGAAGGGAGTCACCTGCACGGAGCGGCGGGTTTCTACCATGAGCAGCTTGCTGGGCAGGCTGGATGGACCATTTGGTCCTTACCTGCGGTCATTACTATGTTACCAAGTTATGAGTCTGATAAGAGGATTATTTGAACACCAGGAGGGGATTGTGTGAGCTGATTCTAAGAACGGGATCCTCCTCTCTCTCTCTTTTCTCATCGGTATATCAGATCAAGGCTGCGGTAGGGACCTTATTAAGAAAAGGGTTTCAGCTTTGAAAAAATCTGTGCAACCCAGAAATAGCTGCTCAAGAGGGACAGGATGACCCTCTCCCTCCTCCCATAGAGACCCCCTCACTGAGGCATAGGACAAGGTGTGAGGAGCTGATCTGATGCACTAAAGCTGCCTTTCTTACCCGGGGCCAGTGCTGCTCCTACTTTGATTCTCTCCTAAGGCTGGAAGTTTTGTGGAGGAGCGCACTTCACATACGTACAATAAATGCCCCATTCCCCCCCTGCCATTTTTTCTAACAAGGAAAATACATTTGGTAGGAGCCGTTCAGTAGCTTTTCTTCCCTCTCTCTCTCTCTCCCCTTCCTCCCCTCCCCCCACCCCTTCCCACCGAGTTTATTACCAGTGTTTGGCCAGAGGAAATGAATGAACATAATTTACTGTTTTTAAAACAAGACACATTCTGCACCCTCCTGCCCTTCCCTGGCACTGTGCAGGCATGTGTGTGTTTACGGAGTCTGGGTCCATTTACAGAGAACAATGCCCTGATTATGGCGCACAGCCTGCCATTCACAGGAACCGGGAGAAACCATCAGCTTAAGAGTAGCTACTGCTGCTGAGAAGGTGCAGGCAGCATGAGCTAAAAAAAAAAAAAAAGTATAAAATAAGGTTTGTAGACACAGAGCAAAGGCCCTGTTCTCCATAAAAGTTGATTTTAAAAAAAAAAAAAAAGCATTCTCTGGCCAAAGTTTGGGATCCCTCTACATGTGGAGCTTTTGTTATGAATTCTAATCTTATTTCCGAATGTAAAGAAGAGTGTGTGGGAGGAAGGGAGTCGTGGTTCAGAGGGAATAGGAGGGGCACTGGGGGAGAGAATGTTTCAGTGCTTCCTGACTTTTATATAGGTGTCTGGGGGGGGTCTGGCAATGTTTCGCAAAGCCGTATCCAAGCCAGAGAGAGACCCAGGCTCTGTACAATCAGTGGGTCCATTTAATAAGCGGGTTCTTGCCTTCAATCATCTTTTTGAGCTTTTATGTGAGGTTCTTTTTAAATATGCACATCAAAGGTCATCGGCAATTAGAACGAGTCAAATTGCTGAGCAGGTAGCTCATTTCATGATATGTCCGTGAGGATGAAAGTGCTTGCACAGCTAGCAGCTTCCCCGTTTGTAGCAGCGCATGTATTTCTCTCCAGGGTTGAAGTGTAGCAGTGCCTTTGAATGGTGGATCTCAATTTGGGCATAACTCTCTGGATCCTGATAAGGTTGGATTTGAAGTATAACTAATTAGTTACATCCCATTCCTGCAGCTCAGCTGTGTTCAAAGCATTCTCTGAAGACGTACAGTTCGCCCCAGTCATGTGACTGTGCTCTGAGCTAAACGAATGGATTCTTCCAGAAATTTCTGGAAAAGTTGCTCAGGTGCCTAAAACTTAACAACTGGTGTCTGCCACTGGCTTGGGCAGAAAGGCCAATGTGGCCACACCTGAACTGATGAGAGCCGCGGCCAGGCTGGGTTCCAGCCAAAGAAAGTTCTAGAGAGAGTGGCTGAAGAGAGGACATCTTGGGTGGGTGGAGCAGCTGCAGGAAGAGGCTGGAGAAAGAAGTAGGGGGAAGAGTAATTGGGAGGAGGGTAGAAAACTGGCAGAGAGAGCAGCTGCAGGAAAGGAAGAAAATAAGCTGGGAAAAGTAGAGAGAAGAGCTAAAAATAGGAAAAAGCCAAAAAAATGAGCAACAAAATAAAAAAGAGAAAAAAATAAATTAAAATGTTAACAAACATTTCCTTGGCTTCTAGAAATTCTTGGCTGGTGCCTAAGCTTTTGTAAATATTTGTCCACCCCTGTACGTATCTATGTGGGGGGACTCTACATTTTTTTCAGCTCTGAATGCAAATCCTTTGTTTTCATCATTGGTTTTTAGATTTTCATTCTTCTTGGAAGGCTCTGTGCGTGAGGTGTTTGAAAGGAGGTCAAAACCCGCGTTTTCTTGAAATGCTGAAGGACCTGTGCAAGTTTTCTTGGTGCGTGTTGATGAGAGAGTCAGAAAAGGAAGCACGGCTTTTGGTTGGCATGGATCTAAGGCAGGCTCCACAAACTTCAAGAGAAGGGCCACATAGGACATTTTAAATCAGTCATGAAAGGGGGCTGGGAGTCTGGCTGAGGAGGGGCCTCCCTGGGGTTTTGTTGAGGGGATTCCCCCTTGGAATCTGGACCTTTTGGTAACCCTGCCACATTCTTTGGAACCCTCCCATCCTCCTGACCCCTTGGAGATGGGTGACTTACAGGGGGGGGTGGGGGGCTCACTCTCTCTCATTTGCACTTCTTCATAAATCTTGCTCTTTCCTTCCTCCCCTTTTTCTCTCAATCCCCTCACCTTGTTCTACCACTCATCACCCTTCTCTTTTGTCTCCTTTCACTTTCCTTCCTTTCCCTTTCTTCTCGCTCACACGCCTCACCCTTTTTTTCCTCGCCCCCTGCTGGCACTTCCAACGGTCACCGTGCTGCTGGGCGGGCCTCCTTCAGCTGGTGAGGGGCAGGAACCCCACCAGCACTGCAGAATTGGCTACGACACTGCCTCCCCCCACCCAAAAAAAAACAAACCACACTCTGCACATGGGCCAAAATAAAAACCCAGAAATGTAAACTTTCCTTTGCGATTCCGATCTGTCTACAGGCAGGGATAGTTTGGCATGCCGGAAGGATGTGCTTCGTTGGCTTGCGGGCTGTAGTTTGGGGACCCCTGATCTAAAGGATTGTGAAAGGAGTTCAGAGCCTTTTCCCTCGGCTTATATCCTCTCCTCAAAAAAAATCCTAAAAGACAGAACCCATATTTGGTAGTGCCACTGGGATTTTCTCATTAATGAAGGACACTTCTGAGTGAAGTCCAGCAGTGGTAGGGAAAAGGTTCAGATGTTCTGCTGGCCTTGTCAAGGGTCTTTGCCTAAATATTGTAGTTAAAGAAGCATAGTGGGATCCAGGGCTCTAAACGGGGCTTTTATGGGATTTTTGCTTGGGTGATGAACACACATCCATTTTAGATTCTTCTCCATTTATAGGGTTTGTTTTTTTTGGAATGAGATTTTTGTATATCCTTTAGGATAGTCCATGAAAGACATCTGTTTTGTTAGTATAATTGCCAATGCCCATTCTTGGTCATCTTATGCGAGAAGTGACTGTTCAGTGTAATTTTGCATAACTTCATTAGCTTGTCATATAGAATTAGTCTACCATAATAAATGGAAGAAAAACTATATAAAAAGTCAAAATCATTATTTATGTTTTTATTATATATAATAAATGCCTAGATAAGAATGTTTTTGTGTAAAATCGTTGATTACGGTGTACAGTCATAGGTTCTTCCCTGAGAGTTCTCTGGAACGCAGGAGACGGGCACTGGCAGTAAAACAGTTTTATTTCCGATATCAAGGTTCATTTCACACAGTTTCAGTTCCCTCTTTGAGATACCAGTATCACACCAATAAGGTACTTGGCACTTCACTGTACACTAGCTCAATTCCTGAGCACCTCCAATAAGTTACTTTCTCCAACAATACCTTGTTGCAGATTCAAATGTCTAACCAAAAGGCTGCAGGCATCTCGGCTTCCAGGGGACTTCTTCCTGGCTTTCCATCTCCTTTATTCTCCCTGTCTGACCTTCAGACTGTCGGCAGAGCTTAAGAGATATACCAATTGGCCCTGCAGTCTCTAAATCAGTCTCAGCTATGTCTCCCAGTCAGCACCACCCATTCGCCTGGCTGGTTCCTGTTGAATTCTCTGCTCAGGACTCTGTTTCCCAGCAGCCTTGTGCTTCCTGTTTTGTCTGGCTTTATGGGCCCCTAGCCAGCTCTTATTCAGTTTTATTCTCTCCTGATGAAAGTGTTCCTTATGGACCTGCCATTGGAGCACTCCAGGCAGCTTCATCGTGTGTGTGAAGCCCCAGCTTCCTTACTGTATTTTACAAGGCACCTCTTCTTTCACTACAGTCACACCATGTCCGCGTATGTTGATGTCAAATGAGTGTAATCCGTAAAACACAGGAATGGTTAATCTAGGGGACTTTGCCATCTGTAAATACAAAAGTTCGGTGGAACAGTTTGAGAAACTTTCTGTATAGCATTTCATGCTTACCTTATCAGGTCACACAGAAATAGGGTCAACAAATGAATTCTAGGTGATACCGTTCTGTTGGACTAACTGGACACACTTGTGACTAGCTTTGCAGAGTTGTGCGCCCTTCACCAGCTCAGAGGGAAATTATCTTATCTTGCATTCACCTGAGGAAGCCATCGCAGATCTTGAAAGCTCATCACAAATGGATTTAATGATGACTACACCACAGCTTAATTTCTACACTTCCAAGAGGGGGAAAAAATACAATAACCGTTCTGCTTTATGTAGTATTGGGTCAAAATCTATTGTTTGGGGAAGAGTTGCATTCACCCGAGTGAACAATTTTAGATGGAAATCTGGTGATTTACAAAAAAAAAAAATAAAAAATGGTTGACATGAGAAATAAGAGAGAAAAGGTGAAATCTGAACTGTTGCTGTTTGAGGCTGCCAACAAAGATGTGCACAAGCCTTCAGCTGGAAGCTGAAAGGTACACCTAAATCAAAAAGTCTACTCTCAAATTATGGAAGACCCCCGCCCCTGTTTCTGCATTTATAAACATCTTGATTGCTGCAGTTATTTGCAGCATTAAGTCTGTTTCCTTTGACTTTCTTAGGCTATCTAAAAGATTCCTGGGTTGCATTATTAATCCGCTTCAGCACTGCATGGCTATTCCTCTGGTTCTTTGTGTGGCTTCTTTCCTCTCGGGTGTCTGCTATGGATGTTTTACAAGTTTCTGATTCAGTGCGTGAGCGGGCAGGAGGAGAGTGGATCTCTGCCAGCTCAGGGCTGCGTGAGCTAACGCTGTCGCTGAGGAAGGTTTTGCAAGAGTGTTTGAGCTGGGGGGGGGGGAAGGGGCAGGGTCAGAGGTAACAGCCCGGTCACCCTTTCCCGGGGTCTGTTCTAATAACAGGGCAAGTCCCCCGGTGATAGGAGTCCTCCTGCCCTCCATTCTCTCTGCCCAAGACAGTAAACAGATTGCTGGTCCCCAGCTGTTTCCTCTGTCACTTTATAAATGAGATGTTGAAAAGCAGCCCTTGGACCTGAGACGGCTTTTCTCCTTTTATTTTGTTCTGCTCATCGATTAATGTCAAACAAAGGTGTTTTATAACTTTTAAATGGAAGAACTCTTGCATCTTACCTAAGGAAGTGCCCGACTTCTGTGCAGCAGCCAGCTCTAGTCAAAGAAAGGAGCAGAGAGTGGTGCTTATCGTGTTGCAGGGGCTGAAACAGTTTATTTCTGCTGTTTCTTAAGCTTGGTTGTAGGAAGCTGTGTGTAGTTCAGTTGGTAAGCTATCTAAATTCCTACCCTCAAGAAACTGCATATTTGTGGGCCATAGTCTGAAAAACAAATAATAATAGTGAGCATTTTCAGAGCTACTAGATAATATGCAGCATTGTACAGTCGTGATAAGTATTCAGGTTTGAGTAGGCCCTGTCCCAAAGAGCTTACAGTGAGGGCCGGTAACTTTCAAACAGGTGTGCGGGCACACATGTGCGCACTTTCGTCAGCCCACACCCAGGGACATGACTGTTTTATAACTTGTGTACGCACAAGTGCGCATATTATAAAATAGACTGGCCACACGCACATGTGTGCCAAATTTTAAGTTGGCACGTGCAAGGGTGCGATTCTACCACATAAATTTGGATTTTAAAAGGGGTGTGTGCCGATGCCATTTCCAGTGAAAACCAGTTCGCCCAGTTAAGAGAGAGGTCCTCCAAACCCCTCCTAGTTTAATAGCCTTCACCCCCCCCCCCCCCAGTTATCCATGATCCCTTAAAACCCCGCAGATCTGCATATTTATCTTTATTTTATAATTTATACTGCATCCATAGCAGAAGTAAAGTTACGCAGCAGGATGGCGTAAGTATTTACACGCACATTTCAGCTTCACGCTCCGAAATGCCCGCCCCTTTTTGAAAACTTCTGAGATGTGCACGCCGCAGCATTTATGCAGTATCCGGATGGCTTTTAAAATCTGCTTGGCGCGCACGCGGGCCCGACATATTCACGCATCCCCTAATTAATGCATGCCTCGGGCTTTTAAGTTCGACTTTAAGTGTGTACCTGAGACAATTGGAGATAAAGTGACTCACTCAAGGCCACAAGAAGTTAGTGGGGGAAGTGGGATTTGAATTCTCAAGCCCCCTGCTCTAACCTAGATGTGAATCGGTTATTTAGTCTTTCGGATAGTAGAAAGACTAGGGGGCACTCCATGAAGTTAGCATGTGGAACATTTAAAACTAATTGGAGAAAGTTCTTTTTCACTCAACGCACAATTAAACTCTGGAATTTGTTGCCAGAGGATGTGGTTAGTGCAGTTAGTATAGCTGTGTTTAAAAAAAAGATTGGATAAGTTCTTGGAGGAGAAGTCCATTACCTGCTATTAAGTTCACTTAGAGAATAGCCACTGCCATTAGCAATGGTTACATGGAATAGACTTAGTTTTTGGGTACTTGCCAGGTTCTTATGGCCTGGATTGGCCACTGTTGGAAACAGGATGCTGGGCTTGATGGACCCTTGGTCTGACCCAGTATGGCATTTTCTTATGTTCTTAACCTCTAGGCTACTCTTTCTTTTTGTTTGACAGTCAATTTTTATATCTATATATGTCTATGTATCTTGACATGGTATCTAGTCTACCCAGATTAATCTTCACCCCTCCTCCCCCCTCCCAGCCCCTACCTAAATTGAACCCATTTGTATATAGACTCCTGTAAGTAACTTGTTTAAGCCTTTATATATAGACCTGTAAATAGCCCGTTACAGTTTTAATGCTTTAATTTCAATGCCTTCTGCTCTATGTATATTCCTCCCTGCTTCCCCTCCCTGTTGATTGTAATTTCAGCCTATTAGTTACAATGTGAACCGGTATGATGTATGCATACTAATACCGGTATATAAAAGTTTCAAATAAATAAATAAATAAATCTAAGTGAATAGATGTACCGTATTTTTCGCTCCATAAGACGCACTTTTTTTCCCCCAAAGGTGGGGGGAAAATGTATGTGCGTCTTATGGAGCGAATATAAAAAAAAACCAAACAAAAATCTAACAAACACCCCTCCCCCCCCGACTCCCCCAAGACCTGCCGACTTAATTTCCTGCAACCCCCCACCCTCCTGACCCCCCCAAGACCTGCCAAACGTCCCTGGTGGTCCAGCGGGGGTCCGGGAATGATCTCCTGGGCGTGGGCCGTCTGCTGCCAGTAAACAAAATGGCGCCGACGGCCCTATGCCCTCACTATGTCACTGAGACCGACCAATAGCAGCGGTCGGTCTCAGTGACATAGTGAGGGCATAGGGCCGTCGGCTGCCAGTAAACAAAATGGCGCCGACGGCCCTATGCCCTCACTATGTCACTGAGACCGACCAATAGCAGCGGTCGGTCTCAGTGACATAGTGAGGGCATAGGGCCGTCGGCGCCATTTTGTTTACTGGCAGCCGACGGCTCACGCCCAGGAGATCGTTCCCGGACTGCTCCTGGACCCCCGCTGGACCACCAGGGATGTTTGGCAGGTCTTGGGGGGGTCAGGAGGGTGGGGGGTTGCAGGAAATTAATTCGGCAGGTCTTGGGGGGGTCAAGGGGGTGGAGGTTGTTAATTTAAAGGGTTGGGATGGGGGGGGGGTGGTTTTGGGGGTTCCCACAGAAAGAAACATTTTCTGATCTGGGGAGTGGACCGAAATGGCCCTCCCCAGACCCGAAAACAAAATGGGGAGAAAAAAAAAAAACTATGCACTCCCCTAATTTGCTCCATAAGACGCCCAGACGCAGAGCCGGTTTAGCACAATTTTTTTTTTTTTAAATTTTCCCCCTCTGAATCCTAGGTGCGTCTTATGGTCAGGTGCGTCTTATGGAGCGAAAAATACGGTATATGTTTAATTTTAAAACAAAGATCACGGCAGATCGCTTGTTTAAAAATCACACATACATACACACAGAGTATGAATTTCAAATGAGTATCTGCATTAGCACCAATACATTCTCAGGATTGTTGGTAAAATAAAATTATATATATTATATGCAGATTGGGATACTCATTTGAAATTTATGCTGCTGTTAAAAAATGTTTGCCGTATTGGTTTCTGGAAAAGTGACATTTTTCTTCTTCGTCAGTTTTCAAAGCCTACCCAGGAGCCTTCATCCCATGTTGCTGCCCTCATAATAGATCAGGCAATTTGCTGCAGAGGTGGCTAAAGAAGGTGGAAGCCTTGTGTGATAATCTTTGAACCTTCAAATATCAGGTCGGTTTTTATGAGACGTAATCGGAGTCTCCTGGAGTATGTGAATCCTAGTGCTGGCATGTGAACAGCGCGTGCACCAAAGGAATTCGCACAAGACTATTTTTTGTTTCACTTTGGAAATGCGCATTCCCCAAGAGCACCTCCCAAGATACAGGAAGAGAGGCCAATCTGTTATTAATTATTATTATTAAGCAGGCACATAGGTTCTGAAAATTGCAGCATTGAAACCCAATGGCTGATAAATGCAACAACAAAACATTTCCTATGGTAGAAAGAATTCCATGAGTCTGACTGTCGTCATACACACTCAGCCACTCACTCAAGGCATGCTTAATACATGCTTGACATTAAGCATACATGAAAAACCATGGAGCAAAAATTACACAAGGACATATTCCACTCAGACTACCATAAATAACTCAACATGTTCACCTGACCAGATGATAAGGTTTCACAATTATCAGTGTAAGATTCTAAGTGCTTCCAAGGCAGATCGAAGGCAACAAATTGGTAAACTGAATAAGTGAGTGGTAAGGGCTGAGTTGCCTGCTGTAGCTACTTGAATGTTGTAGGGAAAAGCGAAATCCCAGAGGTCTCAAAATCCCCAAGGCACCCCAGGCCCCCATCATGAAAATTGAGCATTTTGAATAACGAGTTCTCTGTCCTCAACAAATGTTGGCTTGACCTCCTGATGCTGATCAGTCAAACAGCTGGAAATGAAATATCCCAGACTAACCAGGATTTTAGATGGTCCTCTGAATGATCTTAAGACTTCTCAAACAGCTGAGAATTCAGGCTCCGATTTGGCTGGTATTAAACAATTGATGGATGAATTCCTATGGGAACTGAAGGGATTTAGAGATAGGAAATTAGGAGGGACAATAATGATTATCTCAGAGATCTGTACATGGCTTGCTAATGCAACACTCAACAAGAATACTCCAGAAGTCACCAGAAGATGTTTATACTTGTATTGAGGTGTGTAGAACAACATCAGGTATTATTTTCTGCTTATGTGGGCTGAGAATCCAGTCCTCTCCTCCAAAGGGACCAGAGCGGATGAAGCCGTGGAATGGGACATAGGGCTGTATAATATCAACTTGTAATGGTTTGTGGGTGGTGGTTTGTTTTTTTTTTTTTTTTTTTTGGTGCTGCCGTTTTTGCTTTTTTGTTCTTAAAATATTTGGAGAATATACTGTGGCCTTCTTTTGTTTTGTATTTTCCAGGGCTCTACATATTTTTGTAGATTTCCTTAAATGTTGTTATTTGCAAGTGCAGTTGTTAAGATTATTTAAATGTCCCTCATTTCTCCAATAAAGCAACAAGTCTATAAAAAGTCGAGCTATTTGCTATTTCAGTCGAGCAGTTTTCTTGACTGAAGCCTTCGGCTGGCTTTGTAACAACACAGAATAACTCTCCATTAGGGGAAGAGTGCAGTGGGAAGAGTAGATAAAGGAACAGATAACTATGAATGATTCTTACAAAGCCTTCTCTATCAAGCTGGGTTGCAGCATAGAATTCATTAAGTTCTCGTTTACTATTGGACTAGACCAGAGGAAAGGGAAGTGTGCTGCCCAGTGGGAGACCTGTAATCGATCCCCTCAGGTAGTTTGAGTGGGCAGGGAGTGCTCCAGTGTTTTCGCTCTTGCAGTGTCCTTTGTGGGCTAACTAAAATATAGCATAATGGGAGCCATGAAGGGAGTTATAGCATTCACACTCGAACACTGAAGGGTACCGCATATGTCTAGTGGCATGTTAGAGATAAGTAATCGCATTGATTTGAAACAAAAATGTAAAATGTGACCAATGAGCCTATTTTTTTTTTTTTTTTTGCTTTAAACAACTGGGAAAAAAATCAATTTTTCATTTTCGGGAAATATTGTGACCTCTTTGCAAAGTGTGTGAACTATTAGCAAGCCTGGAAGACTGGGCAATCAAATGGCAGATGAAATTTAATGTGGACAACTGTAAAGCACATGAGGAAAAGGTAACCCATGTGGTAGTTAAATAACGTTAGGTTCCATATTAGGAGTTACAATCCATGAAAAGGATCTGGGAGTCAAAAGTGGACAATATTTTGAAATCCTTGGTTCAGCAGTCAAAACAAACAGAATATTAGGAAAGGAATGGAGAGGGTCATAATGTTTCTGTATCACTACATGGTGAGGGCACACCTGGAGTACTGTGTGCAGTTCTGGTCATAGCATCTCAAAGATACAGCAAAATTAGAAAAGGTACGGAGTAGGGCAACCAAAATGATAAAGGGGATGGAACGGATTCCTTATGAGGAAAGGCTAAAGAGGATAGGGCTGTTCAGCTTGGAGAAAAGATGGCTCAAGGGAATATATAAATCATGAGTGAAATAGAATGGGTAAATGTAAATAGGTTATTTACTCTTTCAAAAAATGCAAAGACTAGAGGACACTCTATGAAGTTAGTAAGTAGCACATTCAAAACAAATTAGAGAATTCTTTTTTTACTCAACACACAATCAATTCTGGAATTCATTTCCGGAGGATGTTGTTAAGACAGTTAGTATAGCTGGGTTTAAAAAAGGTTTAGACAAAGATCCTGGAGATGTCCATAAACTTTTATTAACCAAGCAGACTTATGGGATTAACCACTACTTATCATTGTGTGATAGCAGCATGGTATTTATTTACTGTTTGGGATCTTGCCAGGTACTTGTGACCTGGATTGGCCACTGTTGGAAACAGGATTCTGGGCTTGATGGACCCTCAGTCTAACCCAGTATGGCAAATTCTTATGTTTTATCTGCTAATAGTGCACTTTATTTGAAAATAGAGCACACTATTTCCCAAAAATGAAAAAAACATGAACAAAATAAAATCCCCCAAAATGGGAAATGAACAAAAAATCTCCGGAAAATGAAACAAAGACAAAAATTAGTGTGCCTATCCCTAATAAGTTGTATATTTTATTTATTTATTTTTCTATACCGATGTTCAATCAAACATATCACACCGGTTTACAGAGTAACAGAGGTTCTATAAGAAGAATAGCTTCTTATCTTAATTGAAACTTTGTAACATATGTAACAATATAAATTGTGGGGTAATAGATATTTCCCTAGCCCTCTGGATAGCCTATTTACATTGAAAATTTATTTATTTATTTATTTTGAGAGTCTATAACTATGTAACCTGTGGAGTAAATAAACAAACCGCAGCAATGTACAGCGTGGCAGAGAATTCTATGCGACAATAGTATCTTCTTATTTTACACTGAGACCTTGTACCATATGCAGCAATCGAGCTTGAGGAGCGGAGTTACAGAGAATTCCATATGGCATAGCGAAGAACAGAATAGCGAAGAGTTCTATACGACTTACTAACTTCTTGCTTTGCATTGACACATTGAAGGATTTGCAGAATTCTAGTTTGAGGAATAGTAGTGGGTAGGGATGTAGGTAATGGTAAGGATGAGGAGGGGTATGTCGCACTGATGTATGGGGGATAACAGCGGGCTCAATGCGGAGATATGCATGTAAAAACAGGCGTGAAGGGGATGGAGGATTGTGTGGGGAAATGTAAGATATTAGTACAGATTAATTATGTGGTGTATGTAATAGCAAACTTGTGTGGGTGGGGAAGTAGAGTGCTGCTTGAACTGGCCCTAGATTCAGGAATATGGATGAAAAGAGAGAACAAGGTAAAAAGTCTAGGAGCAGCTGATAAGAGTCTCAGGCCTCTGCTTCTGGAGCTGTGCATCCCGTGCTGACCGACTCTCTGGCTTGGATTTGGGAAAGAGCATTTCTTAGGTCTAAAACAAGGAAGCATCTGGGTGAAAAAAAAAAAAGCAGATAAAATTTAAAAAAAAAAAAGAGACCAAGGCACTCGTGCTTGTGCTCTCTCCTTCCTGTGTTCACACTGTTGCTGCTTGTAGATTTTAATTTGCTGTGATCTGTGCTGTGTAGAAGGGAGCACTGCTGCGATTCACCAGTGACCTGCGTGATCCAGTGCTCGTCTTAAATGAACACAGTCGGTGAGGGTGGGGGCAGGAAAGGAGGAAAGGGGGAGATCTGCTGCCGGCATTTAAAACTGCTAGCCAGCCCTTGGTGAGGGAACGCCATAGCCAGGCACTGATGGATAAAAAGGAATGCCGTTTATTAAAATACATGCCAAAACATTCATTTTAAAAGTGGGAGACATTAATCTGCGCAACATTAAGTTAATGGTTTGGAAATAAAAATTGGACTTTGAAAGCGAGAACCTCACTCTATATCAGGCTATTAGGACAATTAGGTGAAAGAGCTTTGTTCGTGCAGCTACAGCAGCTATTCATTAACTAATTTTCTCCCTGACTTTGAAGGACTGTTTGGCTGAGGACAGTGGTTAAGTTGACATTTATCATTCTTTCCTATCTGCGTGCAGCCAGATGTTATAAAAGCAAACCTGGGTCTAAATAGGAACCTTACAATGGTTGCTGTCAGTTTTCTCATTTGGAGGTGTGCAACCTGCCTGGAGGACTAGTCCAGGCCCTTCCTACTGTACTCCACAGGCCAAGAAAAGAGGCAAAACAAGGTTCAGACTCTGAGGTCCATATTCAAAAGCCATTTAGATGGATAACATAATAGTTATTTGTCTAAATGGCTTACCTGGCTATATTCGGCCTTTATCAGACTACATTCTAGCCGGCTAATAAGTTAGGGGAATAGAATTTAGCTGGATAAGTTATGGGCAGTCCAGGGACGTAACTGGGAGAAGTTGAGTTAGCTGGCTCCAGTATTCAGAGTTAGCCGGATGACTTAGCCAGCTAAGTCTGGTTCTATGCGCACAAAACTCCTTGTAGCATCAGCAGTAAAGTTTGCACACAAAAAAATGCACAAACAATTGCTGCTAAACTGTGCAGTTTGCTGAGTGCACTTTATTACATCAACCTCTGAGAGGATGAAGAAATTACTTTTATTTTTTTATAGCTCCAGCAGTTTTCTCCTTTTCCTTTTGGGCTTAAAGCTGAATCGGACCTATCCTCTGTCGGGCTATGGCATAATGAGCCTTCATTAAAAGCTAACTAGATCTGTATTTTATAACCCCTCACTTTGCCCAGTGATGGTCCATGGCCAGGGGTTGCAGATTGCAGCTCCCACTGGAACCTGGCTATAGTACTCCCTGACTCCGGACAATAGGTGTCACTATTGAGCAATCACAGACTTCTGCATCCTCTCCCTCCCCTTCCAGAGGCTTAATGCTGCCTTCACAGCATCCCCAGCCCCTGCTGGCTCGGGGAGCAGAACCCTGGCCTGGGACGTGAACCCAGGACTCCTGCCTGGCTGCTGCATCCTCTCTAAGGAGCATTATGGGAACACTTATTATTGCATAATAATAGCTCCCCTTGCTTCCAGCACACTGGGTACCTTAAAGCATGAGAGGAGTTAAGCCAGCAGCTTGACGGATAAAAAACCCCTACTTCTTATTTTCTGTATGGCATCTCCTTATACAGGTAAACGGAAATTTGGATTGTTCCACTGTGTTGCTAAAATTTTAAAACAAACCCTCAAAGCTCTTGTCCTTTGCTGATACAGCTGGTTGAACGAGTTCAGCTGAAAGCGCTGTGTTCAGCTTGGTTAGTACCTCCTGATGGAATAATTGCTCATCAAAGGCTTCAGGCACAGTTCGTGCTGAAGGCTTTTAATGTGTGCCATCATCTTCCAGGCACTCGAGAGAGATGCTTTTTTGCTGTACCGTGATAACTTCCGAGGCAGCCAGAGCAGCAGTAGGGCCCATAGCATAGGACTGTCCCTTCTTTCTCCTTTTATATTATGTGTTAAAGCTTTTTGCAATGCACCGACTTACATAACAGTGATACCTGGAGTGAATCACTGCCTTTTTCACACATTACATATACTGCAAGCTGGCAGGATATTCCAGAGGGTGTCAGGGTAGGGTGTACGCCATATTAGAATAGGGGTTGTACAGCCCTCGGCAGGTTATGTCACAAGCTGGTGGCATTTGAAGACCTTCCTCCCGCCACGCCACTTGCTCTTGAATGCCAGCACCGTGATCATTTTCAAAACTTGCGGATTGGCTGGGCTAATCTTGCGCTACATGAAGTTACCAATGTTGTCCAATGAGCTTTGAAGCAAGAGGTGTGTGTGTGTGTGTGTGTGTTGTGAGGAAGGATGGGTGTGGAGATAGGATTTTTGTTGAGAGAGAGAAATCCCCCTCCTTCCCAAGAGCTGGTGTGTATTGTTACTAAGAAGCCATGGTTCAGTGAGTCTCGTGAATGGATACAGCCGTACTGGGTTTATAACCTGTTCAGAAAAGATAAGAGATGACAGAGATGGGGGAGGAGTAGCTCTTTATGTCAAACACAATATCTGAGCAACTGAAATGCAGGGGGTTTGGATAAAGGAAGAAGCACTGTGGTATGTCTTAAAAAAACAAAACGATAATGATACTTTCATCTACACTGGTATGGTCTACAGGCCTCTGAATCAGTCAGAAAAAACTGGGCAGAGATCTGGCTGAAGATATCCAAAAGATAGGAAGGAAGGGAGAAGTGTTGCACTTTGGAGATTTTAATCTACAAGTGTGTGGAGCTGAGTTATCCTTGCTGCAGAATCTGCAAGAAGTAGAGGGATTGTGGATGCCCTTCAAGGAGCTCCATCCAGACAAATGATGGAAACCATGAGGGGGGGCAGATCAGTATTGAACCTGGTGCTCACAAATGAGATGGTATCTCAAATGTCCACCTGGGCACCAGTGATCATCAGATGGTATGGTTTGATATAACAACCAAGAGGAAAAAAGTCACATGAAGTCCTGGATTTCAAAACTACAGACTTCGGTGGAATGGAGTGTACCTCAAAGAGGAGCTTAGAAGGCTGGGAGAAGATGGCTGAAGTGGAACAACAATGGGCCAAATTAAAAGGAGCTAGAGCAAAGGTGATAAAACCTTTAGGTTAAAAAAACCCCCGTAAGGAAAAAAGGAAACAATACAGTTTTCGAAGGAAGAAGCTGAGAAAATAAAGCAAAATCATCATTCAAAAAGTATAAAGGAATTCAAAAAGAGAAACCAGGATAGTGGAAGAAAAGATTGCCAAAGAGGTAAAGTGTGGTGATAAATAATTTTTCAGATATCAGAGAAAAGAGGAAGGCCAGAGGTGGCATTGTAAGACTGTCAGGAGAGAAGGAGCAAGTGTGAAGAAAGATGAAGAAACAGCAGAAATATTAAACAAATAAGGAAGATATTGGAGAAGGACCATTGCTGGCTGCTAAGAGAATGGATGAGAGTGGGGTCGATACATCATTTACAGAAAAGAGAGTTTGGGAGGAACTAGCTAAACTGAAAGTGGACAAGGCCATGGGGCTGGATGAGATACATCCCGATATACTAAGGGAACTCTGAGAAGTGCTGGCTGAGTCCGCTGAAGGACCAGTTCAATAGATTCTTGGAGATGAGAGTAGTGCCTCAGGAACGGAGAAGGGCGGTTGTGGTCTCAGTTCCCAAAACTGGTGGCAGGGCGGAGGCTGGAAACTACAGGCCAGTTAGCCTTACCTCAATGGTGGAAAAATTAATGGAGAGACTATTCAAAGAAAGCATAATGAACCATCTATAATCCAATGAGTTACAGGATCCGAGCCACATGGTTTTACCAGAGGAAGGTCCTGTCAAACAAATCTAATTGATTTCTTCTGATTGGGTGAATGGAGAATTGGATCAAGGAAGAGCACTTGATGTGGTGTACTGGGATTTCAATAAGGCTTTTGATATAGTCCTGCATAGGAGGCTTATAAATAAAATGAGAAGTCAGGAAGTGGGTCTTAAGGTGATGGAATGAATTCCAAATTGGTTGACTGACAGACTTGAGCGAGTTGTGGTTAATGGAACCTACTCCTGAAGAAAGAAGAGGGATAAGTGAAGTTCCTTGCGGATCGGTTCTGGGAGATCGAATCTGTTTAATATCTGTGTGAGTGAATTTGTGGAGGGATTAGAAGGTAAAATTAGTCTTCATGCGGATGACACGAAGATCTTTGAAGGAGTAGAGAGAATAACAAGTGGCTTGGGAAAGCTTGTGGAATGGACGATAGTGTGACAATTGAGATTCAATGCCAAGAAATGCAGTCCTGCATTTGGGGTGCAGCAATCTAAAGGAGTTGTGCCTGGTGGGAGGAGCGAAAGACTGATGTGCATGGACTGGGAGAGAGAGATCTTGGGGTAATATTGTCTGATAATCTGAAGGCGGTGAAGCAATATGACAAGGCAGTGGCTAAGGCCAAAAGGATCCTGGGCTGAATCTAGAGAGGCATTACCGGCGGAAAAAGGTGGTGATAATTTCCCTATACAGATCCTTTGTGAGGTTTTACCTGGAGTACTTCGTTCATTTCTGAGGAACGCATCTCAAAAAGGATAAGGACAAAGTGGAAACAGTCCAGAGAAAGGCAACCAAAATGGTGAGGAGTCTTTTTATGGAAAACCATATGAGGTGAGACTGAAGGACCAAAATAATGTCCAGCTGGGAGGGAAGGAGAGACAGGGGAGATATGATAAAGATTTTCAAATATCTGAAAGGAATTAATGATGCACAAAAGTCAAACCTTTTTGCGATGGAAAGGAAGCTGTAAAACTAAGGGTCACAATATGAAACTCCAAGGGAGAAGACTCTGGAACAATGTCGGGAAATATTTCTTCATGGAAAGGATGGTGGATCCTTGGAATGCCCTCCCAGAAGAGGTGGTGGCTACATGGATGGTAAGGGAACAAAAGAGTGTGACAGAGAGGATCCGTACTGCCTAAAGAATAGAAATGAAGTTTACACTTCTTCTTGGGAGAAACTTGAACGGAGCAGCAGTTACTACCTTAACAGAAGGCTTGGGGGGGGGGGGGGGGGGGGGGTAATCTGCATGAGGTGGCAGTTATTACCCCCCCCCCCCCCAAACTAAAGAAAAACTTGCTGGGTCTTTATCTGCTGTCATTTACCATGTTACTATACTAGAGGGACTCCCTCCATGAACCAGCAAATTGTCAAAAAGGGTTGCCACAGTCCATAATTAGAGGGAAGTGGTTCATTGCATTCGTTTCAGTGCACATTTCAGTTGGGTGCAGTATTGATTTAGAGGAGCCTGTCTTGCAGTTCTACTGCTTTGGAGAGACATTTCATAGCAAGTTATCACCCACACAAATATAAAGCTGCTGAAACCATCAGGTTCTTTGTGTGACAACTAGCTATAAATAAACTATTAACTCTCATCAAGTACTTGGGATTTTCAGGGCCCTGTTTAAGCGAAGGATGGATCTAGTGAAATGATCAAATTTCAAAAAAAGAGAGGAAATAAATTCAGTTCCTATAAACCACCCTTACTTGGTTATTTAACTAATAGGGGCAACGTCATCAGACTCTTAGTGCAGTATTTTTAATCCACATAACTGTGCGGCGTTCCCCATTCAGTGCTGGTACTAAGTAAGGCATGACCTGTTGAAATTTTGTGCTTGCCCTGTGATGTTGGCCACCTTGCACCCCTCCCTGCCTGGTTGTAAAAACATAGCTTTAAAGTTAGGAAGCCTATCATCCCTGAAGACAGCGCACAGAAATGGAGAATATAACCAGAGGCACCCTCATAGAAATGCGTTTCTCAGTCAGCCTTGGTTAATGTGTCTTGGTTGCCAACACTGATTTCTATCTGACTTGACAAAAATTCTATACTTGGACATCTGGATAAACCAAGCATGCATTAACCAGGTATGACGGTAAAAATATTTTTTTCACCACAGCAGATTTCATTATTCAATGTGGCGCCTCTCTGTGTACAGAATTGAGGCCTTTGGATGAAGCTGTGTACAGGCTGCAGGAAACAGAGGCCAGTGGTGTGTATGTGTGTGTGGTTTTTTTTTTTTTTTTTTAAGGTTTCGAGCAGTTTAGGGCAGCAGGCACACTTTGTGGCAGCTGGATATTGTGTTTGAACTTGAAGCCAGGCATTTGGCTTCTGGGGAGGTCAGAGAGGCTGGCAGTGTTTTTTTGCTTCAGGATTAAAACACAGAGCTGTGAAACGTGAGATTCCCCCCTAATTATTTGGGGTCCAAATCCTGTCTCTATTGTTTTCACTGTATGATAACCTTGACTTGACCTTGTAGTGAACGGGCTCTCATTTACCAGTTTTTAGGTATTCGTGAATGAAGTATGTAAAGAACTCTTTAGAACGCGTTATGGGTATTGCTCTGTGCTGGTTGCATTGTTCGATGTAATTTCCAACTTTGGTTCTATGTAAACTGAACATCGGTATATAAAAGCCTTTAAATAAAATAAATAAATAAATTGTCAACTCTGTTTCTCTGTGTGACAGGTACGTCTGGGAAGGAGAGCTGAGGTTTGAGTTCAGAGAAGGAAGTGTTGCTGGAGTTAGCAGGGCCTAAGAAAATGCCACAAGTTATCCGTCTAAATGGTAAAGGTGGCATATTCAGCCACTTATCCGGCTAAATTATAGCTGGATAACTACTTATCTGGCTACAATTTGGCCGGATAAAGAGGGGGCATTCCATGGAGGGGTTGAGATATCCGGCTAACCTAACCAAATAGATTAGCCAGATAATTTTGAACTTGCTTCAGCGCCGGTTAAGTGGCGCTTCACGGGTGGGGGAGGGAATTATCGCGGGGCCTACAAGCCCAATCCACATTCCTTCCTCCTGTCCACGAAATTGTAAATATGCTGCCACTCCTTCCTCAGAGCAGGGGTATCTTCATAAAATTGAAAAAAAGGGTCGGAGTTGGGTTAGCGTGCGTTCCCTCCTACCTCATCCCATAGCTTAAAACTGCTATTCCTTATGAGTCATATTGCGGCAGCAGCCTACTCCAATCTGGGCCCTGTGCTTCTGCAAGCTTACAAGAATGCCACTCCCCACCCCTGGGTACTCCCAGTGGGAATGCACCTTTTTATATTGGGGGTTTATTTTTTTCTGATTTACTGTAAGGGTATTGTGCACTGGTCCTTTAAAACTCTGTGTTCTGAGCAGACTGGGTCAGAAGTTGGGCTTTGCTGTCATAGACTATGTTACCTGACTGTGCTTTGGCTCCCAGAAAAGAAGGAAACCCTTTCTGAGGGAGACTGTGTTAGCAGAAGAATAGATTTAGGGGCAATATTGGAGGAAGACCAGAAATGTAAATGCTGTCCAGGTTCCTTGGGTAGTCAGGATACAGAGCGCATTCTCAGTACTGCTTAAGCAGAAGGAAGGAGAAGAGAGAGTGATGTCACAGTGCACTTACCAACAAATGCCTTGGCTGGAAACCAAGTTAGTGCAATTCAAGAGGATTTCAGGGATAAAAGACTTTACAGTAATGATGTCTTGCATCTGTCTGAGAGGGAAACAGAGATCCTAGGTGAACAGTTGCGAGCATACCCTGGCAAGAGTTTAAACTGGATGAGGGGGTGGCAGATGGACACCTGGCAGTACTGAGCTGTCACCCTCCAGCAGAGACAAGTGGAGGAACATGCAAAGGTGTGAATCTCACAGAACAACAGGGAGTACAAGGATTGTAGATAAGAGAATATCCAGAGTGAAGACAAGGGAAAAAAGGCAATATCTGAAAGACTGGGAGCATAACTGCTTATATATTCTGCTTAATATACTTAGAAACCTTAATAGGAGAGACGGAGTGAGATATTTGTGATGTGGGTGAGGGCCATGAATGGGATATAGTCAAACCAGGCTATAATCTCCTTAGGACAAGATAGGCAGGGAAGGGGAAAGAATAGTGCTTTACGTTAACCTACAGCACCTCTTCCCTTCCCTGTACCACCTACATTTTTATCCTGTATAGGGGCCAGTAGCACTTTTTCTTTCTTTTCACTCTAATCTCAACTACAGACTTTCAGCACAATTAGAATTGGAAAGAGTCAGTGAAGGGGGGGTGTTGCTGGTGGGAGATTTTAAGCTGTTGAATGTTTAGAGTAGCCCAGCTGCAGAAATAGAAGTAGAGAGATTCTGGATCCCTTCAAGGGGCTCCCCTCAGGCAAATGATAACGGAACTTATAGGGGAGGGTGCAATATCTGATCTGATGTTTACAAATGGGGAAAGTGTTTCTGATCTCCAGGTAGAAATAGATGATCACCGGGCAGTGTGACTTAATTTAAGAGCAAAGCAGAAATAGATCATACAAAGGTCATAGTCTGGCACTTTTAAGAGTGATTTTTCAAAAGCATTTACATGCATAAAAACTTGGTTTGTATGTTTGGATATAAATACCACTGGGAGGCACGAGTATAATTTTGAAAATGATTCCCCTGAGGAAGCCCTTGATCTGCAGGGCGAAACGAAGAATTCTTTGTCGAAATTGTAGAAAAGTAGTGTTGAGGAAGACTATATCTCATCTATACATCAATATATATATTGAAGATCTGATACTTCATGATTGATATATGATTTAGAAGGAACTTATATCCATTATTTTTATTATTATGAGTGTGACATGGGATGGGTTTATGAATGGTATATGTGAATATGATGTGGTTTTTTTTTTTTGTGATGAGTGAATGTTTTTGATACTATTTTTTGTCTATTACATCCAGCGATGTTTTTATGCTAATTAAAATACTTTTTGTATTAATTAAAATCCTTGAATTTAAATATCTGTAATTGTATTTAAATACTTTTGTAGTTTTGTATATCCCTTTTAGATTTATTATGCAATTAGATAAGAATGGATTTAAACTATTTGAATTGGTTAAAAAACATGATTTATCTCTATATAGTTTTCATTATATCTACTCCCAAGCAGGTATATATGTTTGTGCGTATGCTGCGTTGTGTTCTATGTGTTCTGGCCAATTTTCAAAACAGGTTTATGTGTACAGGTCCACTTTGAAAATTTGGCCTAAGGTCTTTGTTCTTCATACATGCAGTCTTTAGCTCTAAGTACGCTGTTACAAAATTACCCTCCCTGAGTTCCAACTTTGCTAAGATGGGAGAATACCTTAGGGAAGAACTGGTGGAGTCGAGATGGGAGAAAAAGGTCTTGGTTAAGAAGAAAAACAGAAGCTAAACTAAACGGAGCCATTGTAAGGGTAACACATTTTTATGATGAGAAATTAAATAAAAGCAAGAGGAAAAAAAGATCAGTATAGTCTCCAAAAGATGTGACTGAAAAGGTAACAGCATAAAGATTAGCCTTCAAAAGGCACAAGGGATGTCAGAATGAGAAGGGCAAGGAGAAACATCTGGAAAAGCTGAGGAAAGCAGAGAAGGCAGTCAGGACAACAAAGGTGTTGAGGAGTAAAAAAAAAAAAAAAAAAAAGCTATAACAATAAAGCAAGGTGACAGGACTGTTCAGAGTGTAAACGAAAACCATTTGCGCACACAAAATCTAGATGTTTTTGAAATGAAGTAAAAAAAAAATGCTTGCAGAAGCACAAGAAAATCTTTATTTGCACTACCTTTTTCAGTACACTGACTTTTACAAAGGCAGTTTGACTAAGCAGTATTATAGGCCATAAGGTAGCTGGGTTTGGGACCAAGAGGTTCCAACTCCCCATAAACCAGTCAGATTAATGCTGGCAAGTTGGTGGTGACCAGGTACTATCCATCAAGGAAGATGAATGTTGAGCAACAGCCTCACTAATTTTGGTAATTAATTAGGTTGTTACAAATCTTAGTGGTAGAACATGGGGTGACAGGAGGCTGGGTTTTGGAGTAAATATGGGAACGTGTGTCCATTTACCTAGGATGATAGAGAACCAATGAAGAAGACCACACTAACTGACTTAGCTAGGAAGCAATATCAATAAGTGGTCAGGTTTCTATGGCTGGCATCTGGGATACATCCCTAGTGGTGTAAAACAGAATTCGTTGTGCTTCTCAATCGTGAATCAGCTGCACAGGGATGGATCGGCCACGCAGGTGGGAGATGTCTTCATTTAGTGGTGCCAGTGTGGAATGTTTCTCCAAGGCACTAGACAAGAAGGGGAGGAGTATCCTGGTGGTTAGAGCAGCAGGCCGAGCGCTAAAGAAATCATGGTTCAAATCCCACTGATGCTGCTTATAACCTTGCTTCCATTGGTTCAGAGCACCTACGCTCATACAAGCACATATTGGCATGCAAGCAAGGATACACTGGAATTTTTAATTGTGCACGCGTGTGTTTTAAAATGCACCAACCGCACATAAGTATGCTCCTAACTTTAAGAGGTTTCTCGACCACAGCTGGCGCACGTGTGTCTTCCATAAGACCTTGTTGGTTTTTACGAGTGTATGTCAGCGAATTTTAAAACATGCTCGTGTAAGGCACATTCCCAGTTTTGCAGTTAGTTCACCAGTTTGTCCAGTTAATAGCGAGATATTTCAGACCTCTCTGGTTTTTCATCCTATATACTCCCCAGTTGACCCAGACTCCCCCCCCCTGTTCTATAAGATCTAAAACTCTAGATCTACAGATTTGCTCCTCATTGGGAGCAGTAGTAAAGTTACACAGATATCTAGCGTATGTGTGCTGCGATTTTTTGTTTTAAAATTCGGAGTCACGTGTTTGTCTTGGCCCTGCCCCTTTCCCACCCTCAAGCATGGGTTCATACGCACATATTTTCCTGCTTTCTAAAATCCGTGTTGCTTTTGCGCAACCACATACGAGTACGTGGGCATTTTTGCCTAAGCAACGCTTTTAAAATTGACCTCCAAGATAGTAAACCCTCTGGGGACATGGGAAATACCTGCTATGCTTGAATGTAACTTGCCTTGATCTACCTTTGGTAACGAGATGATAGCGGCTTAGGAAACAACCAAAAGGAATAAGGAGGTAGACTGGCTGTTTCCTTTAAGTGCAATTTATTTCTAGTGAAAGAAAAGTCAAACAGATGCAGCTCACCTTAAGTTCAGGTAGCACACAGACGTCACACATAATAGGTCTTTGCATAGAATGGGTTCCTATCTGCTCCCCGGAGCCTTTCTAATCCTTGTAGGCCCTGAGTTCTTGTACACTGAGGGGCTCCTCTCTTCGCCCAGGATTCCTTGCAGGTCTGGATCTTAAGGAAGACCAGGCAAGACAGCTGTGTCTGGTCCCTTAAGGTGGTCTGAAGTCCCTTAAGCTACCAATGAAAACTCATGAGATAATCCTGCTTTCCTTTGGTTGCACTCAATTTACCACTGCCTTCTGTTGTCAATCATTCAACTGGTTTCTAACACATTTCATCACCTTAGGACCTACCCCTGGGCTAGTTCAGTTTATTTATGAACTTCCTGTGTACAACAGTGCCAAGTACTTCACTGAAACCTAATTATCAAGTGATTGCCATTGATCTAATTTTTTGGTCATCCAGTCAAGGAAATTCATCAGATGCTCGCTTTTTCTTTGTCACTCTGTTTTCACATCTGTTTTGCACTTTACCTCCCTTTCATGGATACATTTTATTTATCTATGTATTTAGATTTATCAGTGCATTACCTCAGGGATCAGTTTAGTGGCAATTTCTGTATTTTCATAAGTGATATTGCAGTGGGAGTAAGTAGGGAAAGCTTGTTGTTTTGTAACTATAATCTGCAAAAGAGTGGACACCCCTGATGGACTAGAAAAAAATGAGAAAGCTTGAGCAGTGGTCAAGCACTTGAAATCAGTGACCAGTATAAAGTCATGTATTTGGAGTGCAAAAATTCAGGGGAACAGTATAAGTTGAGGTGTGATAATGATGTGCACCAAACAGACAATCTTGGGGTGATCATATCTGATGATCTCACGGTTGTAAAACAGAAATGAGAAGGTAGTGGCAAGAGCCCAGAGCTGGTGTTTACTTAGGGCGAGGTGAGCAGTCGCCTGAGGTGCCATCCTGCGGTGGTGGGGCCATGTCCAATCCCATCGTGGTTGAAAAGAAGTCCAGTGGGGGCTACAGTGGATCCAATCTCACCGCAGCCAAAGAGAGGCCCAGGGCAAGGAGCACCATCAGTTGGGGGGGGGGGGGGGGGTGTCAATCTTTTGGCCAGGGCACCAATTGCTTTAGATTTGGCCCTTCTGTATGCAGAGGACTACTGGAGTGCTTAGAGAGAGAGATGTATTATTGGTAGTGAAAAAGAACTGATAATGCCTCTGTAGAGGTGCAGTATAATGTCTGCCATATGGTCAACACATTGTGCTATCTACTAACCAGTTACCCCGTCTGTTAAGTTATGGTACATGGCATTATTGTGACTGTGGTGATATTGTGGCCATCTTTGCTAATATGCTAATGAACATGGAATTGTACATGTCCATTATGGGTTACTGAAGTCAAAAGCCACTCTCTTAATGGAGAGTTTTTTTTCAAAGTGCAAATTTGTCTTCTTTCACTAACATGGAACCTCTGCTGGTGTTCTGAATGCAGCAGTAACAGAGCTAAAGGGAGGGAGGATCCATGGAACAGCATGAGAGAGAAGATAAAAGCCAGTAGCTAGTACCATTGGAGAGGAGGCTATGCAAGCAGTGCAGAGCCAGGCTTTCTAGGCTGTGGACCACCAATAAGGTGGCTCTAACCTTTTCCTTTCCCAGATCGCCCGTGAGTCTTTCTGCCGTGGCACAGATCTGGATGGAGCCAGACCTCCTTCCTCCAGTCAGATGAGCCATTGTTTTAGATACTGTCTGCAAGGAGTGGTTCTCTGCATTCCCTTTGCCTCTTCCTGAAGTGGTCCCTAAACTGGTGACCTCTGTGGTTGGCCTCTTCCACAGTTTGTCCTTTGATGTTAGGGGTCTCTCGCAATGACTCTTCCCCCTTGATTCAGGACCTGGTGCAGAAGAAGCTCATTCTTGGCACTGAAAACAATTTTGTGGATTCGGGGTCTGGGTAATGATGTCCCTGTATGGTGCGAGCCACTTTCACATCCAGTGATTCAGGATGGTGAGGATTCTTGGCCATTTTTTGTGAATGGTAATTTTGGTAAGTCCCCCCTCAGTAACCTATCAAAATGTCCCTTCTGTAATACATTAACCCGATAAGTACCTAAATATGTGCACACCAGAAAAGAGAGGGGAGATATGATAAAGATATTTAAATACCTCCAAGGTATTAGTAATGCACAAAATGCAAACCTTTGTCAGTGGAAAACACGTTGTAGAGTTAAGAGGTCATAATATGAGGCACAGAATGGGGGCTGGGCGCACTCAGGAGTAATATGAGAGAATACTTCACAAAAAGGTGAAAAGATGCATGACATGTCCTCCTATTGGAGGCGGTGGAGGCAATTCAAGGAGGTGCGGGACAAGTGCAGAAATTCCTTCGCCACAAAAAAGTGAGGGAAAGGCAGAAATGATTTACATTTACATTTATTGAGATTTATAAACCACCTAACACTTAAAAAGGCCTAGGCGGGGGTCTATGGCAATGCACCCAGAAAGGAAATTGGACAAACTGGATGGGCCTTATGGTTCTTATCTGCTGCCATGTTTGATGTCTCTGTGGGACTTCGAGTCACTCCTCCTTTTTGCAGAACAAACATTCTCTGTTGGAATGATTCATAAATGGAAGTATCAGTTTTAAGGGAAAGCTGATTCAAGTGACATGATTCAAGCTGTGAATGATTTGGTAGAAGAAAACTGTTTCATTTCGGATTTGAACCTGTCTTCAGCTGCTTGCCAAGAGTCTTATTAGGGAAAGGTGATTTTCGTGCTGCATCTTGTTGTAGATGCTAACATGGACTGAGCACGAGTTTGTTCTTGCTTGTCAGCGATCCTCGATCGGTTTCTGAATGTGCACGTAAGAGATGTCCGAGTTTCTTCCTGAGTTAGAAAGGTCCTCCAGTGGAGGATCTGAGGATCCCAGGTTTGTGGTGGTGGTGTATGCTAACAAACAAGTTTCATGTATTTTGGTGGTGGTGGGTTTTTTTTTTTCACAGAAGAGTTGATTAAAGAGTGCATTTTAAGTTAGAAGAGATTTGTGGCAAAAACTTAGCAGTTAGATCTCATCGTATTTTATCTTGTTTCTCGCAAATAAACGCCAGGAGAAGTGTTAGAATAATGAAAGCAGAGATCAGAAGCATTGCATTTCTGTGCATATAAGCAGTGCGTTTCTGGTTCATGTGTTTCTCCCATACATCTTCCAGTGTTTAGAACTGGTGGTGAAAACCAAAGTAGACCCATTTCATGTACTATATCAACCTGAGTTATGAATGTATTGATCTGACCCCCATGAATGTATAGATCCATATTATGAATGTTTCCTCAAACTATCAAATAGCCATGATCTATGAATGTCTCTTGTGAACCGTTGTGATCTTTATTAGGAATGAGGGTATATAAAAGAGGCTTAAATAAAATAAATAGCAACCAGACTCAGTCAGTGGCAATGGGAACAGGGAGGGACACTTTCATGAGCAGCTCTTTTTCTATATTAGGCTTTATTTGGGCTTATTGCAGTCCTGGCCTCCATCAGACTTTTATTTAAATATTTGTGAACTGCTTCTCCCAGTTGCATGCCAGTACCAAGTGATGTATACAAGCAGTATAAAAGCAATGGAAACATTAACATAGATTATAATAATGACATAAATGGCCTGCCTACCTCTTGGATTTTGTACTCTTACTCCTGTGTTCTGTTGTCCATCACTGTCAAGATAAAAAAAAAACTGGGTGTTGAGGCCGTGCACTGCTCAACAGAAGAGCTACGCTGCTATCCTTAAGCTTGGGCCAGCAATGCCATTCCTGTAAAGCACAAAGTCATGGGTGGAGGGTTTAGGCAAGTATTGAAGTATTGCCCTTACAGTGACTCTTAGTGTTTTGGAAGCAATCATTTTCTCGTCTCTTGGTTGTAGCATTTTTTCATCCTCTCTATAAGACAACTGTGGGAGAAAGCAGGGCAGATGCTGGCATGGGGCTCTGGGAAGGGGGGATTTGAGACATATTTGGGAAGGAATAAGGAGAGAGGCGTTCCAAGAGGGGAAATAGAAAACCATTAGGAAACATGAATATGACAGTAGTAGAATGCGCTTCCGAAAGAAATTTTACTGTTTGTTTTTTTTTTAATTTTATTTATTTTATGGGGTGTAGCACATCCCTGGGGTTTTACAAAAGAGAGCATAGAGCTTGCACAAAATGTATAAGTAAACTGACATTTTCTGCCTAATGTTGCACTGGAAAACTGTTTCTGATCCGAAAGGTCTACAAATCAAGTTAATTAGCTTTTCTTAGGCCATTCATTATACAATTGCTCTGTGTAGCAGCTCGAAGGCACATGGGGCTGGCCTCCAGTTTTCCTTGTGTACTGTATTTGTTTTACAGAAAATGCTTTTGACATATGCAAGTTGTATTTCCGTGCTCTACAAATGATAGATTCTTCCTCCATATCCTGTGACAGCCTTCCCCGGAGACAGACAGTCTGTGTTGTTTTAGTGAGATGAGGAAAGATTAGTAGGAAAGGTTGCAGCGATATTGTAAAGGGACTTGGCTGAACAAATGGGAAGGCCTTTTGCGTAAGGGCTGAGTTTTGAAATTTTACGACTGTAAAATATTAATAAAACAAATAAATGAGAAAAGTAGGCAGACGTTCCTTCATAAATCACACAATATGTGTCTCGTTAAAAGATTTTCCTGCTAGCTGTCTTAAACCAAGCCATGGTTGATAGTTGGAATTAAAGGGGTATTTGGTTTTTTTTTTTTTTTTTGTTTGCTTTTTTTTCCCCCACTTCAGTGCCTGGCAAGAATTTCTTAAATTATTTCTGAACAGTTGGGTCAACAAATTCACCCACTATTTTAATCCTAAAGATTGGCGCAGCAGCTTAGAGCTTCTGGGAGTGCTTGGCCAACCGTGGATCACAACTGCAGCGGGACTCCAGGGCTTGGTGCGCCTGAG
The DNA here is from genome assembly GCF_901001135.1 of Rhinatrema bivittatum. Lineage (NCBI taxonomy): Eukaryota > Metazoa > Chordata > Amphibia > Gymnophiona > Rhinatrematidae > Rhinatrema > Rhinatrema bivittatum. Next base: position 237,255,016 of record NC_042615.1, on the reverse strand, counting down.
GCTGAGTCAGACTGCCAAACAGTCTGACTCCGACGGAGCGCACTGTTAGCCGGCATTTCTACGCGCATTTTCGACGTGCTAGCTTTACCCCTTATTCAGTAAGGGGTAATAGCGCGTCCAAAATGCACGTCCAACCCCCCCCAAACCTAATAGCGCCCGCAACATGCAAATGCATGTTGATGGCCCTATTAGGTATTCCTGCGCGATTCAGTAAGTAAAATGTGCAGCCAAGCCGCACATTTTACTTGCAGAAATTAGCGCCTACCCAAAGGTAGGCGTTAATTTCTGCTGGCACCGGGAAAGTGCACAGAAAAGCAGTAAAAACTTTTCTGTGCACCCTCCGACTTAATATCATGGCGATATTAAGTCAGAGGTCTCCACAGTGTGTTTAAAAAAAAAAAAAAAAAAAAAAAATTGAAATAGGCCCGCAGCTTGAAAACCGGACGCTCAATTTTGCCGGCGTCCGGTGTCCGAACATGTGGCTGTCAGCAGGCTCGAGAACAGACGCTGGCAAAATTGAGCGTCGGCTGTCAAACTCGCTGACAGCCGCCGCTCCTGTCCGAAAAGAGGCGCTAGGGACGCGCTAGTGTCCCTAGCGCCTCTTTTTACTGCCGGGCCTAATCTAAATACATTTATTTACTGTATTGCGCGCACAGGAGAGTGGCCTGTGCGCGCGCTGGGAGAGCAGGCGCTCGCCTGCTCTCGCGTGTTTTTACTGTATTGGCCCGATAGTGAAGCAGAAGACGTGGGCGGTGTCAATCTGCATCTGAATCTGGCTGCGATAGATGCTTCTGTATAAGAACCAAGGCTCGTGCTAACTCTTTACTCATATATCCTCATTCAGGATAGATTTTTTTTTTTTTTTTTAACAATTTGGAAGCACAGTTTAAAAAGTTGAGGTTTCCAGTTGACTCTGCTGCTGGCTAAGTTTGCAGCAGAGTTTGTATGTCTTGCAATAGTTTCCATTCATCCAAAGAGATGTTCCATGAAACGTAGATAGGCCGATGCAATAAAGTGCGCTCAGTCTAGCACATAGGTTTATGCGCGGTTGGATGTGCAGTTTGGACGCCTAGACTAGCACCTGATGCAATAAGGAGATATGCGTGCCCAAACAAACACAAAGCCGATAGCGCTCATCACATCACATGTAAATTCCATGTAGATGAGGCTATTAGTTTTACCCCTGATGCAGAAATTTGATGGGCACTGAACGCGCACTTTTTGGCAAATTTAACTCCAGCCCCTGATCTGGTGTTAAATCAATCTGTGATTTAAGGGCTCAGGAGAAATTAAAAAAAAAAAAAAGTGTCATGTGTGGTTTCTACCTTTATTCTTAAAGACCTACTACTTGCAGTGTTTAGGAATAAAGGTATAATGTAATGGCTTGATGAGAAAAAAATTCAGGACACATAATATACATGCACAATAGCTACGCTCCAGGCTGGTTTAGCCCCTTGTTGTTTTGCATGTATATTGGGGGTCCAGAAATCGACCTGAAGCGTGATAATATGGACGCTTGATTTCAGCGCTCGTATCAGTTGTGGGCGCACAGTTGCGTCTCCTGGGCGCCCGATGCATTTGAGCGCTAGGGGTGCATAATTCTTCCCTAGCATGTCCCTTTTAATGCAGCAGCTCATTAAAATACAGAATCGGGCACCCAGGAGACGTGGCTGTGCCTGTATTACACGAACGCCTGTTTTAACACACGTCTTGTTGCTTTGGTCCCAGAAGCAGGAAGTGAAACAAACCATGTTTGTGCCATTGCAAGCCCTGTGTGTGGGGTTTGGTTTTTTTTTAATTTTGGGAAGACCAGTAGTTTACTGGATTCTTAATGTTCCTGGGTATTTGCAGGGCAAAGGAAGATGTGGTGATGGGAAAAGGGGCCCATCCTGGGTGGGCTACATGAAATCTTCCTGGAAGAATACTATTTGATTAGGAAGACAGATCTGAGAAACATCAGAAGAGTTGGGGCATCGTCCAACAACTCATCAAGGATTAAAATAGGCCAATTTGGAGAGTGAATGAGAGCCCTAAGCTCTTTGCCGGCCACTTGTGAGGAGCTCAGTGAAAATACATGGACCCCTAGGCTCTCTGTCTCATGTTAATTGCTATCCCTGAAATCACTTTTGAAATTAGACTTGTATTAAGACAGGGAAAACAGGAAATTACTTGCACCTGTGGATGTCTTCAGGCAGTTGAACAAAAAGCACATAAAAATCCCCCAAAACTAATTTGGACTAATTTATAGGCACTAGGTGAATACAGAGTTTTTAACATGCATTTTTGGCACAGTATTCAGGTTGGTAAATGCCAAGGACGATGTTAACAAACGGATGCCTCGCTCAGAGGTTAGACACAAGGCAGCCCTTCTTCCCGTTGTCTCTTACAGTCTTCCCTGTTCCGTCTGTGAACATAGAAATCCCATCTGTGCAGTCAGTTTTGGAACCTTCAGCCACCTTTCCTTTCACATCGCACGTCACTTGCCACATTAAGAGGGGCAGCTTACCTTTAGGATGCCAAAATACAAGCGATGGGCTTTTTAAATCACACTCTTAGCTTCACTGATTAGAAGTCAGCAGGGTTGAAACATGGAACCCTAGGTATATAGGGCCTCATCTTACTAAGTCGTCTTTCCATGGAGAACAAAAAATGGGGTAAAAGTCTTTAGTGAATCGGGCCCATAGTGCTAATACACTGTAAGACAAGCTATTAAATTACATTATATTTTTCTGCCTCTGTGCGGGGATCCTTCTGGGCGCTGTGCTTCTAGCTGCCCTCTAATCCCAAGCTGGTTCGTGCCCTCGTGGTGTGCCCAGGCTCCTTGTTGAGCTGTAGCAAGAGGTCAGAGAGCTGCCAGGGTGTGCGATCCTCCTGTACATTATTATGAACTCTATGGTTCTTTTATGCAAAATGCATTACAGTTGAATTAACACATGATACATAGAGTGAAAAGGGTTTGAGATTATTTTTCTTTTCTAAACCTAATTTGATTCTTTGACTGGGATAGATTTTTGGAAGGTGACAGCTTATACGGCCTGGGTAATTCGGTCCTGACTGCAGAATTCACATCATCCCTTCTGTTTCAGAAAGTGCCACGAGACCTTTCATGTTCACAGAATGTGTGGGACCTTGGTTTACAGTCTTGCCTGAAAGACAGCATGCTCAGTAGCATATTGTTCACTAATGCCACATTGGGCACTGACTCCCTCTAGGGAGCTGCTTGCACCACTTCATGTGGCATCCAGCTTTTCTTTGAGGTCCCTCATCCAGGCTTCAACCAGGCACAATGCTGCTTAGTTTCTGAAAGCTCATGGGATCTGAATTCAAGGGGAATAGCTGCAGCCAGCTCCAAAAATGCAGAAGGACGCAAACTGTTTGTACAGACATATTTTACCTCAACTAGCTAACATCGCGTTCAGTGTGGAGGAGCAGCTCAGTTAAAGCGTTGGGCAGAGAACCAGGGAAGTCAGGGCAGGGCTGGTGGAAGAGTATTTGGCACCCTAGGCCAGGGGTGAGGGCAAACTATGGCCCGCAGGCCAAATCAGGTGTTATGGTTCTGGTCCAGGCGGAGTGTAGGGGACACCACCATCGGAGTGGTGCAGGACGGCAGGAGAAAGCTTAAGGTTGGTCTTCCACCTAGCCAGCCCCCTCCCCTGTAGGTTGAGCCCAAGGGTCCTGGGGACGAGGAGGTCTCCACAGCGGCGGACCATAATAGTGAGCCTGGTGCAAGGTTTGGACAGGTTGGTAAGGCTGGAGCAAGGCTAGGCATTAACTGAGTGCAAGTAAGGCTGAGGCTTGGACAGGAACAGCATGCAGGTAAGATTGGAACTGAGGCTTGGACAGACTGAGCCATGAGAGCAGGGACGAGTTGCTGAGAACAGATCTGATCAGGGCTAACTGGAGGCCTCTGCTGGTAGGGAGGCATCATAGTCGGGGTACAGTGAGGCTGCAGCTGAAAATGTAACATCATACCCGTCATTGACTTCTATCTGGCCTGCTAAATATTTAAAAATTAACATTAGGCGCGGCTCACGATGCTTGCCAAGTGCCAACATCATCAGCAAAGACTCATGCAGTCCCCTATGAATGATGTGCTGAATCGCACGACACCAGGTCCTGGCCTTAGCTGATGACGGCACCAGAAGGAGAGGCAGAGGTAAGCACGCGGCCAACACTTTTCTCTCTTAGAGGACGGGCAGGTAGGTGAGCATCTGTGCCACGCGGTATCTTGAATAAAGATGCGATTGGCTTGCTGTAACAACTAAGCTACTCTTCCACACTGAACACTGTAAGACTTACAGCAAGCCAATCGCATCTTTTTTCAAGATGCTACGCGGCACAGATACACCTGCCTACCTGCTCTTACAGCAAATATAAGAGCCAATCGCATCCCTTATACAGGGGAAAGGAGAAGAGGGGAGAGACCTGGTGCGTTGGCGTGCTGGCAGGGTTTCCCCCCAGCAGTGAGGAGAGACTCCATTGTCGACATGCGGGGTTTCAACCCCCCTGCCAGCATGGAGAGACCCCGTTGTCAGTGTGCTGGTGGGATTTCAAACCCCCACCAGCGAGGAGAGGCCCAGCACTGCTGTGAGGAGTAGTGAGTAATAGGGGAGTAAGGAAGGGAAAGTGATGAGGATGGCGTGTGTGAAATGGAAGGGACAGGGATGAGTGAGAAAGGAGGTGGTGAGTGTCAGGGAAGGGAATGAATGAGTGGTTGGGTGGGAGAGAGCGGCTAGTGACTGAGTGGGAAGGAGTGAGAATGTGAAACAGAAGAGGGTGAGTAGGAGTGATGGGGTTAGTGACGGAGAGAAGGGGATTTAATGGGAAGGTGAGTGACTGAGGGGAGTGAATGGGAGTAAGAGTGAGAGGGAAGAGGAGGAATGGGAGGGAAATGAAAGGAGTGCATGGTAGTGAGTGACTGAGGGGTGAGTGAGAATGAACAGTGAGTGACTTAGAGGGAAGGGTAATGAAGCAAGGGAAAAGGGTGAGTGACAGAGGGAAGGTAAGAGGGTATTGGGTTTGAGTGACTGAGAGGGAAGGAGGGTGAACGACTAAAGGTGAGTGAGGGGAGGAAATAGAAGAGGGGAGTGTGAAGAAGAGAGGATAGAGGGGTGCGTGTGTGTGTGTATGTTCGAATGAACGTGTGTGTATGAGAGAGAAAGGAAGAAGTTTGTGTGTATCCTCCTCTTGTTCCCCCTACTAATCCAATTCTACAATCTTAGGATGACTGGAAATGTAAAGTTCCAGATGGGAGAGTAGGGGAATTTTGTTTTATCCTTATTACAGACTTATTAGTTTTAATTAATGGGTGTTTGATATGTCTGCTGTTATGAAGTATTTGATTTTTTGGGAAATGTTTAAAGTTTTGTCATCTGTTTTGAAACATGCTTTTCATTAGTATGGTTTCCTCACTGTTATGATTGATTTATATTTCTTGACCTTGTTTTATGAGGAATGGCGATATTTCTGTTTTTGATTTATTGCACTGCATACGAGTTTGGCTTTTAGTGGATTCCAGTCCAGTTTTTTGCCTGCACCTTACTATTTATACTTTATGGCCTGCATTTATGACTGAGGTGAGGTAGTCTGCTAGCTGGGAAAACGCCCTGTTACCTGTTGGGTTGAAGATTTTTTTTTTTTTTCTGATTTTGGTAGAGGCTGGAGGGGCTCCATGATGGCGCTTCAGCCTGCAGGATACTGTAGCCAAGTGGTGGGGATTTTGATCGCTGTGTTGAGGACCCACCGCACTCCGCCCTGACATGCCATGCCCCATCCTCCGGCCCTCGTTGCGCTCGAACTTGTAATGTTGCCCCAGCGCAAGCAAGTTTGCCCACCCCTGCCCTAAGCAAACCTTTCATCAAGCAACCATCTCCCTCCCTTCTTTGGCACAGCACCCCTCCGTGCCTTGTGCTGGCAGGATTTCGCTGCCCCCCAAAAATTTTGATGCTCTAGGCGACTTCCCAGTTTGACTAATGGAAGCCCTGGCCGTGAGTTGGGGGGGAGGGGATGGTGGTCAAATCCCACTTCTCCAACTGATCTTCGGCAAGTCACTTCAGCCTCCATTGCCTCAGATACAAACTTTGGTTTCAACTTACTAAATGTTTTTCCCATAAACACAGAATTGGAGAGAAACTTTAGCAAACCTGGCCCTTAGATTGTGGGCCTTCTGGGGCAGGGAAATACCGACTTGAATTGTGATTTGCCTTGAGCTTGCAAAGGCGAGTAATTAAATCCAAACTGGGGGCTCTACTTTTGCAGGGGAGTATTTTTCTAAATCTCTGGTGTCTGCTTGTGATATAACACTTTAAGGTCTGTAATTGGTATACAAGGGCCCTGGCTTGCATGGTAAGATTGCGAGTTGCATGTGACTTACACAGTATTAAAGAAACAAAGGTTTATAAACAACTTAACAGTGGGAGTGCTGAGCTAGTTTACAGGCCGATACGGTAAAAATAGCGGGAGAGCGGGCGAGAGCACCGACCACTCCTCTGTGCGCGCAATTCAGAAAAAAAATATTCAAATTAAGGCCCGGTGGTAAAAAGAGGCGCTAGGGACACTAGCACATCCCTAGGGCCTCTTTTTTGACAGGAGCGGCGGCTGTCAGCGAGTTTGACAGCCGATGCTCAATTTTGCCGGCATCTGTTCTCAAACCCGCTGACAGCCACTGGTTCGGAAACCGGACGCCGGCAAAATTGAGCGTCCGGTTTTCAACCCGTAGGCCGTTTTTTTTTTTTTTTTTTTAAATTTTTTAAATTTATTTTTAACTTTTGGGACCTCGACTTAATATCGCCATGATATTAAGTTGGAGGGTGCACAGAAAAGCAGTTTTTACTGCTTTTCTGTGCACTTTCCAGGTGCCGGCAGAAATTAACGCCTACCTTTGGGTAGGTGCTAATTTCTGAAAGTAAAATGTGTGGCTTGGCTGCACATTTTACTTAGTGAATCACGCGGGAATAATTAATAGGGCCATCAACGTGCATTTGCATGCTGCGGGCTCTATTAGTCTCGGGGGGGGGGGGGGGGGGGAGACGACTCGCGTTTTCGACGCGCTATTACCCCTTACTGTATAAGGGGTAAAGCCAGCGCGTCAAACGTGCGTCCAAACCCGGGCTAACAGTGCGCTCTGCCAGAGCGCACTGTACTGTATCGGCCTGTTAATGAGTATGCCGTGGTAGGGTTCTTCTCTTCCAGATTTCTACAGTGTGTTTTATTTTTGAAAAACAGAGGGTTTGGCTCACTCACAGCTAAAGAATATGCTGGTAATCTGTGAAAAGTGACAGCATAACCAAACGTGTGGGGACTTCTGTTTTGTACTAGCGTAAAATGAAGAGACTGTGACATGGGAATGTATACAGCAGAATAATAAAGACAAGTGTCCTGATTTGTCAAAGGTTATTGCCTCAGGCACAGAAACCAGGCCCAGCATTTATCTTACATGGCATGATTTAGTGATAAAGCACATACAAAAGACACAAAAAAAAGATCGTTTTATCAATATAGAACGCTTTTCAGCCAATGATGAAGAGAGGGTAACTCTCAAAAGCCAGTCACAAATGTATTAAGTTAGTTCAGTGAAAAGGCCTCACCTGCAGCTTGTTTGCTGGCCCTTAGTTCTGAAGTTCCTTTCAGATGTGAATAGAAAGTTGACATTGTGCTTTGTGAATCTCACTGACCCCTGAAATATGTTTCACCAAATATCAGAATATTATGGACTCTGAAAAAAGGTGTTTTCCCTTTAGAAGGAGTCATAGCAGGTTTGCCTACTCTTGCAAAAGAAGTCAGCATCTCATTATATTACAGTTATGGAGCTCATGGTGAGGTTAACAGAACAGAATATTGTGCGATCGAGATGTGAAGATTATATAAGGAAATGCTTTTTACAAGGCATCAACAGACATTACTACATCTGCTATACATACTGAGGATAACTTTCAACAACTGTACATGGCAGCATATACTTGCATATATGGCTGTGCATAGTTTTACTGTAGTGTTTAATAATCTGTGCATATCACATATGCACATATTATCAAATATGCATATCTTAACCTTGCTACATAATGCATGTATATAAGCTTATGCGCGAAGGCAAGTATTTTAGTGCATTCAACGCACGTACTTTTTCTATCTTTTTAAAAAATATACACATGAATATTTTATGCGCAAAAATAAAGTGGGACTTACTTGCATAAATCAGGATATTTTAAAGCACTTACATGTAAATGAAATTACCAGTTTTTCCAATTATTCCACCAGTTTGCCAGTCCTTCTCCAGGTCATTGAGACTCTCCTGGGTCTTGACCTTCCCCCAGTTCACCTACACCCCCCTCCACCTGGCTAATAACACACAATAAATATGTTTAATATTACTTAGGCAAAATAATTAGCAGGTGTAAAATTATGTAAGTAAGTTGGCAAATCTACATGCATAAGTGTCTTTTCAAATAGCAACTCATGCATGCAAATGTTGACCCTGCCCCGGAAAGCTTCTAGACTGCCCCTTTTTTATATCCATATATGTACGTGTGAAAGCAAAAACACACACACATGTTCAAGGTTCACAAAATAGCATGCATGCGAGTAGATGCTACTTCGGTGTGTACATGCACATTTTTATATGCACAAGTCTTTCAACATTCATCCCTTTATATATTATATGCTTATTAGAGCTATCACTTTGGACCAAAGAATTATTATGTTAAGATTTTTAACCAGTCTATAGAAAATGACTATTGGTTAAGGACAAGTTATTCTGAAGGCTACAAAGTCACCTGAGACCCTTTGGAGCTCTCAGTCTGGCCTCCTTTGAACCACTAATTAGGCTAACAAAATGGTAATGTGAAAAGTCTTTATGTGCAGTGATAACTGGTAGCAACATAATCCTTGCAAAACAAGACTTGTCAGAAAAGTTGAGCATACATCTATATTTGAATGCACAATTTTAGATGTTAATGAATTCCATGTTTCCAAACATGTAAGTATCCTCTTCTTTATGGGGATCTGTGAGGCAGTGCCTCTAGTGTTCCCCTATGTACCTGTGCAGGACCAGGCTAGATGCCTGGTCCACCTTAAATGCCTTAAGGAGAGTATGCGCTATGGGCGGGATCCTGTGGGGCACAGAGGGCATAACCGGAGTCTGGGGAATAAGAGCTGGGATCTATGGGGGGGGGGGGATAATCAGACCAAGCCCAGGTCTGCGGGAGGAAGGCAGCTCCTGTACGTAACATTGTCCAAATCCTGAGCTGAGACGAATCAACACACTGTAAGTAAAGTGTACACTGTCTGAGGAGAAGACAGTCTATGGGTGTGCACGTGTGACGTTATAATAAAGTTACTGTTTTAAGAAGGCTGGAGTCAGTCTAGTTTGTCTCCAGACCTGTGGGAATCACCACTTGTTCCCACAGGATATTATAAAATATAATCTCTGTTTCAGAGAAAAAGGGGTGACTTTTTTGTAGTTGGGTTTCTTACAGTTCTTGTTTCTTGAGATCTTCAGACATTTTCTAATTATCAATAATATGGCACGAACAGTGGGAACAGCACCTGGTTACAATGCCCTTGCCTCAATAACCTGAACAATAATAATCGGAGGCCTGAGATGAATTACAGGCTCCAGGACACACAGGGGGAAGGAAGGTGGGAAATTGGAGTGGTCTCACCAAAGCTATTGATTGGAGAGTGAACAACTCTGTGCTCTGACCGCTTTGTTGCATTGCCAGCTTTTGAGCCTTTCTCCCAGATCCTACTGACGTCCTCTTAGAAAGAGTATCTGTGATTTCATACTTAATTCCTTGCATGTCACAGATCCCCCCCGTCCCATTTTCCTGTCCGTGTTTTGTCAGGCAGACTGTGTGTAGCCTTGGCCCCCATGCAGGTGCCCTTTCCTAAGACAAATAGAGCATAAAGTCACGGGGGCTTTACAGTCTCTGTTTACATGGAGCTACCTTGCTAAAAAAGAATGTAACTTGTAGAATTTCCCACTTTTATTCTAGTGGCACCAAGCCAAGAGGATATTTGCTGGGTTTAATGAATTCTGTCCAGAGAGTTCTTCAAAGCATAGCAGGACAGGTTCAGATGGAAGTAAATGGCTTGCTTTGCAAACTTGTATGTCCCCCTGAGCAGTCTGAGACTTGGCTCTGAGAATCAATGGATTTATTTCTCTTCAATTAAAAAAAAAAAAATTGTAAACCCGTATATTATCTAATGCTTCTCTGGTTTCTAGGAAAATTGTGAACACCAGTGTTGCGTTCTTCTGTCATTTGAAATTTCAGGGCCGATTGCTTTTAAAAAGTGTAGCATTCAACCCCAGTCCTTGAGGTCTGAAAATAGGTCTGATTTTCAGTATCACCATAATCTGCAAATGATTGAGGATCTTGGGTCCAAAAGTATGCACGTACGATTTCAAATGTTTAAAGCTGAATTTTCAAAAGCTGTGTGTGTGAAAATCAGCACATACGTGTGTAAATAGTATACACTCACATTCTATATGCCGTTTTAGAAACCTGCAACATATACACGTAAATAAGTGTGCGCAAGTAAATCTGTGCATGTAAAAAAATAAATAAATAAAGGGGCGGCCCAGGGACATTCCGAGGCGGAGCCAGTGATCACGCATGTAAGTTGCTATTTTATAATCTGCATGTAGGTTTAGCAGCTTATTCGTATACGTAAATGTCTTAAAAGTGAATTACTGGCAGAGTGGGAGGCCTGGATGAAGAGCCAGGAGGGTCTCGACGACTTGCAGATGGACTGAGCGAATTGGTAGACTAATTTTATAACATTTAATGCTATATTCCCCTTATATCTCCCCCCCTAAATTTCTCTCTTGTTAACATGTTACTTTTGTTCGATGTAAAGCGCCACTCCTGGCGCCTGTTTGCGTTTCACTGTGAACCGATGTGATATCATTGATGAATGTCGGTATATAAAAATTTTAAATAAATAAATAAAATAATTGGTAACACTGGTAATTTCATTGCTGCGCGCATGTTAGAAAATCTCCCAACTTGCACGCATAAAAGCTGACTTACCGAGGGGGAGGGGGGAAAATGCAGGTAAAATCTCCATGCATATATTTTTAAAGTTAGAAGCAAAAATACGCAGGTATAGTAGTTGTGCAGCACTTATCCGGAAAAATTCTTATTTAGCAGGCTAAGTCTTAAAAGTGCTACTTATCTAGCTAAGATAGACAGAAGTCTCAAATTGAGCTACTTATCTGGATAAGCATCATTATTTAAGACTTATTCGGTTATCTAGCATTCTTAAGACTTATCTGGCTATGTAACTGCAAAGGCACTACTTAGCCAGATAAGTTCAATATGTATTCGTAAGGTTATATATATATATATATACGTGCATGTTGCAGGGTACATTTGAACGCATTTTATAACTCGCACATATTCGCACAGTTCATAAAACAGGAGTAGAGTTTTCAATGTCCCCATACCTGGACATATGGGCAAGTGCTTAGCTGTTTAAAGTTATACTTTATTTAAATCCTGAAAATAAGCCCTGGTTGTGGACCTTGAGAAGCAGTGTGGTTTTAAAACAGAGTTTGACAGCTTGCGTTTTTAATTGCAGAAGGCATAAGTATAAGCATTGATCTTAAAAGTATCAAGTTGGGCTGGCCAATGGCTGAGCAGCAGTGCTTGATGCTGCTGTGCGGAAGACTTGGGTTTGATTCTTGACCCTAGATTTTGCTCCTTGGGGCCATCTGGGGCCAGGGATGCTGTGGAGGGAGTGTTCAGAGGCCCTGAGGGTGGGGAGAAGGAGTCTCAGCCATTGTGCGATGTTGACACCTAGTGGATAGAATTAAGAGGGCATGAATACCAGGTTCTGAAAGGAATTGTGGTCTGGAGAGATCTGACCAAGGACAGTCATAGCTATGGCTGGATTGGAGAAGGTCATAAAAATAGGAAAAATACCATTACCTGGAAACTGCTGGGTAAAAACAAAAAAGAAATGTATTGGATGTGAATTCAACATATTTTCTTAGCCAAAGGTTCTTTTGTGCAGGAGATTTCTGCCCATTCAGATAAGCAATGAGGGCTGGAGTTGTCATGCATGCTACAATAGTCCATGATCAGTGTAGATAATAGGCTTGTGACCACACACACAGAGTAAAGTTCCACAGATACAGAATATGAAATTGCCTGTCATCTTTGGCTATCTTAGCTCTACAATTTGATAGTGACTGTACCTATCATCAACTGTATATAGTTGCATCTATTCATGTTCTCTCACTCCCATCAGTCCAACCTTTGCCCTTCCCCTTAGCCCCCCCCCTCTCCCACTCTTCCGTTTTCCTCCCTTCCCACTCCCCTCCCCTGTATTATTTCTCTATTGTTCTATTGTTTTATCTATTTATCATTTTTACTGTTTTATTGTTATATTGTAACTTTCCTCCTTTGAGTTTTTTGTAAACCGGCATGATGTGTTTCACGAATGTCGGTAAATAAAAGTTAATAAATAAATAAATAAATAAATAAATCTGTGACTATGCTGTGAAATCTCAAAATAAGCAAAACTAGTTCTTGGTGTCCATGCATTAAGTTACAACCTAACAATGGTTTTCAAGACAGGTGCTTGCCATTGACAGAGACAGAATTGTGCCATGAGGACCTTCTTGGGCTCAAGATTCCGTCATATATTTTGAACCGGGCCATTGGGGACTAGTGGATGGCCTTCATTTTATTGCTGTTAGGTTACAGAGCCCAAAGTGAGGTGGCGTTTCATAAATGTGTGCCCATCAATAGAAAGCAATTAAATAGAAACTGAAAAACTATGACAGGTACACCACAAAAATAGCTTGCTCCTGTTCGTTTTTGACACTCTACATGTATCTACTGAAAGGATTTCTTAAGCATTTAATGGAAATCTTGCCCGATGTTACCCTTTTCGTTGTTTTGCTCTGTGACAGAGACCTGCGTGAAAGTGACTGTGACAACAGGAATTTCCTGGCAGAGTTTGTGAACAAACCTGCACACACACACCTCAAACCCAGGGCTGATTTTGGTATTTTCAAAGAGGCTTCCATTATCGCATGTTGAGGGTTGTAAAAATTACTAAATTCTTGACGAGATTGTACATTTCACATTTAATCAGCCTAGCACATAAAAGTGGACCTTTTGTCCCTGTATTTTCAGAAATGGGAGCAGTTTTTCAAGGAAAAGATCTTTGAAGGGGCAAGAGAAATATAAGAATACTGAAACTGGCCATATATCAGAGCTCAGCATGCTCTAAAGTGTGTGCATTTGAAATTGAAAATAATCCACTAGAATCACATTTGCGTTTTGCTGAAAAGAGCTAACATTAGCTTAAATATAATGAATTATCCCTAGTTTCTTCAGTTATGGTAGCCAGCTGTCTTATCACTGGTTGACTGTTATTTTCCCACAGAAAAGGTCTCCAAAATCATTCATGGCTCCAAACCAACTTTACTTAACTGTAGCTGCAGGAAATTGAATTGCTGTACTTCCTAGGGTCTAAATACCCTCTTGGGGATGGGAGATGCTATGGCAACAGACAAAATTATAAGCCTTGTCTTCTCTGAGACTTTTTCCAGGATAGATAACTGTGCAGTTCATTGTGTTGGGGTGAATCTCATTACAATAATATCTGCCCTAGTGTTTCCACAGTATTGAAGAATCTGTCTATTGAATATTGGTCATCCAGTCCACGTTGATGATAATATGGACTGGACCAACGATGGGCTGGAAGAGACAATTCCAGCATTCAGAAACTAGAAACAGATTAATAGCATGAAAGTTGACACAAATTTAGATCTGATTCCATTGAATGTTTCTAGTTTTGTCATGGAAAACTGGAAGGTCCAATTTGAACATTCCAGCTCTATCCACAAAACGTTCCCCATGTATTTTACTTGTGTTTTTTACAGTAGAACCTTGTGAGACTGGAAAATTGGGCATCCAAATGGAAGATGAAATTTAATGTGGATAAGTGCAAGGTGATGCATGTAGGAAAAAATAATCCATGCTATAGTTACACAATGTTAGGTTCCATATTAGGAGCTACCACCCAAGAAAGAGATCTAGGCGTCATAGTGGATAATACTTTGAAATTGTCGGTTCAGTGTGCTGCGGCAGTCAAAAAAGCAAACAATGTTGGGAATTATTAGATGGGGAATGATGAATAAAACAGAAAATGTCATAACACCTCTATATCTCCTTGGTGAGACCGCACCTTGAATACTGTGTACAATTCTGGTCTCCGCATCTAAAAAAAGATATAGTTATGATGGAGAAGGTACAGAGAAGGGCAACCAAAATGATAAAGGGGATGGAACAGCTTCCCTATGAGGAAAGACTAAAGAGGTTAGGACTGTTCAGCTTGGAGAAGAGACGGCTGAAGGGGGATATGATAGAGGTGTTTAAAATCATGAGAGGTCTAGAATGGATAAATTTGAATCTGTTATTTACTCTTTCAAATAATAGAAGGACTAGGGGGCACTCCATGAAGTTAGCATGTGGCACATTTAAAACTAATCGGAGAAAGTTATTTTTCACTCAACGCACAATTAAACTCTGGAATTTGTTGCCAGGGGATGTGGTTAGTGCATTTAGTGTAGCTGTGTTTAAAAAAGGATTGGATAAGTTCTTGTAGGAGAAGTCCATTACCTGCTATTAATTAAGTTGACTTAGAAAATAGCCACTGCTATTACTAGCATCAATAGCAAGGGAAAGACTTAGTTTTTGGGTACTTGCCAGGTTCTTATGGCCTGGATTAGCCACTGTTGAAAACAGGGTGCTGGGCTTGATGGACCCTTGGTCAGACCCAGTATGGTATGTTCTTATGACCTTCTTATAGTGAGCACATGTTTTTCATGAGTTTCTGCATTAATCAGTATAAAAATAGGCACATGTAACTGAAATAAGGGATCATATTTAAGAAGCTTGGCACATCCTCCTCACCGTGTTATGGTGTAGCTATTTTATAGTTTCTTTTTGGTGTGTATCAGGCTATGGAAAATTTAAAGACCTGTAAGAGCTATGTCTTAAGGTAACCTTTGTTTTCCAGGTATTAGCCTGATGTTATATCCAGCTGAATGAACTTAGGAAGAATGATTGTCTGTAGGAAGTGTTCCCTGTCCCAGCAAATTCACTGTGAGCGATCTCACCACAGCAGGGAGTTTCACTGCTTGTGGGTTAGGATCGGCTTGGTACAGTCTGGGTCCTATTAGGCTGAATCTGGTCAAAGATCTTTCTTTCCATGAGTCCCCAGTGCTTAGACAGGCTCCCCATGACTGATTTTGTATGCAAAGTGATTCTTCTGTCATTCTGATGGAAACCAGTTCCTTTCTCCGTCCGATACGTGAATCATCACAGAACAAGTTCCTGAAATAACCGTGGTGGGTGAAAGAGAAATGGATACGGCTCTTTGAACAAGGAAATGAATGGCCATCTGTGTTTGGTGTAGCGTCTGTCATCAGGTGACCTCTTTGTATTGGACAGTTGTGTAACTGGTTTCACTGTTAGCAATGATTCTGAACTGTGAAAGCAACGTCAGTCTAATATAAAAGAAAGATATATGCCTTCGTGACCAATGGCAGCATGGTATATACCAGGAGCTATTGATTTTCAAGGTAGAAAATTACCTCCCTCAAAAAAATTCCTCTGTTTACAGTGACAAGATCTAACGTCCCATTGGCTAAGACTATTAAGGCTTTTGAATGAGAAAGGAATGCCGGAACTTTCAGCCAATCAGGTGATTGAATTAACTGAGCGTCCTGTGTACTTTGTAAAACATAAGCTGAATACAGCCATTGCTAATTGATTAATTAAAAACCAAACTAAAACCCCAAACAGGTCGTCATCTTTCATGGAAAGAATATAATTTTGTTTTTGGAAGGTGAGAATTGTAGCCCGTGAAAAGAAGAGCCTCCTGTCCACAGTGGGTCTCATGCTTTTGACAACTAGCTCCATTTTTCTTCTGTTAAATCAATGGATGCAGTTTAATTCTTAAGGTGCTAGTCCTGGTTTTAAATCTGGGCCATTTTTAAAAACTGGGACTCCGTTTACAAAATACAGTATTTCTAGCATTAATTTTAAAAATTTCCAAGACCAAATAATATGAGGAGCTCTCTTTTTTGTGTGTGAGGGAAGGGCTTTAGCTCCTCGGAGAGATGTATGTCTCAGGATCTTGTGAGCTCTCAGTTTCTCCATGCTTCGGAGAGATGTAGACGTGCCTCACTTTTTTAGGAGTGTGGCCATAAAATTAACAGTTTCACCATGCATGACTCTTTTAATGGTATTTAATCCTGAAAAAAAATGTTATTTATGCAAAACTATTCATATTGCTTTGTTAAGCAGCAGCAATTTGGCTCTTCTTACAGTTCCAGCTGTTGACCTCCTGTCTTTCTCCCTTATTCCAGTATACAGTGAGGCTCACTACTGTGAGGTGTTTGGGTTTCCAGCTCACCAGCATCCCTCAGCTGGACAGGAGAGGAGCTCTCCCTGTAGGGCCTTCTTCCACTCTTAGCCTGTCTGGCTCACCTGCGGCCCTCTGTTAGCCGTCTCGGTGATAGAACCTTTGAAGCTTCAGATATCACACAGCCTTGGCCTGACTTCTATCACAGACATCATCAGCGCTGGGGCTAACTTGGCTGCGAACCTCGGCCTGCAAAGGCCAGTGGCCTGGGGTGAAAGCACTTATTTAAATGATTTATGCTAATTCTAAACCACTTGAAAGACTCTTATTAACACAGTAGGGGCATTTTTTTTTTTATTTCAATATTCTCTGTTCTCAGAAGCAGACATCACCTGATAGGGATTCAACTTGCACGCAGTTGTGGAAAGGAGAGGTTTTTTTTTTTTGCATTTATTCCTGTCACGGTCTTTGTCTAGGTTTTGCTGGGTTTCTGGTTTTAACGGTGACCTCGACTTTCTGATGTACCGGATGACTCCAGAGCCTTTCACGGAAGCTCTCTCTGTGTATATAAACAACGAATGTAAAATTCAGGAGGCCGGGTTGGTGGTGATTCAGTCTTAAGATACTGTTTTGAAATGAATATTGGGTGGTTGGTCTCAGCATAGTTTTGAGGTATGCATGTGTTTTATATCGCGAAACCATCAACAGTGGTTGCCAGGGTCTCCCAGTGTTGGAATGGCAGGTGTACAACTGTCGATCAGAACAGTTGTATTGTATAAGTTCTCCTGCTCAGCTAGTGCCGCAGTTTCCCCCCCTCAGCTTCACTTAAACTGTGAGAAAAGCTGAATAATATAATGTTTTGGTTTTTTTATGCCATGTTAGTCCACTTAGACACAGGGAGGATAGTTTTGTAACGTCACGGGTAACTTGTGTGGCAAATATGTGCGCGAGTGAAAACCAGCTTTCAAAGTGGACCGGCGTATAGTTTTTTTTGCCAAGAGAGCTATGTAGTGCAAGTCCCAGCTCTGCCCGGTCTCCACCCTCCCCTGGAACACGTGGAGCATGCGTGCGCAGGATTTTACATGCTTATCGGCGGTGTGGTTTTCTAAAGGGCCATTTCTACAGTTGAAACACTATATTACAGAGAGAGGTCACTTTCAAAATAAATTATCCTTGTAAGAAATAAGTCACCAAATAAGTTGTAGGTGCTACCTTTTTATTGGACTGACAATAAAATGACTACTTTTTTTGAGAGAGAAACTCAATAAAAGGGTAGCACCTGCAACTTGTTTGACCTTTATTTCTACATATATAAGTAAAATGTAACCCTCCCTCCCCCACAATAAAATAATGGTGCTTTCAGTCACCCACAAATGGTTGTAAAAGGTTGAATGAATTATGGATGTGCGCGGAACAATGCAAAGATTAAAGTGCTATAAATTATGATGGCTCCTCCCTCCTCCTGAGGGAAATGAAAAGAGGATTTTACTGTGACAGAATTCACTTGTCAGTTCCAGTATTTGCTCACCTTGTCGGCTTGTATGAACAAAATATATCACCTATAGGTCATCCCTGCCAAACGCATAGTTACCTATTCCCTCTCGCCTTGCCTGGGAGTAATGGCAGATGGGTTGTGGGGTAGGTCTATTAACAAGGGAGCACACGATGAGAGAGAATTTCAGAAGGCGGCTTTCTCTGGCCTCGGCAGATCTTCTGTAACAAAAAAAAAACTTGGTTGAGAAAATAGAGCAGAAAATAATGTTTCTGGCCTTGACATAGCTGTGTACTAAAGTGGGAATCTTTAGGGGTTCTGGCAATGCGCAGAGCATGGCTATAACCCCCTCCCCCCCCCCAAAAAAAAACCCAATGCTCAGTCATGTTTGGAGATGGTTGCAAGAATTGCACGAGGCAGGGTTTAAAGAAACAAAAGCTCCAGAATTCCTTTGTCAGGCAGGCATGCACGCAGGCACAGCCTGCCCAGACAGGTCAGCATCGCAGGAACATCCTCGGTGCCACTCAGTGCACAGCGTGTTTTTTTTTTTTTTTTTTTAATTTTTCCTCATGAAGCTCCTTTTGGGCTGGCAGCCCATGCTGCATTGCCGAGCCCTGAGTTGTCCTTGTGCTTGTGCCTCCCCTCTAGTTATCGAGATAAGGATTCTGTGAAAGACCGTGCAAAGTACCGTGTCAGTTTGATCGGCCTACGAGGGAGATATGCCCTGTGAGTGTGGTCATGGCACAGGCATGAAATCAGGCGGGGGGGGGGGGGGTGTGGGGGGTGACTGAGAGAAGCTTGCTCATTCTGTGTGTGCTAGCTTGAAAGACCTTTGCAAATAGGATTCAGCGACTCTGCTTGCTGAGAGTTTTTCTCTTAGCACAATAAAGTGTTTCAGTCAAGGCAATCTGCTGCCTGAAGCGAGGGATAAAAACATAAGAAGTTGCCGTACTGGGTCAGACAAGAGGGTCCATCAAGTGACCAATCCAGGCTACAAGTACCTGGCAAGTTCTCAAACACTAAGTAGATCCCATACTACTGATGCCAGTAATACTCCTGGGGGAATTCTGCACTACTGCGGACGCAGAATATGCACAGAATTCCTCCCTGCGCAGAATTGCCAAATTCTGCGCAGAAAATAGCAGAGGAGACCCTGGCATGCTGCGAACGGATCGTGTCCCGCGGCACACGCTCCGTTCATGGCGAAGATGAAGTCCCGGCGCACTGTTCACGGCAAAAAGAGAAGGCCCCCGTGTGCCGTGGGACGCACGCTATTTGCGGCGAAGATGAAGGCCCGGCATGCCATTTGCGGCCTTCCCTTTTTGCTGCGAACGGCCGCCGGGCCTTCATCTTCACTGCGAACGGAGTGCGTCCCGCGACATGCTGGTGAGAGAGAATGTGTCGGAGGGGAGTGTGAGAGAGAGAGCATGGGGGGGGATGTATGTGAGAGAGAGGAGGGTGACAGAGAGCATGGTTGGTAAGAGGGGAGTGGGGAGGTTGAGAGAGAGCAGGAGGGTGTGAGAGCATGGGGGAGGTAAGAGAGGGTGGGTGGGGGGGATGCTTGAGTGTGGGTTTCAGAGAGAGGAAGCCTATATGAGGGGAGGGGGGATGCCTGTGAGAGAATGTGGTGTGTGTGTGAGAGAGGAGAGGGGGTGTGGGGAGGGTGAGAGACAGCTTGGTTGGTAAGAGGGGGAGTGGGGGGATGCTTGTGTAGGTTTCAGAGGGAGCCTATATGAGGGGAGGGTGACAGAGCAAGAGGATGTGAGAGAGATTGTGGGAGGAGGGCTGGGGGGATGCTTGAGTGGGTTTCAGTGAGAGGGAGCCTATATGAGGAGATTGTGAAGGAGTGTGTATGTGTGTGAGAGATTGGGAGCTCGTGTGTATGAAAAAGGGATTGTGTGTATGTGAGGGTGCTAGCCTGTGTGAGGGGATTGTGTATGTGTGAGAGAGAGCCTGTGTGAAGGGGTGCATGAGAGAGAGACATAGCCTGTGTGAGAGAGAAAGGGAGCTTGTGTGGGTGTGTATGCAAGAGAGAGAGCCCTGTTTTGAGGGGAGGTGTGTGCGCGAGAGAGTGAGGGAGCCTGTATGAGGGTGTGTGTATGTGGAAGTGACACTCTTACAGTGAATTTCTAGGGAAATTCTGCTCAAAATATTTAAAATTCTGCAACTTTAATAACTTTTTTCTGAAATAATTTAAAATGTAATTACTTAGACTGTCATTTTGTGTCATTTTGACCAATATAAAGTTTGCAGAATTTTGCAGAATTTTCAGTTTTTGTGTGTAGAATTTTAAACTTTTTTGCACAGAATCCCCCCAGGAGTACAGTAATAGCAGTGGCTATTCTAAGTCAACTTGATTAATAGCAGTTAATGGACTTCTGCTCCAAGAGGTCCCAGAGGAGTGGTATATAGGGTGTCGGGGATCATGTTTCTAGGAAGCTGGCAACCCTGCCACACTCCCAGGAACTCTGACCTGCCTCCCACCTTTTCCCCTGCAGATGTGGGAGGTGGGTGAATGGTGGGGACTGTATATGTATGGCACAATCTTTCCTGGCCTGTGTAAGGACATTAGGCGCCATAGGCAAAGTTTTTAGCTTTGCGCCCACGTCCTCCCTGCACTCATCACATAAAATTACAAATTCTGCATTTATAAAAACCAATTTTACATGAAAAAGGACATTGAAAGTATAGTCTTGTGAGGTAAAAATACCACAGCCCTGCAATAAACACACTTGAAGTGCATATGGTATTAGGCCTATTGTAATGCATGTTGGATGTGGGCTTTGCCCTCAGAAAGCCCAGAGTAAACCGAATTACAATTTCAATATAGTAAACCTCCCATGCTAAAAGAGCACTAACTGCCAGCACTCAAACAGTAAAGATCTTAACTATGAAAAGGCAACCCTGCAAACATCAATACACATCCTATTAGGAAAATAGAACAAGCCAGGCTTCTATAGATCCCTGCACAGAAACAACACACTAGCACAAGGCTTTGCAAACTTTTATCCAAAGTTACCCCATTTTAGCTCTTAAATTCACATGACCCCAGAAGACCACCAAAACAAATTAGCAGGGGTGTGTTCCCCCCCCCCCCCCCCCCCTCAATTACTCCACTTTCATCTTCCCTGTACCTCCAGCTGATCCCTTCGCTCAACCTCCACTCTTTTTTTTTTTTTTTTTTCCAGAGGCCCTGATCTCTTAACCTCCTCTCCTCCAGTGGACCTTCTCTCTTAACCTTTGTCCTTCTAGTTGATCCCATCGTATATCCTCCAGTTCCTCACCTCCCAGCCCTCTTTAATCCCCTCCAGCTAAACCTCTCATTCCCAAGCCCTTCTTATAACCCCCAACTATCATCTATCATCCCTGATCTCTTTTAACTCACCCCCCATTCATGCCTCAGTCTTATACCCTATCTCCTCTCAACTCCCAGGCTTTCCTCCTCTACTTCATCCCTTCTCTCAGCCCACTCCTGAGCATCTTTTGCATCCTCCAGTTCATCTTTTTGTCATTCCTCCTGTCCTACCCTCCACAGCCAACTCCTCTCTAGTTGATCCAACTCTAAAGCCCCCCCCCCTCCTGCACCTGATTCCTTTCTTCTAACAACCCCCCTCCTCCAAATCCCCTAGTCCAGAGTCAGTTGCACCATTTTCCTTTGGACTCCAGATCAAAAAGTGGATGACAACTGGTGAAAGAGAGAGAGAGCAGGCTGACAGAGGTAGCATTTTTCTTTGGGGGTAGATTCAAAGGTGGATGAGAAGAAAGAAGCAGTGGCAAACCTCCACTGGCACATTCATACTCAGCTTTCCCTTCCCCTTTTGGCTGGACCCAAGCCCAACGGTGATCAACAAGCGAGAAAAACATTAGTAGTGAAAGTCAGCATGGGGCCTGCAAGTTAGTACAAACTCACAGACCCTGCAGTGGCCCTGATCCCTCCTCATGAGGGCTTCCTGTTACTATAGAAACTCATGCAAGAGCCACTGCAGGGTCTATGAGTGCTTGCTAGGTCACACTGACTTCCACTACTAATGCTGCTGCTAGCCCTGCTATTTGAGGCACTTGTGACCCCAGCTGAAGGTTTTATGACCCCCATTTGTGTCCTAAACCGTAGTTTGAGAAGCCCTGCACTAGCAGAATACCTTATCTTGGTCACACATGCAGAACACAGCAGACCCTCACCAAATGCATAATAAAGAGACCAAAAAAGAAGGGGTCGGGAACCAATGGCTCGCGAGCCAGATGTGGCTCTTTCGATGGCTGCATCTGGCTCGCAGACAAATCAAACTTATGGGCTTATGGCGGCGAGGAGCAGTGGCGGCGTGAGGGAGGGAAGGGAACCCCCCCCCCCCCCCCAAGATCTTCCGTCTGCTCCATCTGGGCTCTGACCAGCCCGCAAATGCGCCGTAGAGAGCAGCTCTACGGCGCATGCGTGGGCGAGCACGTCGGTCAGAGCAGAGCGTGCCTGCAAAAAAAAAAAATGGCACTGGGAGGAGCAGTAGCGGCGGCGAGGGGCGATGGCGAGGAGTAGTAGCGGCGGTGGGGAGTAACTGAGGGGAGGGAGGGAGGAGGGGAGTGACTGGGGGAAGGAGGGAGGGGAGTGACTGGGGGGAGGGAGGAAGGGGGGAGTGACTGGGGGGAGGGAGGAAGGGGGGAATGGCTGAGGGGAGGGAGGGAGGAGAGAGTGGCTGAGGGGAGGGAGGAGAGGTTGGCTGAGGGGGAAGTGACTGAAGTTACATGACTGAGAAGTCACATTAATGGTAAGAAGTACTTTATTCATCATTGGTTAGCAACAGCATAACAACGTTATTAAAAAGAATTCAGAGACTTATTGTACTTTCAAAGTGTTGGTCTTACATAAAATGCACATATTTACTTGTATTTAGTTAAACACATTGTATGGCTCTCACGGAATTACATTTTAAAATATGTGGCGTTCATGGCTCTCTCAGCCAAAAAGGTTCCTGACCCCTGCCATAAAGTATAAACAGAAATATGTAGTCGAAAACTGAACTGGAAACCACAAGTTAGACTTTATGCAGTGCAAAAATGGAATAACAGAAATACCATTCCTCAAAACAACAAAATCAAGGAATATAAAACATAAATCATAATAGTAAAAAAATAGAAAAAATATTTCAAAACAGCTCATGATTAGAATTTCAGTCAATTAAAACCCATACAAAAATTATGCAAAATTTCCCAATCATCAATAAAATATTTAAAAAATAATAAATACATCAAATAACACCCAATAATTAAAACTAATAAACATAGTAACATAGTAATGATGACAAAAAAGAACCCAAATGGTCCAACCAGTCTGCCCAGCAAGTTTCTTATGGTAGTAATTACTAGGGATGTGCATTCGTTTCATATGGGGGATCTCCTCCAGTGGTGCCAAACAGACCCATCTCTCAAAGCTTTTGCTCCCTCAAGAGCCCCTCGGTCTTTTTTTTTTTTTTTTTGTCCGAGCTACCAAGGACTGGGGGGATCATGAGGGATGGACATTGATTACATTTTTCACCACCTGCCTCCAATTCGGTGGATTTCCACCTTTAATTCAAACCTGTGGAAAGTGGAGTCCCTCCTCTTGCGGAAGGCTGTTGAGCCTGTGCCCTTCCAAGACTAAGGTCATGGATTTTTACTCCCAGGTTATTCCTCATGCCCAAGAAATGGGAAGATTGCCACCTATTTTGAAATTATAAAGACTGAACAAATGGCTGGTTCATTAGTAATTCAAGATAAGTCCATTTTGCTAGGTTAAACTTGGATACATTTCATTTTGGGAGACGTTTTAGCAGGACTGGACACCAGCAAGCTCAGTCTTAGTCCCACTTGGACACTTGAATTGTTACATTGCAGTGCCTTCAGTATGGTCATATATTTGTATGGCCACATAATAAAATTGTGCTGGCGAGCCCCGAGAAAGCACTGTTATGATGCCGCTCCATTGCCATTGAACTTCGAGGCAGGAGTTGCATGGGCATCCCGCCCTCTTACCTGGAAAGTAGACTGCGTTGCTAAAACTTAAGCTCTGCAAAAAACCTGAGGGGCTCATGAGGCAGCGCATGCTCAGTAAAGCTTTACTGAGCTGTGAGAGTTGGCTCTCTTCGGCATGGTCAGATGACGTCACCCACTTGTCATGAGAAGCTCTATTTTTTTTTTTTAATTATTTTTTTCAGATAATGTGTTGGCTTTTCCTTTCCAGCATGGCTTTACTTTTCATTCATGGCCGACTTAACTTGCAGGTACTTCTCAAGCTATATTTTATTTTCCTTTTACTTTATGTACAGTGCTTTTAACCGAAGTGCGTGGATATTTTACAGGGAATGGTCATTGCAGCCTATTAATTAATAGGCTTTTGCAATCAGTAAATTTATTCATTTCCACAATTTCTATTCTGCTGATCCACCAGTCTCAGCTTTTATTGACGGCCCTTTTATTTTTATACTATGAAAAGATATTTTGAGATGCCTTTCATGCTGTCTCCACCCATAGGAGAAGGGGGGAGCTAGGGGCAAAAAGCTTAGTAGGGGAGAAATTACACTTATGTATTTAGCTGTAGTTAAAAATTGGTTTGTATAAATGACTTCCATATGGGGGATGCATGTCAGTGTTACAGAAATTCTTTTAACTCTCAATAGGTCTGAAATTTAAAATTTGTTCCCTATATGCCTATAAACTGACCAGGAGATAGATGAGAATGGACGTGGTTGTTTGTACTCTTCACATAAAAAAAGCATGAATTGAGAAGAAAGCTAAGGAACTTCTAGTGCTGCACCAAAACAGTACAGGCTGCAAGAAACCTCTCTGAACTCAGCGCACTTTGAGTATAGTCTCTTGCATGACTAGATGTATGAATATTGTTATATTTTCTGGCCATCTCTCTGCTCATTTGCTCAGTGCAAAACTGCTAAGGAATCACTTTTAAGAAGTTCATTCTAAGGATTATATTTGGTAATGAAAAGTAGTGTAGGAGGGACTGGGATTCCCAGCATTGTTTCGTTACAAACAAGGCAAATGTTTTTCTTGCCACGTAAAGCCAGGATGGTTTCGCATAGTCTCTAGCTCGGAAGGATTTAAAAGCCATGTGTTTCATTAAGGAAAAAATTGTAAATATTGCAGTCTAGATTTGTAAACTTTTTATATTTTTTAGAAAATGTTCATATTTTCTTTACTTATTTTTATGTATTTGCTTGACCTATAATTGAAGAAAGCAATTTAATATACCCTGACTTGACTCACTGGGCAAGTGATCTGAGTTTAACTAATCTTTCCTGTGCCTGCATTCACCTACCAGCAACCCAGCATTAGTGATGCCCTTGCTGTAGGATTGAACATCCTATGCTTGTCTTTCAGACACTTTTCCAAAGCTCTATAGTAAATTCAGAAAGCACAGGCCTTGTGCCTTCTCTTTGGTCTTCATCCTCTTGCTTGCTTGATCTCACTCTTCACAGCATGCATACCCGCATTTATCACAGGTATAGCAACACTGCTAACTTGTAGTTTGCCGTTGACCACTAGTGATGTGCATGCATTGGGCCATTCGTTTCATTCTTTTCTTGGGCGTGCACATACCTCGCGGATGATACTCATGTAACTTGTTAATAAAATACACGCATATCGTACATTTGCGAGGTACACGCACACCCAGGAAATGAATGAAACAAATGGCCCAACAAATGTGCATCCCTATTTGACCACCTATGCAACCAGTATCACTTACCTTGCAACACAATTAAATAGCCTCATGTAATAAAACCTTGGAATTTTCACACTGTGATTAAAACTGTTCAAAATCTCTTCTCTCATTGTGTGTGTGTGAGAGAACAATTTTGATTAATCAAACTAATACATTCAAAATAGAACATGGATTTTAGCTTTTTATGGTACCTTGTTCTGGTATATGCCTAAAGAAACATAACAAAAGGATATTTAATTCAGTGTTCTCAGATCTTTGTTTCTCACAGGACAAGCAGGATGGTTGTCCTCACAAATGGGTGACATCGAGGATGGAGCCCACCACGGAAAACTTCTGTCAAAGTTTAAACAGAACTTTGACTGGCCCCTACTGGGCATGCCCAGCAAGGCACTGACCCTGCAGCCAGCAGGGGTCTCCCTTCAGTCTTCTTTTTTCCGCGCAGCAGTTGCCACGCGGTGAAAGGAGCTCTCTAACCACGTTCCTGACAGGAATTTGGAAATTAATTTCCTAAGAAAATTTGCCCCTCAGGGGTCTCCCTTCGACAAATTTTTAGTCATCTTACGGAACCCGGTAAGTTTTTTGCCTTTTTCCATTGACTACCGTCGATTTTGGCCCTTGAGGCCTGTTGGCACTTACCGATCCCCAGCCTCAATTTTGGCTTCAGGCCATGGCAACGGGGTTCCGCCGTTGTCCGGATTGTACCCGGACTATGTCCATCACAGACCCCCACAGGGTTTGTGTAATGTGTTTGGGTAGTGAGCATGATGTCCTGACTTGCACCAAATGTGCCTTAATGACACCCAAGGGTCGCAAAGCCAGGATGGAGAAGATGGGGCTCCTCTTCCATGCACCCACCCCAACGCCATCGATAGCATCGACGTCATCGGAACCGGCACCGTCGAAGTTGTACCATCATCGTCAACCCTCCGGTGACCGTCCGCCATCGATCGCTTCTCGGCCGTCGACTCCCGTCCCTTCCCCGGATGGGCGAGGGGATCAGAAGGAAAAGCACCGCCATCGACGGCACAAGTCTCGGCCTGTCGAGGATCCACAGCCATCGACCTCTGCTCAAGCCGAGCCACCGACAAAGAAGCCGCGAACAGACCGGACACCCTCCACGTCTCGTTCGCCGGCATCGAGGAAACCCTCACCCTCCCGGGGTGCGGGGGCCGTGATCCCACCGGTTACGGTGGTTCCTCCGGCCCTGCCTCAGCCTCCCTCTCCCGTCGAGCCGGGTATGGTTACCCCTGGTCTCCGGGCAGAACTGGACCGGCTGGTCCAGGAGGCCATCGAGAAAGCGATGAAGAATTTGCAACCTCCATCGGCACCGTCTCCGGCACCGGTACCAGTGCCGCCCCCGACACCGACACCGGCACCGGCTTCGCCACCGAGGAGGGAACAGACCACCGAGCCGTTGATACAAGCGCTAGCACCGCTACTGAGCCGCATGGAGGCGCTCATGACGGCCCTTCCATCGGTGATTCCAGTACCATCGACAACACCACCGTCTCCGACTGGATTTTCATCGGCAGGAGAAACACCGTTCCGGATTCCCCCTTCCGGGGTGGTTCCATCGGTGCCTTCTGGTATATCTCCACCGATATATCCTTCGGTTCCATCCATTCCACGCCAGGCACCGATTCCATCGGCAGCACCGAAGCCATCGATGCCATTTCTGGTTCCACCTACGGCACCGATTCCACCTCGGTTTCCATCGATGCCTTCAGAGCCTCAGCCAGGTCCATCAGGGCTACAAGCCCCACTTGATCCCTACGATACCTGGGGTGATGATGATGATACATCTTCTGACACAGATTTGCCTTCGCCACCATCTCCTACAGAGAGTAGAAAAAGATCTCCTCCTGAGGATCTATCTTTCATTAATTTTGTGAAAGAGATGTCAGAAGTTGTACCCTTTCAACTACAATCTGAAGCTGATGACAGACACCAGATGATGGAACTCCTTCAATTTCTGGATGCTCCAAAAATCATCGCTTCCATCCCTATACACCAGGTGTTTTTGGATCTGCTCAAGAAAAACTGGGAATCTCCTTCATCAGTGTCCCCAGTTAACAAAAAAGCTGACTCCACCTACCTTGTACAGTCAGCACCAGGTTTCCAAAAACCTCAACTGGATCATCGCTCTGTTGTGGTTGAGTCCGCACAGAAGAAGGCCAAGCGTCTTAAGCCACACTCTTCTACCCCACCTACCAGGGACAACAAGTTCCTAGATAGTGTTGGACGGAAAGTCTATCATGGAGCTATGTTGATTTCACGCATAGCTTCATATCAACTTTACATGACTCAGTACAACAGAGCCATCCTTAAGCAGATGCAAGACTATGCTGACACGTTGCCAGACCAATACCAACCGCAGCTTCAAGCCCTTCTTCACAAGGGATTTGAGGCAGGGAAGCACGAGATTAGGACTGCCTACGACATATTCGATGCTTTCACAAAAGTTTCAGCCACAGCCATCTCAGCCAGACGTTGGGCTTGGTTAAAATCATCCAACCTTCGCCCAGAGGTTCAGGATCGTCTTGCTGATTTACCCTGCTTAGGCGATAATTTGTTTGGAGAGCAAATTCAGCAGATTGTGGCGGAGTTAAAAGACCACCATGAGACGTTGAAACAACTCTCATCTGTCCCACCTGAGCTGACCTCCAAGCAACCGCAAAAGAAAGACTCTAAGAAGTCATTCTTTCGACCACGCCGTTATTACCCTCCATCGGCCAGGCCTCGTCCAGCTCGATCCTCTACTAGGCCTCAGCCGCGTCAGCCTAGGAAACAAAGGCCTACTGTAGCCCCTCCTCCTGGGCCTGCGGCTGGCCTTTGACTCCCCTGTAGGGAACACATGCCAAACCCCTCTTCCGGACATCCCTGTAGGAGGTCGACTGTACCATTTTCTACAACCTTGGTTGCAGATCACCTCAGATCAGTGGGTGCTAACAATTATCGCACAGGGTTACCACCTCAACTTCATAACTCTTCCGGCAGACTCCCCGCCTCTTCAAGCGTGGAGTCTATCCACCCATTTGGCTCAATTACAACAGGAAGTATCCCTTCTTCTGCAATCAAATGCTATAGAACCCGTTCCTCCCTCTCAACGAGGCAAGGGATTCTATTCCAGATACTTCCTAATACCAAAGAAATCAGGGGGACTACGTCCCATTTTGGACCTTCGAGCCCTCAACAAATACCTTCAAAAAGAGAAGTTCAAAATGGTAACCCTAGGCGCGCTGCTCCCTCTGCTACAAAGAGGGGATTGGCTGTGCTCTCTCGACCTCAAGGACGCTTATACCCACATTGCGATCACACAATCCCATCGCAAATATCTGCGGTTTCTAGTAGGCCACGACCATTATCAATACCGTGTCCTACCTTTCGGTCTGGCTTCTGCCCCACGAGTCTTTACCAAATGTCTCGTAGTGGTAGCAGCATTCCTAAGGAAGGAAGGTGTCCACGTCTACCCCTACCTGGACGATTGGCTAATCAGGGCCTCCACCCAACAGACAGCTCAATCCTCCCTAAAATTGACAATTCAAACACTCCTTTCCTTAGGGTTTCTTGTCAATTACGAGAAATCTTGCTTAGTCCCGTCTCAAACCTTATCCTTCATTGGGGCAGACTTGGACACCTTACAGGCAAAGGCTTACCTTCCTCTTCAGAGGGTCCACACCCTAATGTCCCTGGCTCGCCAGCTCCAGTCTCAGAACACTGCCACGGCTCGCCAGTTCCTGATTCTCCTAGGGCACATGGCATCCTCGGTTCAAGTCACTCCCATGACCCGACTAGCCATGAGAGTAACACAATGGACTCTACGACACCAATGGATTCAAGCTTTTCAGCCTCTGTCCTCCATAGTCACAGTCACACAAGCGCTGCGCCTATCCTTAACCTGGTGGACGACTCAGGTCAACCTCCTTCAGGGCTTACCCTTTCTTCCACCGGATCCGCAAGTAATCCTAACCACCGACGCTTCTCACATCGGTTGGGGAGCCCATGTGGACGACTTTCAAACCCAAGGGTTATGGTCCAAAGAGGAAGCTGAACACCAGATCAATTTCCTGGAACTTCGAGCAATCCGCTATGCGCTCCGCACTTTCAAAGATCATCTCTTTCATCAGATAATCTTAATCCAGACGGACAACCAAGTGGCCATGTGGTACATAAACAAGCAGGGAGGCACAGGCTCCTTCCTTCTGTGTCAGGAAGCTGCGCAGATCTGGGCGGAAGCCCTCTCCCACTCCATGTACCTCAGGGCCACTTACCTGCCGGGAGTAGACAATGTATTGGCAGACCAGCTGAGCCGTGTCTTCCAACCACACGAGTGGTCACTCGATCCTCTGGTAGCGACCTCTCTGTTTCTCAAGTGGGGTTCTCCCCGCATAGACCTCTTTGCGTCCCCTCAGAACCACAAAGTGGACGATTACTGCTCTCTCATTCGGAGCCAGCACTCTCGGCCGAGGGATGCATTCTCCCTCAAGTGGACAACCGGTCTGCTCTATGCATTCCCTCCACTCCCTCTTGTGTCAAAGACTCTCGTGAAGCTACGCCAGGACGGAGGAACCATGATCCTGATAGCACCTTACTGGCCACGCCAAGTATGGTTTCCAATACTCCAGGATCTCTCCATCCGCAGGCACATTCCTCTGGGAAAGGACCCGCATCTGCTCACTCAAAACGACGGATGCCTCCTCCATCCCAACCTCCAAGTCTTGTCCCTGACGGCATGGATGTTGAAAGGTTAGTCCTTCAGCCTTTCAACCTTTCAGATTCCGTTTCTCGGGTCCTGATAGCTTCACGAAAGCCTTCCACAAGAAAGTCTTACTCATACAAATGGAAAAGGTACACATCATGGTGCACTTCTCAGTCCCTTGATCCCCTTTCCTGTCCAATCTCCAAATTCTTGGACTATTTATGGCATCTCTCTGAATCAGGTCTTAAAACCTCTTCTATCAGAATGCATGTCAGTGCGGTAGCCGCCTTCCATAAGGGTATTGGGGGTAATCCTATTTCAGTACAACCCCTAGTAACACGCTTTCTTAAAGGCTTGCTCCATCTAAAGCCGCCCTTGCGTCCTCCGGCCCCATCCTGGGACCTTAACCTGGTTCTTGGTCGTCTTATGAAACCTCCTTTCGAACCTCTGCACTCCTGTGACTTGAAATATCTCACTTGGAAAGTGTTATTCCTTTTGGCTATTACTTCAGCTCGCAGGGTTAGTGAATTACAGGCCCTAGTTACCTATCCGCCTTACACTAAGCTCCTGCAGGACCGCGCGGTACTCCGCACTCACCCTAAATTTTTACCTAAGGTAGTTTCTGAGTTTCATATCAATCAATCCATCATACTACCTATCTTTTTTCCCAGGCCCCACTCCAACTCTGGAGAGCAGACCCTGCATACCCTGGACTGTAAACGAGCTCTAGCTTTTTACCTAGACCATACAGTTTCCCATAGGAAGAGCACTCAATTATTCGTCTCTTTCCATCCTAATAAGTTGGGACAACCTGTGGGTAAGCAGGCTCTTTCTTCCTGGTTGGCGGACTGCATTTCTTTTTGCTATGAGCAAGCTGGCATTCCTTTTCAAGACCGTGTTAAAGCACACTCTGTGAGGGCCATGGCGACGTCAGTGGCACACCTTCGATCGGTGCCGCTTCCTGACATCTGCAAAGCTGCAACCTGGAGTTCTCTCCATACCTTTGCAGCCCATTATTGTTTGGACAAGGCTGGAAGACAGGACTCCATCTTCGGCCAGTCTGTCTTGCGTAACCTTTTTCCAACCTGATGTACCAACACCCTTCCACCTACCCGGTTGGGTGCGGATGCCCTTTCCCAAATTTCTCCTCACTTATTGTGCCTGCTGCACACCGTTGGGTACATTTGGTGCAAGTCGGGACATCCTCAGCTCGGTACTCACCCATTTGTGAGGACAACCATCCTGCTTGTCCTGTGAGAAAGCAAATGTTGCTTACCTGATGTAACAGGTGTTCTCACAGGACAGCAGGATGTTAGTCCTCACGAAACCCGCCCGCCTCCCCGCGGTGTTGGGTTCGTTTTATTCTTACTTTCTAGGCACTGCCTGTAGCTTTGAAAATCAGACTGAAGGGAGACCCCTGCTGGCTGCAGGGTCAGTGCCTTGCTGGGCATGCCCAGTAGGGGCCAGTCAAAGTTCTGTTTAAACTTTGACAGAAGTTTTCCGTGGTGGGCTCCATCCTCGATGTCACCCATTTGTGAGGACTAACATCCTGCTGTCCTGTGAGAACACCTGTTACATCAGGTAAGCAACATTTGCTTTCCCTCCTCTCCCCCAGATCCCTTTTAAAACTAGTATGGCAAACATTGAGTGCAAAAGCAACCAGATGTCCCATGACATGGTGAAGAATAATGGAAGGCAAATGAGGATGCAGACTGAGGGCTCCCTGTGAGCTCAGCACGGAGAGCTGCTCCTTTGGCCCTGTAGTAGAGCTCCTGATTGGTTGCCAGAAAGTTGCGAGTGCCAAATCCCAGGATCCCCAGTTGGAAGTGCAAGCTTGAGCAGAATTTTTGCATGGCCTTCATTACAAAAATGTGAGAATTCACAGGCACATGCAAAGAAAGAACTCTTAACAAGTTTGGTTAACAGTCAAACCAAGTAGATTTCAAAAGCAATAATCCTTGCCAAAAATGTATGGCTTATAAAGGGACATGCTTGGCACTATTTCTCTGTACATTTTTGTGCTCCAAAAGGTTTTAGTCTCTTGTAAGTGAACTAGCTGCATGGTGTAGTACCAGCACAGCGGATGGTCTTATAAATGTTTTCATGGGGTCAGATACTGTTTCTTGGAGAGGGGATGGGGCAGGAGAAGAATCGCTGGGCCAGAGTCTTTCTAAAAGCAGCCTCCATCCTATGGATATATGGCTGAAACATTTTGACTACTGAGAGAGCGCCTCAGGCTACCTCTTGGCTGAATGACAGTCTCTAGCTCTGTTATTTTAACCTCTTATGAATCTTCCTTTTCCTGCCCCTAACAAAAAAAGCAAAGATATAAGTGGTATCCTAGTAGCATTTCCTTTACTAGAGTCCTAATTGAATTGCCAGGAAGTCCAACCAGATCTTTGTACATCAGTCTCAGTATACCAGCTTGAGTCGTTGATAAACCCTAATGTGTTTGGCATTTTCATGACAAGACACTTGCAGATGGCACTGGTGCCACATCCTTGTGTGAGCCAATATTCCTAGGGGCAATGCCCACTCAGAGTGAGATACTGGACAGATGCATTGTTTTGCAATGGAACAACTAGAAAAGAAAAGTCTTGGCTGTGTGAACTGGCCTATGGGACCTGTATTTTTTTTCTTTGGTCTTTTTGATGCTGCTGTGATCAGGAATTGTTGAGTAATGAAATGGAATGGGTGAAATCTAAATGTGTAAGTAATGATAGTAGGGGTTTTAAAATTTAAAATATAATTTTTCCCTATTTGTTGATTATGGATAGGCTATGACATGACAGGGCTTCCCAAACCTGTCCTGGGGATTCCATAGCCAATCGGGTTTTCAGGATATCCACAATGAATATGCAAAAGATAAATGTGCATACCATGGAGACTAAGTGTATGCAAATTTATCGTATGCATATTCATTGTGGATATCTTAAAAACCTGACTGGCTGCAGGGTCCCCAGGACAGGTTTGGGAAGCTTTGATTTATAAAGAGAATAGAAAATACACTGGAATAAACAGAAGAGCACCGGCACACAGCACTATTCTCATAAATGTGCATTATAATATTTTAACATATTGAGTACACAATGAATATAATAAGATAACACAGTAAATGTGATTTTTTTTTTTGACCTGTAAAAGTACCTTCTAGGTACACCTAGCCAGAACCTACATCACTAAACATTTGTACGTATTTTTATGATTTAATGGCACCGGTTAGAATGTACTATAGTACGCTTACTCCAAACTTACTTATGTGCCTACATGTAAACCGTTGCGATGGTATATAACTCAACGACAGTATAGAAAATACTTTAAATACATTTAAATAAAATATGTTGATTTTTTCACTATCAGATTGTTGTGTTGTCATGTTGTACTTATACCTAAAACACATGTACGCCTGATTTTATAACATGCACGCGCAGGCACGCACATGTTATAAAATCCAGGGTCTGCGCGCACAAGGAGGTGCACAATTGTGCACCTTGCGCGCCGAGCCGCGCTGCCTTCCTCCGTTCCCTCCCAGGCTGCTCTGAAATTGGAGTGGCCTGGAAGAGAACTTCCCTTCCCCCTAACTTCCCCCCCAGCCCTACTCTAACCTCCCACAAAATGTTTGTCTTACCTGCTGGCACGCGATGCTCCGACAGAGCGGCAATGGCCGCTCTGTCGGAGGCCTCTGGCCCCGCCCCTGGACCGCCCGGGACTTACAAACATCCTGGGGCTTTACGTGTGTCGCCAGGCCTGGCGCGCGTAACTCTTTAAAAATCCGGCCCTCTGTGATTAGGCATGTACCTCTTTTTTTTTTTTTTTTTTCCCGGTAAATGGTGATGCTCCCTTATTCCTGTGTAAAACAATGGTAAATTGACTTCTCTGGGTTGTTTCCTTAACAGAAGTAACCAAAACACTTAAGTTAGATTGTTAAGAATCATTGACGGGCTCTGCAGATTTGGGCAACTGAAAACTAAAACAGATCAGGAATCAGGAAATGTTCTGCTTAGATCCCAACAGAAGTAATATAGCCCACAGTAGATCTGGTACATATAGGAAGTTAGATAAAAATCATCCTGACTTTATTTTCTCAGTGTGGAACAGATAGCAGCCCACAGCATGCTCATGAGTATTCCTGATTTACTGTCTGCTGTTGCCAAGAAATCAGTGTGCTAGCATTATGTTCAGACCTTGCACACGGAACAGAGCACTGACTGATCAGAGCACCTATGCACACAGCTATACAATAATATTTTGACCATTAAGTTAAACAAATGATTTTGACTATCTTTATGCATGATATAAAATATCCAATTAACAAACAATCAGGAAAAACCTTGAAATAAGCAAGAGCTTAACATCTCAGTGGATTGTTTTCTTTATAGTTGTAAGTGCATAATTTTATTGATGCGTATGTCTTTCTGAAAGTAGAAGTTGTGTATTTACAAAGTAAATGCAGAAAAGGCTGAGATAAGTGGGATATATGCCCATGCATAAGAGGGAGAGTGAGTGTGTGTTTATGTATTTCTTAACTGGAGGCTCAATTTAAGTCTCTCTACGTGGAATAAAATGTCAGAAATAAACAAACTGCTCTGATGGCACAGTTAAACTGACTTTACTGTGCTTCAATGTTCGAAAGATAAAGACAGCATCTGAAGGTCATTCTTTTCTTCTCCAAGGGCATATGTATTTTATGCCATGGAAGGAAAATAGCAGTCTTTTTTTTACTTTATGAATGTGTTTTGAGGCACAAGGTGAAAAGAAAATGTGTTGACATTTATTGCATTGATTGCTCCATGCTGTGCTATGAGAATTGTTGCTCACTGTAGCGGGCGGCAGTTCATTTTTTTGTTGGGTCATGTGGTCCTTGACTGACCAGCAGGAAGTGCTATTACTGCTTTTAGATTTTTAACACTTTAATTTTCTTGTCTCAGCTCCCAATAATACAGATTTCATCACCTTACCTTTCTAGCCATGAGCTACTGCCATCTTAAATTATGGTTCTCAGCGCAATCTTTGAGGAGAGCCCAGCCAGTCAGGTTTTCAGAATATCCACAAACAAAAATATCTGTTTGAGAGGCGATACGCGAAAGCCGTTTCTACTGATGTCAGTTTGCTGACTAATGATCCTGGAATCACTGTACATGTGAAGTCCGTGCTAATCTGAGCCAATTCAAGTGGCTCTCAAACCCCTGAGGCAGCTCGATGAGCGAAACTCGGCCAGAGTCGGGCGAGATCAATAAAGTCCATTTTACTGATTCCACCTTGCTGTTTGTTTGCTGTTTGGGATGGATTTGCATACACTTCTTACATTGTATACAACCATGTTTTATGTGTATTTATTGTGAATAGTCTGAAAATCAGACTGAAGCTGTAAATAATTTGCTTATCAAACACTGGATGGCATTATCAAATGCCCTTCTATATTTCATAGGAACAGTATTATTATTGCTCTCAATCAACCAATGTACATATAAGAGTGTCCCCTTATGCTGATAATATACTTATATAATCACCTAAAAGTGTATTGGTTACATATTTATTTGAAAAATTACATATCACAATATAAACAGAGTACAAAACAAATCACATCAATACATTAAAGCATTAAAAACCCTCGATGTTCGGATCTCTGTATATTCTTAGTTTTGACCTTTGGCTTAGGGCATTAGAATTTATAAATGCATGAACCGAAGTAACAGAGTCTGAAAAAAAAAATATTGCTATGCTTGTGGATAAATTTGTATGTGTATACCTCTGTACAGTAGAACTATATAGCTCACAAAACCTGTAGTCTATGCGTTATAACAACGAGGTCCATATTCAAAAGATTTACCTGTGTAACATTGGGTTGTACATGCATAAATCTGTCTCTTTAAATGTATCCTTCTTTTTTCAGGTAACTGTCCGTTACCTGGATAATTATTGGTGGAGGTGGGAACTGGAGGTGCCGCAAGGGTGGGCTAACATATATTTAGCCAGCTAGTGCCATTTTCAGCACTATCAGGGTAAATTTGTGCAGATAACTCCATTCACATAAATAGCAGGCTTATAGTTATCCAGTGGATATTCAGTAGAACACTTACCCTGACAAAGTTATCTGGATAACTTACCTGCTAAATGGGTTTTTGAATATTGATATCTAAGGGTTAGATATTCAAAAGCCAAATAGATAACTAAAAAGTTATCCATCTAAATGACTAAACTGCTATTTTAAGAATCTTAATTGGCTTTATTCTAGCTGGATAAAGTTATGCTGAGAGAATATAGCAGGTTAAGTTGGGGGCATTCCGGGGCAGGGGGGGGGGGGCAGGCAATAGGCATTCCTGGGAGGAACAGAGTTAGCCAGTTAGGTTAACCGGATAACTGATATTTGGAGATATCTGGTGAACCTAACCGGCTAACTCTAAGGCTGGTCTAAGGTTAGCCAGATACATCTATCCGGCTAACTTTAAGATATCCACAGCTAACTTTACTAGCCGCTCAGCAGATGAATATGGAGCCCTATGTATCTGTTTCACATAGCATAAGATTTGCAATTGCATATTGCCTTCCTTCATAAAAATATGAGCCCAAAGTGGTAAAATACAATATAAGTACATTAACATAGAAATGACGGCAGAAGAAGACCAAACGGTCCATCCAGTCTGCCCAGCAAGCTTTCACACTTATGGGTTTTTTTTTCATACTTTTTCTGTTACTCTTGTCCCTTTAAGTAACTTTTTTGGTTCTAGTTCCCTTCCACCCCGCCATCGTAGATAGCAGTGCTGGAGCTGCATCTAAGTGAAGTACCTAGCTAATTGGTTTGGGGTAGTAACAGCTGGAATAAGCAAGCTACTCCCATGCTTGTTTACCCAGCCTGTGCCATTCAGTCCTTGTTGGTTGTTTGGATACAAATCCTCTTTTCTTAATTCCCCCTGCCGTTGAAGCAGTGAGCTGCGCTGGATATGTATTCTAAGTGAAGAATCGGGCTTGATTCGGGGTAGTAACTGCCGTAACAAGCAAGCAACACCCATGCTTATTTGTTTTACCCAGACTACGTAATTCAGACCTTGTTGGTAGTTGTCTGAATATAAATAATCTTTTCTTCATTCCCCCTGCCGTTGAAGCAGAGAGCTATGCTGGATATGCATTGAACGTGAAGTATCAGGCATTTTTGGTTTGGGGTAGTAACCGCCGTAATAAGCAAGCTACTCCCCTGCTTTTATGTGGATGCAAATCCTTTTTTCCACATTTCCTCTTGCCGTTGAAGCTTAGAGCAATGTTGGAGTTGCATTAACCATGTGTATATTTATTTAATTAGGAAATTAATCTCCAGGTAGTAGCCGTCATTCCCACAAGCAAGCTACCCCCGAGCCTCTTCTCTTCATTCACATCCTCTAGTAGACTTTATGGATCCTGAAACACTACCAACTAAACAGTCTTAACCCTCCCATCTCTCATAATGGAATAGGCCAATCTGTATTACAAACATTAAATCCAGTTCACAATAAAATGACCAGTATGATAGACCAGTTAATACATATTAAAGCATTTCCCCAAATTACAGTATCCTAAAACTGAAAGATATATCCAGGAAAAGTCTTCCTAATCTCCCTCCCTCGTAGGTGACAAGTACCTGTGAAGAAAAGTAATTTTGCTCTTTAGTTTGTTCTGGTTGTGTAGGAGAACACCATAAAAAAACCCCAAAACAAACCTAATCCTTGTGCAGGTGAGACCCCATTTTGTTTAAACTTGTTTGAAAAGCAAAAAGACCCAAAGAAAGGTCATAAGCAGACAAACACTGTAGAATCAGCAGTGTTGCATGCTCTTTTATGAACATTTCCAGACTGAATTATGTACAAATGTAGGTTACACTAACAAGGACACCGATAGTATTTCTTTTCTTGTCTTGAGTTTGTTCACTGCATACATATCAAAATAAAGGAAGCCCTTGGTTGAGTGGAAACCTGGTGAACAGAATAACCTTGGTATCAAAAGCATTTTTTCATAAACACGCTTTCCTGTTATCAGGATCTGTATTTGATGTAGGTGGATCATTTTTGTAGCAGATGTATTTTGCTTGTAGTATTGCATACATAAAATATGGTAAGTGGGTTATTCTTTTACCAGCGTAGCACACTATTATATTTTTCATTCTGGTGTACTGTTATAATCAGCTTCAGTCCATTTGAGATAAAAACATATTTGTTTAGGAGAAGAGCTGTACAGAACAGTTGTCAGGGCAAGGATTCCTCTTAATCAAAAAAAATGTTTGTGCGTTCAGTCTTTCGTCGTTCTGCAAGTGGCTTAATCCATCAGAAGACAGAATTTAGTTAGCAAGCAGTAACTCCAGCATGCTCCCCAGCTCCGGTCCTTGAGGGCTGTAAAACAGGTCTGTCTTTCAGAATAAATATACATGATGAATATCCCCATTTGCATGCCCTTTGCCAAAGAACTGGATTCATTTACATGTTTTAAAGTTAGCATGAAAACTAAACCTGTTTATGACCCTTGAGAACCGGACCTGAAGAGCCGCAGTATACGCCCTACCAGATCCTCCTTCCTGTGCCTATAGCTACGTTACTTGCTCCGGTTCTTGACTTAGCAAAACAGGGGTAGATTCATGATTGAATGCAGTAGTTCTGTTCTTGGGTTAGACTCTAATGTGCACTCTTACTCTCAAACTGTAATATTTGTTTTTTAACTTTTTAGTGCTACAGAGGCATGGAAATGACACCACCCATTTCACTTTAATAGGTGCTGCTATTGCTGCCAGTATGTCTTTTTATTTAAGGCTGCCACTGCTTGCAGGTTTGTGTAAGGCCTGTGAGACCAGCAAAGCCAAATCTGTGCAGTGATGGCCTTAAACATCAAGATACACATAAGGGAATACTTCCACCAAAGCACTTATAAATGTTGCATTTGTTATAACAAATATGTTTTTTTTTATGGCATTAGGATACAAACTTTTGATAGGTCTTTAAAATGATATACAATTCTACCTCATTATTTTTCTTCCACAGTTATTACTTAGAAAGATATCCCCTGCCAACTTACTTTTAGTCTGGTTGTACCAATGATTGTCCTCAGCCAGGGTCCCATACCAAGGCCTTTGTCTAGAACGCTGCAGTCATGAACCCTGCCACTAGATGTCACCATTGCATAATGAGCATGACTGTCCCCCACTCCAGGGGCAGTGAATGCAGCATTTCCACCCCCAGCCAAAATGGGGAGCAGAAGACTGAGCTGTGAATTGAACCCAAGCCTCTCTGCATAGCAGTTCACAGCATCCTCACTGAGTCATCCGGCTAACGCCCTCAAACATTGTCTAATGCAGTCTATCACCTTTTGTCCCACCTGTAGACTGCTCAGTGCATTTATGAGCTTCCTGTGTGGAACAGCATCCAAAGCTTTGATGAAATCCAAATACACATGCATTGCTCGTCCCTGATCTGATTCTGTGGTCATCTAATTGAGGAAATTGATCAGATTTGTCCAACATGATCTGCCTCTGATAAAATCATACTGACTTGGATCCTTCAACGTGCTGGATTCAAGATGCATCTCTGTCCTTTCCTACAGGAGAGTCTCTATGAATTTTCCAATCACTGGCATCAGACTAACTGTCGTGGAATTTCTAACCTCTTTCTTATATTTTATAAAGAGGGAAAACATTCACTCTTTTCCAGTCCCCCCTTCAAAGCTTTATTGGACAGGCTCTTCACTGGAACTGCCAGAACCTCTCTGATGCCTCATAACATCCAGGAAGTATCCATGTCTTTACCCTCTCCATTTTTCTAGTTTATTTATACACATTTGATATCCCGCCTATATCAAGAAGGTCTGAAGCTAGATTATAATCAGATTACAGTTGGATTTTGTTTCAGTAATGAACAGTTTACAATCTTCCTCGTACAGACGCAGTCTCTTCCATAAGTGGCATCTACTCTACTACCTTATATGCCATGGCCAGAAATTGGCGGGCCTTTTCCAGTCCCTTCTTCAGTAAATCAGAATATTTGTTTTGTGCTTTTCCCCGTTCCTCCTTCAGACATTTCACCTTTTCTCCTCTGTTTTATAATCCTGCCTCTGCCCTGTTTCCTTTCAGTGAATACCTGAAAAGCTTTGTCACTTTGCTTTACCTCTCTAAGCCATCTATTCTTCCAGTCATCCCTTTGTCTTCCTGACAGCTTTCCCTGTGTCTTTTAATTTTGCTAAATATTCTTCCCTGCATTCCCCTTTCTGAGATCCCTTGTATGTTGTGAATCCTAATTTTTTGCCCTTACTTTTTTTTTTCACCACCCCTTTTAAAAACAATATCAATCTTTTCCCCTCTTACTGTTCTATAGTTTCTTCGTATAAAGACTTGTTGCTCTTATTTTGTGGCTCCTTTTTAGTTTAGTTCACTGTTCTTCCTCTTCATCTACATTCTCCCTCTCTGCCACTGCCGCCTCTTCCGTTTTATCAAAGTTGGTATTTCTCAAATGCAGGACTTTGACTTTTATGTGACCCCTCTCTGCCTTGACTGTTGTATCGAACCCTACCATTTGAAGATCTACGGTACTCCGATAGCTGCTTATCTGAAGAGCAGAGACACTTCCTCTGTTCATAATTACAAAGGTGTACTACTGTCCCTGCCCTCATGGGTTCCTTTATCATTTGCCTAAGCAAAGTCCCTGGAAGGGAGTCCAAGATCTCTCTACTTCTAAATGATTCTGCAGCTGGGATATTCCAGTACACATTTGGCAGGTTAAAATGACCCACTAACACGTGTCCTTGCATTCTCATTTTTTGGATGTCTTTGGCTAGATCTCTCTCTATCCAGTTCTTTCATTTGTGGTGCAAGTCTGGAGACCATGCTGGTATAAATGGAAGTGCCATCTCCTCATTACCAGATAACTCGCAGCACCCCCTCTTTTTCTCAAGCCCCCTGCTTTTTAATTGATTTGATATTATTATTTTTTAAACAACGAGCTGCTCCTCTCCCCCTTGCCAGATTATGGCCATATCCCACTTAAGGGGTTCATTGAACTATGTCTCTGACAGGAACAATATCTAGGTCTGTCTGCCATTAGGGCTTGCTTATCGAGAATTTTATTGCCTAGACTGAGCATTTGTGCAGATAACCTTCCATCTATTCCTTATTGCCTTGCCTACATTCAGTGTAGCCTCATACTCACTCCATTTGTCTACCTCACTGCTCAGAGGTAGCCTTGTGTGAGATCATCACTTTTCTATGTTTCTTCAGTAACTTAATTTATTTGTTGGCAGTGACAGCCCAAATGTACAAATGTTTACTGGTCACTTCAGGCTTCTGTTTCCTTTTATAGATCATTGATTCTGTTTAAAAAAAAAAAAAAAAAAGAAGAGTTCCCCAGGATTTGTACTGAGAAGTTCCCTTGGTACAAATCCCTGAGGAACTCCTTTCTTCTTACCTCTCACCAGTGGGGAAACTGACTTGGTTACTTCTGTTCTTTGTTTCCTGTCCGCTACACT
Source organism: Rhinatrema bivittatum (assembly GCF_901001135.1). Taxonomy (NCBI): domain Eukaryota; kingdom Metazoa; phylum Chordata; class Amphibia; order Gymnophiona; family Rhinatrematidae; genus Rhinatrema; species Rhinatrema bivittatum. The sequence goes on along the minus strand of NC_042615.1, from coordinate 237,213,265 downwards.
AGGGCATTGCCTTCTATGCTGTGACTTTTTCATTTCCTCATTTGCTTTCTGCAAATCTGGACACACAATATCAGCTGGTTTGCTCTTATTCATATGCTTACTTACACCTCAAATACTTTTAATAGACTGGAGAGGCAGGGCTTCTCTTTGCTAAACCCATACTGACTCTTCCTCATTAACCCATGTTTATTTTTCTACTCAGCAGTTTTGTTCGTAATAATCATGTCTACCATTTTGCCTGGCAGTCTTGCTGGTCTGTAGTTTCCAGGATAACCTCTGGAGTCCTTTTTTTTTTTTTTTTTAAAGTTTTACATTTCTATCTTGTTATAGATTGTTATTGTTACTTTTGGACGGATTTTCCATGGGATTCTAATAGATGAGAAAGATCCCAACAAAGAGAAACAGGTCTTTGTGAAAACTGTGAAAGAACATGCTTCTGAAGTTCAGGTGACAATGATGTTAAGTGAAAGCTGCAAGCTACAAGGTCTTCACCACAGAAGATGTCGCACGAAGGGGCACACAAAAGGGCAGGCCCCTTTGTCGCGCTCCTTTGGCATGCAGCGCCTTCGGCCTCACACTCACACTTATGACCCCTTTGGCACCCTTGATGACATCAGTAGGAATCTGCTCCCTATCGGTCACGTCTGCATAGAAGGAGAGAAGCCAATGGTGTTGCTGCCATATATGAATTGGGGGAACCTCAAGCTGTTTCTTCGGCAGTGCAAGTTAGTGGAGGCCAACAACCCACAGGCAGTATCCCAGCAGGATCTTGTACATATGGCTATTCAAATTGCCTGTGGAATGAGCTATTTGTCCCAAAGGGAGGTCATTCATAAAGATCTGGCTGCTAGAAACTGTGTCACTCTCCAGGGACCTATTCCCCATGGATTACCATTGCCTTGGCGACAATGAAAACAGGCCAGTCCGGTGGATGGCTTTAGAGAGTCTTGTCAACAATGAGTTCTCCAGTGCAAGTGATGTGCAACTTCATGCTAACACAAATCTCTGTCCATAAAAATGGAATAATACAGACCTCCACGATTCTTCAACAAATGTGCAACCAGAAAATCAAACTACAAAGGACCTTGTTTTGCCTGGGAATGCTTTCTCAAGGGATCTGATTCTACCACCCATTGAGACCTAACGGGACAATGTAAATACTAACCACAAAGAGACATTACTGCACAATGTAAATAATCTACCTCTGTAAAGTTTATATTTATTCCTATCTATTCTTATTCTCCTTCATTCCCCAGTTTCAACGACCTTGTTATATTGTAACTTTTTTGCTTCTTCTGCACTGGTTAAATGAACAAAGTTTTCACTCCCCTGTTATCTGTAAACCGGCATGATATGATTGCATCATGAATGCCGGTATAGAAAAGCCTTAAATAAATAAATAGAAAAGAAATTCAGACCACCTTCAGTAGTAGTTTTCTGAGCATGGCTACTTTGCAAAGCTCTGAAAACACAACTTTGATTAACTCCAAATCCTGGTGATCACCAAGACCTGGGAAACAGTAGGATGCTAAGATAAAATGAACTTCACATGCCTGTTTTTTTTTTTTTTTTTTTTTCCCCCCCATATATGAAGTTTTAATTGTGGTATTAAAATGTAGCCTTTGTAGACAGGTGTCACAATAAGGAAGGGGTCTTGAATTTCACTTTTTTTGTTTTGTTTTGTTTTGTCTTATGCGCATGAAATGCAGCAAAGATACCCTCCTGTTTTGTGTTTGGTTTTTGTTTTTTTTTAAATATGCAAATATAAGGAAGTGGATTAAATTGTTACATATGAGATGACAGCTGATTCGCAGACAGGAATGGTTATCAAAGATTGAGCACATGTTCACTTATTGGTTTAGTTTTTAAAATTAGAGTTCATAAATAATAAAGCTAGGCCTCTGACAGGAATGGCAAACTTTGGGTGCCTTTGGGCCTTTGATAGTTGTCTCGGTCTTAGAGCACAGACGAGCCAGTGCTGCCTGAAGGTCTCGGGCCCTCTTCAGCATCTCCTTCCCCTGTTTTCCACGGCCGCAGTTTCAGCTTTGGTGGGCTGTCCACAGTCGCCCTGTAATCATGTGGTTCCGTTCTAATGCTGGGTCTGACCCGCGTCCCGTAATTACAGAGTGCATACAGGACAGAAGCAGCCTTTCAAACAATTACAGGCTTTATTGGATGGAAGCACGGGTCTGTTACTTGGGATCCTGCGGACGGCGCTAAGAAACATAAAAGGAGACAATTAATCTGGGCCAAAGGGCTCCAAAGTGCCTACTGAATTTGTACATATTTTGCTTTACTTTTCTATATTCAGTGCATTATGGTCATTTAATACAATTCTGAATGTGAAAATACGAATAAGAGTAATTCTGTTCCTTTAGTGGTGGTTGCTTTGGAGGGAATTGTGAAGATATATTTGTTTTATCCACCACATAGTATGAAGGTGTCATCCATGGGCAGTTTGTAGCCTCCCACTATCTTCTGCACTGTCTTTCTATTGCCAAAGGGCAGAAGTAAATGTGTAGCTCCACGGTATTCACTTCTAGTCATGGAAGTCCACAGACTGGTTGGATTTTCAGGATATCCCTAATGAATGTGCATGAGAGAGATTTGCCTAAGTTGTATGTAAATCTATCTCATGCATACTTGTTAGAGATATCCTGAAAATCCAATCCATTTGTGGCCCGGAAGCAAATACCACTGATATAGCCATTAGCCTCTATTGTTTCAGCCAGGAGGACAACAGAGGACATACTGCAGCTGGGAGTGGGAACAGGGGAATCAGCAGAGGTTTAGTTAACACTGATGAGCTCCCTTGTTCAAATGTGTGATTCACATCTGTGTCCCAGTAGGCCCTCCATTTAAAGGTTTGTGTACTCCTAATCCACGACGTGTAGAATCATTTCCGTCTCTGATGTGTGCACAGATTTAGCATTCAGTCAAAACTTGCCTACAAAAGAAATATATTTATGTATTAGCCATGCAGATACACAGATAGTTTCTTTGTAAGCTCAGCTTTGGAGCATAGGTTATGGACCGTCAAGAGAGAACACCCACGTTCATGCTAATAGCTTCAGCCTGTTAATCTGACAAAGCTTTATTCCAGTTGTCAGCCAGAGTCTCCATAAAAAGAAGAGGAGCAGTAGCTATGTTAGTCCAGAGATAAGAAATGCAGAGCCAAGGGTTTAGCTACTGCTGAATCGTTTGCACTGTGCAGTATCAGCAAGAGCAACTTTCTGCAAATAAAAAAAACTGTTTTTCTTCAGGGTTCTCTAGCTTTTTGAATTGCCCCGGTCCCTTGATCTTGGCTTTAAAAGTCACTTTCTTTTCAGTAGGGCTGATAAATGCATACTTAATGGAGGTTAAAAAAAAATATTTGGCAGCTCAGACAGAGAAAGCCCTTTGTTCAGTTCTTAACTGCCGGGCCCATGATCCTGACCCGCCGCGATTGTCTGTAAAAGGAGCTGCTTCTAAAGACTGGACTGGTTGACACTCGCTGCTTGTTTCTCGGCGAGGTGGGAATCGAGCTGTAATGACAGGTACAACAGGGTGGCGATGACAGGTTCATTCAGACAATATTCTAAGGCTGCCCCGTAGCCCTTAGGCTGTCATCGAGCGTTTGGCAGACCCTGTGTCTCATAGGGGGAATAAACAGGCCATCGCCAAGTACAGTGCCAAGAGCGAAGTAAAGCAGGTTGTTTTCAGATCAGATTAAAATAAAAATAAATATGCCAAATGAACAGCAACAACAAAAATTAAAAAAAAAACCATCCCAACAGGACTGCAAATTCCCTTAAAGGGGAAGTGATTAATAAATATTTTTAAATAAAATACATTTTTTATCTTGTGTGTTTATATACAATCAGGTTTATGGAGAAATGGGTAGGGCGAGGAGAGGGAAGGAAACATCTTAGAACCTTAAATCGAGTGTTGGCTTCCCTGATGCTGAAATTCATTGTAAGTATTGCTGGTTGAGATTTGTCTGTCTAGCCCTTTGAGGGCCACACCCACAGCACACAAAGGGCTACATATTTCCATTATTTCCAGTGAAGTGGAAAGGGAGCATGTGCCTTGGGGCTATACAAATGCTGGCTCTGCTGAAAGCACACTGTGTGTCAAGCGGCACTCAAGGAATTAATCGGTCCATTTCCGGCATCGCTCATATAGGACCAGATGTATTAAAGGGATTTGCACAGTTTGTGTCTTGGAGGGTGAGGGGAATGCCAAGTACATCTGGCCTATAGCTCGTTGCTGTGCAGGATGTCATCTTGCTTCAATTTTGCTGCTTTGTTTTCTCTTAGTTTTTTTTTTTTTTGTTTTGAGACTTGGTGGGAAGAACAGAAGTAGACAGCAGGAGGAACCTAGGAGGAAACAATTGCTAGAAATGGAGATTCACAGATTAAAAAATATCTGGTAGTTGGAAATGGCAGTGATCTTGTAAATGGTTTATTGAGCCAGCTCTGTAACTGCAAATCACAGACAGCACTTTGGAGAACTAACAACTGCAGAAAATAAGGAGGAATTAAAAGAAAGCACGAAGAAGCTAAGAGTTGTAATCCTAATGTGAAGATTGAGGACTGCCAAAATGCCTGGTCTTACATCTATCGGTCCTAGGTTCTTGAGTCTTGAAGTCACCACATTTCTTTACTATTTGAATAAAGAGGTGCTAGATTTTTAGCTTGATACTGAAGTTTTGTTCGGGTGAGAGATTAGGGTCGTTTTATATAAGGAGCCATAGCACTAAATATTTTTTCGGGACAAAGGCGCGAGTAAAGGGCCACACTCTTCCTGCTTGGTTTTCCAGTCTCATTTATTTATTTTTTTTTTTTATGCAGTTGCTTTCTAGCAGCATATTGTGTTAATTCTTATCTTCTTGTTTTGGGAGAGCTAAAATCGAGCGGTTTCACAGAGGTTTTCTGCTTTACTCAGGCTGCAGAGGAGCAGAGTGAATAGTCAGTGCCATTCAAGAGACTTATCTGCCCTTGGCTACATTACACCCTGATCTGTTGTTTAACATCTTGTCTGCATCACTAAAGGTTATTATTGAGCAAGTGCCCAGTAATAACCTTTAGTGAGACATACAAGATGTAAAACAGATCCCAATATAATTAATTCTACTTCTTAGCGCGTTGGAAACCACTTCAAGTCTCTTTGCTGGAACTGTATCTGGAGCAGACTTCAGTACCTCTTTGCAGTCCATCTGAAAAGGTTTCCAACGTGCTAAGAAGTAGAATGCTACATTAAGCATCTTTCAAATCATTTAAAACATTAGTGGTGGTGTTTACCCTATTTTAGGGTTCTCTGACGGATATACCATTTTAGGTACCCACATATCATTTTTATTTTATTTAAAACCTAGATCCAGTATATTATATATATATTAAATAAAATAAAAATGATATGTGGGTACCTACAATCTTAGCAAGTTGGAAACCTTTTCAGACGTACTGCAAAGAAGTATTGAAGTCTGCTCCAGATACAGTTCCAGCAAAGAGACTTGAAGTGGTTTCCAACACGCTAAGAAGTAGAATCAGCAATAAGAGATCAAGTCCTCTTCACTAAATACAGTCCATGGTATCAACGCAAGAATAGTTATGAAGAATATTCTCCCCTGAGGAAGCCTGGATGGCGAAACAGAGGCCTTTGTAGGGACAGAGAGAATACAGGATATAGCAGAAGTAGCAATCACTACACAAAAGCCAACTCCTCTCCTAATATATACCAAAAAATAATGGAGAGGGAAACGCTATTCCCATCAACATGTATTTATAATATTTTTCAATTATTTATACATAAGGAGACTGGTATCATAAAACTAGGTGCCTACTGTTGTCTATCCACAGTCTCCCGCCCACATAGGGCCTCAGAAAGTATCAGCTCTTATGGCATCATAATCATAATCATGTACCATCTCCCCTATGTCATTTTTTTATTTTTTATTTACTGTCTTTATTGCAACTTTATTACTGAAAAATGATTATAAATGTTAAAAAGTTTTAGCTTAGTTGTAACCACTAGCTACTTAATTTGCAAAAAGAGATACCTAGCTCAGATAGCTGGCGAATAAGCAAACTATTTCATAACGCTGTATTATTCCATGGGAATAGTTATAGAATAATACAGCGTTATGAAATAGTTTGCTTATTCGCTGGCTATCTGAGCTAGGTATCTTTTTGGAAATTAAGTAGCTAGTGGTTACAACTAAAGTTACAACTAAGCTAAAACATTTTAACATTTATAATTATTTTTCAGTAATAAAGTTGCAATAAAGACAGTAAATAAAAAATGACATAGGGGAGATGGTACATGATTATGATGCCATAAGAGCTGATACTGTCTGAGGCCCTATGTGGGCGGGAGACGGTGGATAGACAACAGTAGGCGCCTAGATTTATGATACCAGTCTCCTTATGTATAAATAATTGAAAAATATTATAAATACATGTTGATGGTAATAGCGTTTCCCTCTCCGTTATTTTTTGGTATAGCAGAAGTAAAACATAGACGTCAGAAACATCATTGGAACAACAGACCTGTGAAACAATTACCTTTCTTGTGGATTGTGATTCAACTGTATCCCCTTTTTAATGAAGGTATCTGCGATGTGACTCCTTTGCAATTCACAAAGTATCTTTCTTGAAGTCCAGCTCTATTACAAGTGCATCATTGTTTCATCAGCAGCACTTTGAATATATTTTGACAATGTTTTATGTTAATATCTATACATGTTATAAATGCATAGCACTACGGAGAGTTTAGAAGTGCTGTGAATGAGGAATGATTGACTAGGGCAATTGATAAATATGTGTGTGTTGTGCCAATTTTATTTTTTGAATTTTTTTTAATAGTTTTGATATTCTTTGCCATTGTGTAATAAGGCTTGCAACATTAAGCATCTTTCAAATCATTTAAAACATTAGTGGTGTTACTTACCCTATTTTAGGGTTCTCTGATGTGTATATATACACACACACACACACACACACACACATATATATATATATATATATATATATATATATATATATATATATATATATATATATATATATATATATATAATCTCTATTTGTCTATCCATAATATTTTCAGTGGCTATAGGTAAAGGAGAATGATACATGGCTTGTGGGGCAACAATGAGCCAGGAACAATGTGTCTTGATTGGGTTGCCATGCTGAAGAAAGCATTAAATCAGGTTTGAAGGCAGATCTTCATTAAAGCACATTTATCATCATCAGGTTCCGCCCTTGATACAAAGGTTGGCAGTATATCGTGCACCAGTTCTCTCTGTGCTCAGCGGCTCTCATTCATTTGCTCATGACCATTTTTTTAAATGCCATTGCTGCCCCAGACGGTTCTTTGCTTTTCTCTCTCTTTTGCCCTCTGTTGTGCCCTCCATTACAAGCATAACTAATGCTACCAGATCCTCTGAGTGCATGACTAGCACATCTTAATTTCCTTTTGGCCAGGTATCTTTCTTGTGGACTTATGAGGGCACCCTTCACTGAGAAGGGTGCCCTCATAAGTCACATGAGAATCCACACAGGGGAGCGACCATTCTCATGTAGTGAATGTAATAAAAGCTTCACTGAGAAGGGTGCCCTCACAAGTCACATGAAAATCCACACAGGGGAGCGACCATTCTCATGTACTGAATGTAGTAAAAGCTTCACTGTGAAGTGTGCCCTCATAAAACACATGAGAATCCATACAGGGGAGCGACCATTCTCATGTACTGAATGTAATAAAAGCTTCCCTGTGAAGAGTGCCCTCACAAGTCACATGAGAATCCACACAGGTGAGGGACCATTCTCATGTAGTGAATGTAATAAAAGATTCACTGAGAAGCGTGCCCTCACAAATCACATGAGAATCCACACAGGGGAGCGACCATTCTCATGTAGTGAATGTAATAAAAGATTCACTGAGAAGGGTGCCCTCACACGTCACATGAGAATCCACACAGGGGAGCGACCATTCTCATGTAGTGAATGTAATAAAAGATTCACTGAGAAGGGTGCCCTCACAAGTCACATGAGAATCCACACAGGGGAGCGACCATTCTCATGTAGTGAATGTAATAAAAGCTTCACTGAGAAGGGTGCCCTCACAAGACACACGAGAATCCACACAGGGGAGCGACTATTCTCATAGAAAAGATAGAAATATAGAAATGACGGCAAAAAAAGACCAAATAGCCCTTCCAATCTGCCCAGCAAGCTCTCACACTTATTTTCCCATACTTATCTGTTTCACCAACTGCCAACTTGAGGGCCCTTGGTAACTGCTTGATTCCAATTTCCTGCCACCCCCTGCCATTGATGCAGAGAGTAATGTTGGAGTTGCATGAGTACCTTTTATGCAGAGAGTAATGTTGGAGTTGCAACAGTACTGTTGATGCAGAGAGTAATGTTGGATTTGCATCAGCCAACATAGTCAACTGATCTCCAACTACACCTTGGTTATCCATTCTATTGTTTTACATATGTAAATTAATAACCTATCCTTTCTCTTCCTTCTCATCCAAGTTCTTATCACCCTGTTATATGTAACTGCCTTTTCAGCACCTTGTTATAGTTATGTTTACTATGCACCCCTGTTTTATGTGAACCAGCATGATGTGACTGCTGTCTCGAATGCCGGTATATAAAAATTTGAAATAAATAAAATAAATAAATCTACCAGGTTCTTCCGCCTCTCATCTCTTGAAGTCTTCCATTTGAGATAGTGTCCCATAGAATTGTTCTGTGATGCCACACTTCAAGTGTATGCATTTTATTCATGGTCTCTTTTCTTTTCTATAACTCGTTTGAAACCACTGAAAATGTGTGCACTCAGTGGTCTTCTCTTAAACTCTTCGTAGTCTGTAAAGTCATTTTTGCATTCCCAAGTCTTCTATTTATTAACTTCTCTTAATCATTTTTCATCTTCTATGATATAGACACTTAGATTTTCTATTCTTTAGCTTGTTCCAGTTTCACTCCGTCAGCAAATATTTCTGTAGGATTGGTCTTCATCTTTTATTGGTTTTCTTTCTTAGACACCAGCCATACTGTGTCATCAGCATACTGAATATTTGTCAAGCATATGCCACTGGTGTTTATGCTTTCCTGTTCTTCCAGGGCTTCTGAGATTAAAAATTCACTGTATAAATTGAATAGAAGTGGGGAAAGTATGCACCCTTGTCATACTGCTAGAGCACATTAAGGCCCAATTTATCAAGGGTTTTCTTCCATTGTGACTTTGATAAATCAGGCACTTTTAACTGAAAGTTATGGCTCAGAGATTGTGAACAGCTATACTGAACGGCAAGCATTTTGGCAAACAGGACAATTTCTGTGCTGCCTTGCAGTGTAAACATAGTTTTCCCCCTTAAGGTATCTCTCATCTATTTTGATACTGCAGAACATAATTTCAGTACTATGACTCAGAAAAGAAATGACCGTGGTAGATTAACACCTCAGTTGATGAGAACCACACACTACACAGGCTGAACTTGTCTAAGTACCGTATGACCTAGATTTATCAAATTGCTATAAATAGCGCGGAAATGGCGCACGTGATTTAAAAAAAAAAAAAAAGGGGGGTGTGGTTAGGCTAATTTTCCTGATACCACATGGCATAGGTATTTTCCGCAATGCACGATACATTTATCGCACCACATATTATTTTCATATCGCACGCTGAGTAATCCACTGCAGGCTTGTTACCAACCAAAAAGGTTTTTATCGTGAATGGCGAGAGAAAGAGGCTCACATAAAAGTTGACTATTTATTTATACCACTGTAAGAGGGGCCATTAGTAACTCGGGGGTGAGATTTGTGGGATGGGGAAGGTTTTGGGGGGCAGTTTTACATGTACAGTCATAGGTGGAGTGATGAAAAGTAAAAGAAGAGTCCATTTGTACAATTTACTCTCCACCTAGCTTAGCTTAAACAAGCTAGGTAGAAAAAATTGTACAAATCTCCTCTCTTACCTTTCATCACCACAAATCACAAAATCTTCACTGATGGCAACTGTGCTGTTCATACATATGACACTGCATGTAAAATTGCCCCCAAAATCCCACAAATCTCACCCGAGTTCATAACGCCTCTTTATGCAGAGGTATAAAAAGTTAACTTATAAGTCAGTGAGGGCTTTCTCTCTCTCTCTCCCTCCCTTCTGAATGCACAGAAAAAAGGTGTAGTTATTTCCTGCATTAAAACTTGTTACTTTATCACACGGCACGTTAACGACCCTTATTTCCATTTACTCCACCCAAACCCCTCCCACTTGAATACTAATTTTAAATTTACATGTGAAATTTGCAATGCAGTATTTATCGCGCGCGTTAGGCCGTTATCGCCCTAACGCGCGGTGCGATAATGGCCTAATGCGAAATGATAAATGTGTATGATAGCGAAAAAATTAGGTACTACTTACAAATATAAAACAAACTCAGAAAAATACTCAGGTGCATTATTTATTTTATTTATTTGAAACTATTTAGATTCTGCACCCTCCAGAATGTTCGGGCCGGGTTACAAAGCCACACACACAATCATAAAATAAAATCAATAAAAATAGTCAAAAGGACATAAGACTTCCAATAACTGATGGAGAGGGATAGCAGCAGGGAGCCTCACATGAATGATACGTTGCTGATAGATGGGAACTGCGGAGGCTAATCTGCAATCTCAAATACTTGTTTAAACAAAAACATTTTTAGTGCCTGCTTGAACAATTTTGGTTCCCTTGATGTTCCTGACTGCAAGCAGTAGAGAGGGTTCCACAAAACCGGGCCTGCTGTGGATAGAGCACGTTCTCGTGTCTCATTTAAGCACTAATGGGACAGTCATATAATTCTCTGCAGGCATATCGTAAAGTGAAGAATCCCTGTGATAATTGCTTTTCTAACTCTAATCTTTGACAAGTCAAATGAATTGTAAGATTAAATACAAAAAGGAACTGTGTTGGAAAGAACACCTGGAATCTTAATAGCTTGTGAGACCTTTTTAAGGACCAAAGGAAAAGATGTTATAGTGCATCAGCTTTCAAGAGCACACAGGAACCTTCTTTGGATGTCAGAAACTCCTGCTGTCTCAAAAGCTTGTGTATGACAACATTTTTCTTGTTAGTCCTTCAAAAGACATAACAGCCTACCAGCTCCAGGACCAATATATCTATTGGAATTGCATTATGGAAAGATCCCCTGATACTTGATTCAAGAGAATGGCCACTAGATTGATTGACAGGAGGATGTGAACATGGTGGGGCAGGGGAGCCCGTTGCTACTCCCATCACCACATTACCGCAGTGCATTGTCCAGAACCCAAGGGGCCAGAGCAGTTTCAGGGCAGGCTTTCCTATAGAAGAATCAAAAGTTCTAATCCCGCTGCAGAAACATAGCATTGATCAAGGTGTTCTCCTAATAATCAGCCTTCCAATAACTATTCTAGGTCTAGGAGTTATTAGCATTTGAAACCATTAATGAGCCTCCTTATCTGGCTACTGTTCCCTCATTCCTCTATAGTTTATAACTACTGGTCTATAGCGGTCTGTTGCTTTCATTATTAGGATATATTATATTGTAATTTTTTTTCTTTCAAATTTTTTCTTGCTTATTAATGTAATCCTAATACTAAAACTTTGCTGTTAGCTGAGCACAAATTAAAACGATGTATGTTGGTCTGTGCCTAAGGATTATACTTATAACATGCAAAGACAAACAAAGAGTAGGCCACAAAATCCTATTACTTAGCTAATATCCCTCCTTCCCTCCCCCGAAATAAATAACATTATCAGAAAAATCTGAAATATCTGAAATATTCCTAAGGCCTTCTATCTAGGGTGGGGATTTCAGCTTTATAATACAACACTCCTCTTTTCTTTTTTTTTTTTTTAAGCAGAGGAAAAAGCAGCAGCCTGCAGTATTCCATTGATCCACAAGCTTTGTACAAATGGACCGCTTTTATCTTTTTCATAAAGGATAAATAGTCGTTTTCTTCCCTTAGTTCCACTGGAAGAGCATTCCAAAGCTTAGGGCCTGCTAGAGAAAAAAGATCTCCTGTGAGTTTCAGTAAGATGGGCACTTCTCAGTGGAGGGAGGGAAAGTCTTCTCCGAGAAATGCTAAATGACATGAAGGAATGTCCTCCTCAAAGAACTTCTTAAGTAAGGTGGACCTTCTCCCTTGGAGAGCTTTAAAGATTGACTTGAGGATTTTAAGCATAACTCGCTGAGTGATGGGCAGCCAATGAAGACTTCTTAAAGCAGGAGAGATATGTTTAGGGTATCCATATCCAGTGATAATGCGGGCAGTAGCATTCTGGATAAGTTGAACAACTCTGATTAAAGAATTTTGGAGGCCCAAAAGGCTGGTATTACAGTAATCCATCCCTGTCAGGACCAATGTCTGCACAACTGTTCCCAAGTCAAGAAGGCTGATGAAAATATTTCTGCCTTCAGGCCAGCCTAAGCTTATAAAAAGGCTGACTGGGCAACAGTCCTGACATACAATTTCATTGCTAATAGAAAGTCATATATAACACTGAGGTTAAATACCTCAGATTTAAAAGGGAGTTTAATCTCCCCCAGTTGCAGTACATTCAAGAAGTCTAGGACTGCAGAATAACCACTCCAAAGGGAATCAATTTTTCTAAAATTAAAGGAAAGTGTGATTCCTCCGTCCAGTTTGTTACTTCTTGTAAACAGTCTGCTAGCGCAAGTAGAGCCTGAGCAGGATCTGGCTATAATGGAAAAAACAACTGAACATTATCTGCATAAATTAGGATTGGAATCCGAAGGGATTCAGCAGTTCCCCAATAGGCTGTAAGCATATACTGAAAAGTATGGAGGTGGAGGCTTGAAGAAGTCCCAACAAAAGCAGTTTCCACTGGGGAACAGCTTCCTTCCATTCTGACCTTCTGCAAACTTCATGTAAGAAAAGGTTGAAGCTATATAAGAGAGGAATTACTCCAAGCCCAAAGCTTGTAGATGATAAAGCATGAGCAGGTGGCTCGGGATATTAAATGCTGAATGTGCCCCCCTCGCCCGCCATCCTAGGCCCCGATGCAGGGAGTCAATCAGTGAAATAATTACCATCTCAATGTTATGTCCCCTTTGAAGCCGGACTGGAAGGGGTTAAGAAGCTGATGGTCCTCCAGGAGCTGCTGTAACTTTTTACAAGGACTAACTGTTAAGTAGCTTCCCTAAGAAAGTCAAGTTGGAAATGAGACAGTTATTTCCAGGATTATACTGGGCGAATAATTGCCCTTTCCAGTTAAGTGGGGGAAAAACACCTTAAAAAAAAAAAAAGAGTTGACAATTAAGGTCACCAAAGAAGATTCCTGTAACTTACTGGATGGAAGATATCCAAACTTGTTAAAACAAAAAAAAAACAAACCCAACTTGCTCCTCTGACCTTAGTCATAGAAAATGCAAATCTTAGATGAAAAACAGTCAGTTTCTGAATTGATAACCATTGTTGAAGGTTTACCTTTTGCAACAGCAAATAGCTATGGAGGCTGTTTGAATAACTTCAAGTTTCTGGGTGTAGTAGGGCCTTTTTGGCCCTGTCAGTTGTACTTTTGTAGGAGAGCCACCAAAATTGGTTTAAGTTTTTATCACCAGCTGAGGCTGATTTCCCTCATTTATGCTAGTCCTGCCTTAATTGCCGTTTTAATGAGGCAATATGGAGAAACACCGGGGAAATTGTCTTTTATTGTGTCCCTAGGCATTTTAGAGATGGAGCAGTACTATCAGGACACACTGGAGAGTTTTTTGGCTGTTTCATTTTTGGTGTTTTTCAAGTCGAGTTCCCAGTTTAACTTTTGTAACTTCTTCTTCTTCTGCAGTACCGTCTTTATTTCCAATACTGCATGACCACAGCCACCCCCAATATAAATAACATAAAATCTGTATCCCTAAAAATAGGTGCTAATAGCTAGAAGCCTTAAAGTAGACATGCAAAACCAGGATCCCAACATATGAAGTAATTAGCAGGCAAGGGCCAGATTTCACATTACCAGCCTGTAATTTGGTAAGCATTTGTGTTATAAATAGAATCTGTAATTAAGAGAGAGAAAATTGATTTTTTTTTCCAAAACAACAAAAATGTATAAATGCAGCACTGTTATACTCTGTTTCCAGTGTTCAAGTCCAGATGTTTTATGGCTGATACTAAGACATTGCTAGACCCAGTTCCTAATATGTATTCATGTGTATTAGGAACTGGGACTAGGACAGTGTTAATTTGCTATGACAAATGCAAGATAGTGCAGCCCCATGCATACCACAAAGCTAACATTGAACAGGGAGAGCTACCTAAATTCATAATCTTGGAAGGACATCCTTGCTTACAACAGATACTTGGAATTGTTCCTTTATTTTTTGATAGAGAATTAAACAGAGTAGGGAAGGGAAGCGAATCCACCTAGTTCTTGTTTTCAGTGGAAGCTTGTCTGATTAAAGTATCGATATTTGCTAGATTACTTAAAATATTAGCATGAGTGCATCTTTGTTCTGTTGCTTACTTGCTCTGTCGTCTTCCTAGGCCTCATGGGGAGAGTAATTTTGCAACATCTCTGGTAACTTATGAAGCAAACGCATATACGTTTGACCAATTTTCAGAGGCACGCACACACTTAACTTCACTTTGCAGATTGTTCCACCGAAAGTACCCCCATGGGGTTACATCTGCTGTCTGGAGCATGTAAATTTCCTGTGTAAACTTATGTGAATGCTTTTTGATTCCTTCCTTGGTGACGCCTCTACACAGTGCAGGTAAATGTTTATGTGAATTTTATAAAGCCCCATTTCTGCATAAATACTATGTTTTATGCATGGAAATGCATGTGGAAATTGCCTTTTTTTCATTTTAACCCAATTTATTTAATGTGATTCTTATGCTTTTTCGGCTTGCAAGCAAGTGCGCCTTTTATCCTTGCTATGTGCCTCCTCTTTCAAAATCTCCTTCCCCACGTTTACTCTCCAGCTGTTTGCAACATACTCCTATTTTCCCTACCATGTGAGGGGGGGGGGGAGGGGCTGATGTGAGAAGAAGGAACAGCACATCCATGCTTGGATTCATGGTGGTGGGAGTGATGAAATGGAGGAAACTTTCACAGACACTGACCACTTTTGCATCGTCCTGAGAATGAAATGAAAATCAGAGCAGCCAAATGATTTAAAACATTTGTTGGGCACACCGCTGCTGCAAGTCATTTTGAGTTGTTGGGCTTTGTTGGGAACCCAGTCATCCTTCAGTACTGCATCGTCGGCAGCTTAGTATGAAAATAAAGACCCTCTCCTCCCCCAGACTGAGAACCCATTTCTGAAAGGGCAATCCTCCTTTCCATTTTTTTTTCATTACGGTCTACTACTATGGTTTTCTAAACGTAGGATTGCCAGTTTCCAGCATAACTTTACGCTACGTCATACATCCCCTGACTGAGTGAGTGGCATGGGATAGGATAGAATGATACATGCCCTTAACACTTGAAATCTGGTTTTCAAAGCCTGAGTCAGAAATGAAGAAGTGTTTTTTAGTGAAGGGATTGACTGTTCCCCGGGGTACTTAGAAGTGTTTGTATTTGTGCAGTTTAATTCAGTGGGGGAGAAAGTACAAGGCAGATTTTAAATGTTGGGGAAAAAATGGGTGAAAAAAAAGCACAAAAGGCCTTGCAAATCAGTGTGATTGCAGAATGTTGAAATAGTGCATCTTTTGTGCAAAGATTTTATTTCCTACGACTTCTGAAAGTGGAAAACTTTCCCAGAAAAAATGATGCATGTCTGCAAAAACACTGTGCAATATCTGCCCAGTTCTTAAATGTTAGCAATTTCATGTCACTTTTTTTTTCTGATGTTGTAGGAAGTAAAGTCCTTAGTAAATGATGTACCGAGCAAGCAATTGACTTGCAGAATTTTAGAACTTTTTTTTTTATCCTGATTTTGCATGATATTAAAATCTGGCCCTTGACTACTCTACATCTGGACAAGTGCAATTCCAGAATCTACTTCCACAATGGGATTCAACACCAAGCAATGCTGAGTCATGCATCTAGGTCACAGAAATTCAAAACAGCTGTATGTGATGGGGGGTGGGGTGGGTGAAAGACTAATGTGCACGGACTGGGAGAGGGACCTCTGGGTAAAAGTGTCTGGCGATCTGAAGGCAGCGAAACAATGTGATAATGCGATAGCTAAAGCCAGGAGAATGCTGGGCTGCTTACAGAGAAGATTAACCAGTAAGAAAAAGGAGGTGATATTGCCCTGGTACAGGTCATTGGCGAGGCACCACCTGAAGTACTGTGTTCAGTTCTGGAGACCATATCTCAAAAAGGACCAAAACAGGATGGAGGTGGTCCAGAGAAGGGCGACCAAAATAGTGGGAGGTCTATATTGGAAGACTTATGAGGAGAGGCTGAATAATCTGAATATGTATACCCTGGAAGAGAAGAGGTGCGGTGGAGATATGATACAAACCTTCAGATAGCTGAAAGGTTTTAATGATGTACGATCCTTGAATTTTTTCCATTGGAAAGCAATCAGTAGAACTAGGGGTCATGAAATGAAACTCCAGGGGGAAGACTCAGAACCAACATCAGGAAATATTTCTTCACAGAGAGGATGGTGGATGTCTGGAATGCCCTTCTAGAAGAGGGTGGAAAAGACGAAAAACCGTAAGCAAATTCAAAATGACTGTGGATCCCTAAAGGCTAGAGATGAAGGGAAGGGTGCATGGGGGGTAACCTGCATGGAGCAGCAGCTACTCCCCCCTAACAGAAGGCATGGGGTTTACTAACCTTAACCGGTTAGTTTCATGATTTTGATACAACTGCAAAATTGCTCTCCGCTTCAATGGTGGGAGGGTCAAAAAGGGGGAATCGGATTCAGATGACAGCCAACGCTGAGTCCTGACTTTTAAGGTCCAGGTTACTGATATGCAGAGTTAGGGAAAAAAAATGAGGGACTGCTTCTACGACCAAATCCAAAAGCAAAAGATGTTCAAGCAGGATTGTCTGAATCATCAAGAAGACTGCTCACCCTGTGAAAAATGTTGTTAGCAGTAATTTTGTTATGGGTTTGACAGGGCCTTTAACATAAGATTTGGGGGCAGCCTGCCCAGAGTGGCAGTTACTACCATCAGAAACTTGCTGGGCAGACTGGATGGGACCATTTTGTCTTTCTGCCATCATTATTATGTTACCATGTACCCTCAGGCTAGTGAGAAGAAATTTGTTGGACTCTTGATATAAAAAGAAGGCGGCCTGGCATTGCTGTTTATGAATATTGCCTTTTTCTGGGTGTAATTTGTTAACCTGTTGTTTTTCTAAATAATGTTTTTAAAACCATACTGAAGAACAGAGGCAGATAATTTTTTTTTTTTTTAGTCTTGTGTAATTAATAATTATCCCAGCATAAGGACAAAAATCATTCATGTTTGCATTTAACTTTCATTTTGGGGACAATTTTAGGAATCTCCGGGCCAGATTTACCAAGCTTTTTTTTTTTTTTTCCCCATAGACACAGAATAGGAGGGAAGGCATAGTATATCAGGTCCTATGATTATTACAAATGTGGACAGAGTTAGGCCCAAGATCTTGCACATGAGACCTCCATGTCTGAGCCAGAGACTGTTTGAAAGTTTCCTTTGCAGGCGACTGGCAGTCTCTTCCAGGACCTGCGTAGCTCTGGTGGAAATCCGATACTAGCAGTCTGGGCTGTGTTCTGATCCACATGGATCCTTTTCAGGACTATTTCTCGGGGCACATTTGTCACATAAACATGTCATCCTTCTCTGGAAAGGCAAGAATCACAGCTTTCCAAGAAAATAATTTTTCCTGCGTGACAAACTCTTCCCGAGATTGTGATTTACAGACCGCTAGCTTGGTGCAGTCTGGAAAATGCTCCCAAACAGGTGGTTCATTTAGCAGTGACTCAGAGGCTTGTAGCAGCCGACCTAAACATGCCAGGAAGGTGAAAAAGTGTGAAAAAGGCTAAATGAAATGTAAGTGTAGCCCTTTTACTGTGAGGTGGGTTCTTGTTCATAGGGGGGAAACGCACGTTTCAAAACCCTGTGGGCGGGGAGCAGCACGATATCATCATACTTCTTCAAGAATCGGCACACACAGGCTTGTGGTTCCTAAAATGTATCTTTACTTTCAAAAATCAAAGCAGGGGGTTTGCAAACTTCAAACAAATCACAGTTCTTATACATTCCATGCAAACCACAGACAAAAATCTTCATCATAAAAGCACTTCTTACAGATGATTGAGTAAAGACATTTAGAGTGATTCCCAGTCTCAGCCCCGGAGGGTGGTAAAGACTCAAAGGAAAAAGTACAAAAGTCTTTTACAGGTACTGAGCAATTTCTACCGCTTTCCAATCTGAGATATCAAATCAGTAAGCTGGCGGCCTGAGAAACCCATGCAACATTAATGGCTCCTTGAGCACAACTGCAGGGTAATCCAAGGTTTCTGGAGTCAGGCGGGAAACCTTCCGAAGGTCCAAGAGGATGGAGTGTGTCCTCTGTAACTAGGCTTAGTCTGCAAGATGCAACAATTACCAGAGCTGAAGCAAAAGAGGGATGAATTAAGTATTTCTCCCCGCGACAAGCTTCTACAACTTTTCACCGTCTCAGTTGTTCCTAGGGAACTTCCTGGAAACATTTCTCCCATCCTAGTGGTGAACTCCACATCCCTTTAGGGCCTTCCCCTTCCCTTGGCCAGGCCTATGCCACAGTGCACCCTTCAAGAGGAGTGTATGGAGTGGCTATAACCATCTCTGATTTAGAGAATGGCTTGAAGGACAAATTTAGTAAGAGACCACAGGGGCCTTACATGAGAAAGGAGGAAGCCTTTGGTGTTTCTTTTTCTCCCATGTGGCTTTCCAAAATGGCTGGAGAAATTCTCATTGCTGATTCTGACCAGCACAGTTGTTCAATTAGTTTCTCTCGTATTTATGCATCCTCTAACTAAGTGAAAGCAAGTTTGTCTGTTAGGTAAGGCTTATTTGACCAATCAGGATGCTTCATTTCTCTGCACCATTTTTTTTTTCAGTTTAAAAAGTATGCAGTATGACCATGTTTTGTACTGTAGATACCCATAGCCATACATTGAAACAAAAAAAATTCTCTGTCAGTATGTATGTGGCTTTGTAGATGGCAGAAGCACAAGTTCTTGTGCTTGAAGGTCGCAAAGACACATTTGTTAATGGAGGCTGGCCGAAGGCTTTCAGCCTAGTGAGTATCTTTGGCAGCCACTGAGGTATCCAAGAATATGTCAGATTAAGGAGAAGGTTTGGCTCTGGGGTGTTTGAGGCAGTGAGGTTATTTTTGTTGTTTGTGTGCTGACTGAGATTGCTGTCCTGTATGCAGTTAAAAATATGGCGTGAGGTGGTTGTGCTTCTGTATCCGAATGTGTATCCGAGGAGATGGCTCTCATTTACTGAGTTCTAAACACTTTTTTTTTTTTGGATTGCATACGTCGAACAAGGGAATACTCTGTAGACTTTATGCTAGACTGATAGAGCTTGCTTTCTGGGGAAACAACCCCTTTTGACTCCCTCCACCTCATTCTTTCCTGGCATCCTTGTTTTCACAGCTGTCATGAGGCCATTCCCACGCAAGCCCTGAAGGAATGATTGCAGTCAAAATTCTTGGAGGGCCCCCTATAACATGTTTAGGGCTGACCTTTTTAGGCCAGTGCTTGCTCTTAATTAAAAGAACATAACAAAATAAAACACTATCCCACAAAAAAATATAGGTTTTTTTTTTTTTTTTTTAAAAAGATCTCTGAAATCTGTAAGCACAGGTATCAAGGTTGAAAGAAACATATGCATGTTAGTTGGTGTAACTCTGGAAGATGGATGGGTTTTCTCTAGAGCAATTCACGGGAATGTTTTAATCACATCTACAAATAAGTAGTGAGATGCTGTGTGTGAAATTAGGTAAAACATTGGCACACAAGTTGCTGATCAAGCTGCTCCTGCTGTCCTTTGGTCTCTGAGATGTGTGAAAAATTCAAGGTCAGGCTCAAATCAGATTCATTTTGTCTTGGTTCAAGTTTGAGTGAATTTTTGGATTTTTCCCCAGATTCACTTGGGGAAATTGATCTAATCTGGAGAAAAATCCAACTGAATTTGCAGAGCGTTAGTGCTGGTTTGCAGGATTTTGCAAAATCTTTACAAAGAAAAAAAATGTCAGACTAATTCAGCGAACCCTTGAAATTACCACTGGTTTATCAAATTAATTTGTAAACATAAGGTAACATGACATTAGCTTTTGCAGGAAAAGGTAAATAAACAGTAATCTCACAGGTTTTTTTCCTATGTAATTATATTGCAATTTAAATAACTTGCTGTTGGAATGTTTTGACATCCAGCTGATAAAATCTAAAGTATTTTTAGAAAACTCTTTCATTTTCATTTGTTTGGATTGCTATTTTCATCATAGGTAAAAATATTCTGAAACCCTGAGTGCAGGTTTCACATCCTTACCAAAATAACCCATCGGCCTTGTGGTTAGTGCTTTTCAGTACCGAGAGAGAGAGAGACCCCAGTGCAAATGCTGGCTCCCTTTCCTTGTCCGTCATTGGGTGGACTGTGCTGGGGGATATACTGCTCCTAAAACAGTATTCACGGAGCACTCTGGGGGAGGGGAAAGCAACCCATTTTCAGAAGCTTGAAGGCTGCATTTCTAGCCAATTGATGTGTTGGTCATCTCTCAACTAATTTTCTGATAACATGGGAATTAGTAGCACTGAACATTTAGTTTTCTAAGATTGCATTCTGCTCTTTTGGCCACGGTGAAGTCACCAACATACTCTGACCTGCATACAGCAGATGCGGGAAGCTACCACTGACTACACGATGGTTCTCTAGTGAAACTGCAAAGAGAAGACAAATCAGTGTAACACAATGTTCTCCATCTTCTGTATTACAGAAATAGTCCACTTTCAAAAGCCTCAGTGGGGCACTTCAGGTTCTGTCAGCCCAGTTATGCTGAAGGTGATTTGCTACCACTGGACCAATGTTGAATGTTATGTAGAAGCCGAATGCCAGCTTCCAGAGAAAGCAAAAGCAACATCTATTTTCATTTTTTTTTCTGTTCAGGGCTCCTCTATGCAGAAAAACCTCGGCAGTGCAACTCCTAAATTGTGGGAATGGTTGGAGCCACAGCAGGCTCTGTTTAATCTCTCCTGGTCTCTCACATATCAAGTCTCCTGAATATTTTCGATGGGTTCCCAAGCCTCGTGTCGTCTTGTTCCTGATAAGTGGCCATTGCTGGAATACCAGCACCCGTGCAGTGCATAGTTGACCTATTATCTGAAATATTAACATAAAACATTCCACAGGCAGCATCCTTCAGCGGTAATATAGATTGCAATATGCAAACATACAGAAGTGCTTTCTGCACTGAGGACTTTTTTTTCCCCCATTTTTCAAAATCTTTTCATGGTAGAAGTAAACATGCAAAAAAAAAAATTGAAAGTAGTTATGTAAAAGTTTAATCTGTATGAAGGGACATTTTATTTTTCCCTTATAATCAAGACTGTAGTGAGATGTGAGGCTGGAGCTGAAAGTGCAGATCTGCCCAGGTGTAACAAGTCATGGTTTCCATTCACAACTTTGGGTGTCCGGGCAAGTTCCTGCAGTCAGGGCTCATCTTAAGGAGGTGTGGGACCCAGGATGCATTAGCTGCAGTGGCACCTTGGAACACTGATGTGTGTGACGCCGCACCCAAGCTGACAAAATAGGGGGCAGGGGTTTCTGAGGCAGCATGGGGCTTGGGGTAATGACTCCTAGTTGCCCCCTCTCCCACTACCCCAAGGATGACCCTGCCTACACCCTAACCTGATGAATTTGGAGCCTACAACAATAAAAATAGAAAAATATCAGGTACTGCAAATTTTAAACATCTAGTTGCAGCAGAATGAATGAAATCAATTCAGCAGCATTAGCAAGGGGAGCAGTCCTAGTGACCATGCCAATCTTCTCTCTGGCAAATAGGCAGAGAAGCAGACCTAGTAATGGATTGGTGCTGGGAGGGGTATGGATGGGACAGTTGCCTTGGTTAGATTAAGGGTAGGGTGTGTCTGTACTAGGAATATCGACTTGGTTTCCTTGATTCTACGATGGCTGGGTCATAAAGATTAAGAAGATAAGAACATGCCATACTGGGTCAGACCAAGGGTCCATCAAGCCCAGCATCCTGTTTCCAACAGTGGCCAATCCAGGCCATAAGAATCTGGCAAGTACCCAAAAAAGTCTATTCCATGTTACCGTTGCTAGTAATAGCAGTGGCTATTTTCTAAGTCAACTTAATTAATAGCAGGTAATGGACTTCTCCTTCAAGAACTTATCCAGTCCTTTTTTTAAACACAGCTATACTAACTGCACTAACCACATCCTCTGGCAACAAATTCCAGAGTTTAATTGTGCGTTGAGTGAAAAAGAACTTTCTCTGATTAGTTTTAAATGTGCCCCATGCTAACTTCATGGAGTGCCCCCTAGTCTTTCTACTATCCGAAAGAGTAAATAACCGATTCACATCTACCCGTTCTAGACCTCTCATGATTTTAAACACCTCTATCATATCTCCCCTCAGCCGTCTCTTCTTCAAGCTGAAAAGTCCTAACCTCTTTAGTCTTTCCTCATAGGGGAGCTGTTCCATTCCCCTTATCATTTTGGTAGCCCTTCTCTGTACCTTCTCAATTGCAATTATATCTTGTTTGAGATGCGACGACCAGAATGGTACACAGCATTCAAGGTGCGGTCTCACCATGGAGCGATACAGAGGCATTATGACATTTTCCGTTTTTTATTCACCATTCCCTTTCTAATAATTCCCAACATTGTTTGCTTTTTTGACCAGCACACTGAACTGACTATTTCAATGTGTTATCCACTATGACGCCTAGATCTCTTTCTTGGGTAGTAGGTTCCATATTAGATGCTAACATTGTGTAACTATGGCATGGGTTATTTTTCCCTATATGCATCACCTTGCACTTATCCACATTAAATGTCATTTGCCATTTCGATGCCCAATTTTCCAGTCTCACAAGGTCTTCCTACAATTTATCACAATCTGCTTGTGATTTAACTACTCTGAACAATTTTGTATCATCTGCAAATTTGATTACCTCACTCATCGTATTTCTTTCCAGATCATTTATAAATATATTGAAAAATAAGGGTCCCAATACAGATCCCTGAGGCACTCCACTGCTCACTCCCTTCCACTGAGAAAATTGTCCATTTAATCCTACTCTATTTCCTGTCTCTTAGCCAGTTTGTAATCCACGAAAGGACATCGCTACCTATCCAATGCCATTTTTTTACTTTTCCTAGAAGCCTCTCATGAGGAACTTTGTCAAACGCCTTCTAAAAATCCAAGTACACTACATCTACCGGTTCACCTTTATCCACATGTTTATTAACGCCTTCAAAAAAGTGAAGCAGATTTGTGAAGCAAGACTTGCCTTGGGTAAAGCCATGCTGACTTTGTTCCATTAAACCATGTCTTTCTATATGTTCTGTGATTTTGAGGTTTAGAACACTTTCCACTTTTTTTCCTGGCACTGAAGTCAGGCTAACCGGTCTGTAGTTTCCCGGATTGCCCCTGGAGCCCTTTTTAAATATTGGGGTTACATTAGCTATCCTCCAGTCTTCAGGTATAATGGATGATTTTGATAGGTTACAAATTTTTATTAATAGGTCTGAAATTTCATTTTTTAGTTCCTTCAGAACTCTGGGGTGTATACCATCCGGCCAAGGTGATTTACTACTCTTCAGTTTGTCAATCAGGTCTACCACATCTTCTAGGTTCACCGTGATTTGGTTCAGTCCATCTGAATCATTACCCATGAAAACCTTTGCCATTACGGGTACCTCCCCAACATCCTCTTCAGTAAACACCAAAGCAAAGAAATCATTTGATCTTTCCGCGATGGCCTTATCTTCTCTAAGTGCCCCTTTAACCCCTCGATCATCTAACGGTCCAACTGACTCCCTCACAGGCTTTCTGCTTCGGATATATTTTAAAAACATTTTTACTGTGAGTTTTTGCCTCTACTGCCAACTTTTTTTCAAATTCTCTCTTAGCCTGTCTTATCAATGTCTTACATTTAACTTGCCAATGTTTATGCATTATCCTATTTTCTTCTGTTGGATCCTTCTTCCAGTTTTTGAATGAAGATCTTTTGGCTAAAATAGCTTCTTTCACCTCCCCTTTTAACCATACTGGTAATCGTTTTGCCTTCTTTCCACCTTTCTTAATGTGTGGAATACATATGGACTGCTTCTAGGATGGTATTTAACAATGACCACGCCTCTTGCACACTTTTTACTTTTGAGTAAGTAAGAGGGTGAGCAAAGAGAGAGTAGAAGGAAAGAGATAGTGAGGTAAGAGTAGGAGGATGGTAGAGGACACTGAGTTGAAGGGGGAGAGGGATCAGAAAGGTTGCATGGAAGAAGAGACCAACCTTCAAGACAGTCCAAGGCCTAGCTCTGACCTTCCTAAAGTTAGATCTCTAACTCTGAATAATCTCACCCGCTCTCTATGCTCCTAGACCCAAGCCCTGCCCCTTGAACAGTGCAGCTTGTTACTACAAGAAAAAGGACCTTTGCATAACCAGTCCTAGCTCTAAGGAACTCTACCACGCCACATTAGAATTGCCCCAGACCTTCCTTTTCCTTCAGAAAACTGGTGAACACCTGGCTGCTTGAAGCAGCTTTAGTAGCATCCAGTGACCTGTGCCATGCCAGCACCTTGTACAAAAACCCTTTGACCCCTGCACTGTCTAAGAACCCTGGCTCTCAAACAGCTTTTATGACACATACCAGGAGCTTGAAGGCAGAATCCCCAAACTCCTGTGCAGCTACCTACCCATACATAACTACCTCCCGTGTTCAGTGGATTTGTCTCCAATCCCTGGCATACCAAAGAAAATCCTAGGATACTGTATCAGTTATGTACTATGTGGCTGAATCTTAATTAGAAATTGTGCATGGTGTTTGAATGGGTAACCTATAGCTACAACTGTTCCCTGTGTAATCAAATATGCTGCAATTTACTCCCTACTGCTCTAATTAACCAAACTCTTGTCCTATTTACTTATTTATATTCCGCTTTTCGGCACCTCAAAGCGGATTACATTCAGGTACGGGGGGGTATTTCCCTGTCCCCAGAGAGCTTATAATCTGTTTGTACCTGAGGCAATGCTGGGTAAAGTGACTTGCCCAAGGTCACAAGAAGCAGCAGGGATCTGAGCCCTGAGTTCCCTGGTTCGCAGCCCGCTGCTTGAATCTCACTCAGTGAACCTCTTGACGCTCATCCTAGTGTTGCTTTTACAGTACTAACCAGTGTGATGTATTATGTTGTACCAGACTTGTTGACCTAACTCTGTAATTTACTTTGAACGTCCTGGTTGGAAAAGTGTACAAGGAATAAAAGATGATGATGTAGGCACTCCACTTGCTCATGTATTTTAAAGTGACAAAAACCAAAATGTTCCCAGGTGTGCAAGGATGTCAGAGAAGCTGTATAGGCGCAGAGGTGAATGTCAGGGGGCGTGGGGATGGAGCCGAGCGTGGAGGGACGCGGTTGTGGAGCTGAGTATTGGAAGGCAGTGGGCGGAACTGAGTGTGGGACAGGTCAAAGTGCGCAGGAAGCGTGAGAGATCAGTTGTTGTGCAAATTCGCCTAGGTGTGACGCAGTGATTAATTAGCTGACATTAATAAAGCTCCACTGTTTGGAAAAGCGCTTTTTTTCCGGCAGTGGTGTGATGCAAAGGGAATTTTTTTTTTTTTTTCTCAGAGCACGTTTTCATGGTTGCTGGGTCTGGATGTCAAGGTGCTTTTAACGCTAACAGGCAATTGCAGGACAGGTGGCCAATACTGCTTCCTGCCTCCCCAGACACGCATACCCCTCCCCCACCCACCCAACTCTGTACCTCACGAAGCATTCAGTCCCAGTCCAGGGCTTCATTTGGTGGTGCTGAGGAGTATTCCTTTAGACTGAGGCATGGCAGGAAGGTGAAGGGGCAGAGAGGAGCACTGGGACAGAAGCACATTTCCTGCAATAGTACTGTGCTGCTCTGACTTTTACCTCCCAGGTCTTTCAAAGTCGCCTTTTTTTTTTTTTATGTTCCATTCAGCTTTAGTGGAGTAGTGCAAAGTGTGGTAGCAGCCGCCTTTTGTCTGCAAAGATCTTAACATGATACCCTGCCAGATGGCAAGAATATAAACCTGCATTTATACTCTGGGAGTGATCAAAGTTTTTGCTGTTATCGCCCCTGTAATGTTGTTACAGTGCACTTTGTGATGCAAAGCTACTGTACTCTGGCTCCCATCTGCATTTCTAGCCCATTATAAATACCTCTTTCATAGCAATATACACACAGTTGTCAAATCTCTGGAATCCCCTGTAATGTTTTTATCTTTCTGTCTTAATCTCATGTAGATATGAAGAATTTGTTACCAGTTTTAGTTCTCTCCTCTTTTTTTTTTTTTTTTCCCTACTGCACCCCTCTCTCTGCCTCCCACAGATTTATTTTTAATTCATGGTTTTGTTTTTTTTTAATTTTTGCACAAACTGGTCAGGTGGGGGATTGGGAGTTGTACATGCCCAGCTCCAGAGACGAGCGAGAGACTTCTTTTTAAACATCTTGCCACAGCTGTGTGTGTGGGTAGAGCTCAGGCTGAGGCATGCCTTTTGCGTGTGTGCCAGACGTCTCCCCTCCGTGCGTGTCCTTGAGGGACCTCGCCTGCTGCCCCAGGGTGACACAGAGTCCTGTGCGGCAAAGGTGGAACTCTGTGGCAATTACATTATTATTATTTTTTTTTTTGGCTGTGTTACACATCGCATTTTTAGCCCGAGAGTATTTTTAGTAAGGGAAGTTCTGCTCTGGTGAGTGCCTAGAGTTGCGCATTTTGGAATTTTTGAATACAGTATGTTTGAAGAGTGACTGGTGCAAGGTTTCCTCGCTCTTGCTCGATTGCTTTCTGCACATTCTGTGGGGTGTTTGGAGCCACCTTTGCTGAGACCCAGGGCTGTGGGAGAGGAATGAAAGAAGGGATTGTGGGGTATGATGATGTACTTAAGACTCAACTCTAGAGAAAAAATACTGACCCAGGGTCTTGAGCGTATTTGGGGTTGGAAAATGACTTTTTGGCACTGTGCTGTAGAACTGACTGCAGATGTAGTGAAGGGTGGAGTGTTTTTTTTTGTCTTCCTCCAACTTATCATATAGCGACTGCTGTTCAGCAAAATGTTAGATATGATGCACTGCTGTGCTTCTTTCGACATAACCAGCTATGGAACTTTCTCTATACAGTGATCTGCTAAGTTAAACATATGTGGTACAACACTGCACATGCTTTTAAGGATCATACTGCTCTTTCTTTCTGTCACAATTCTTTAACCAAAGAAACAAATAAAATTTATTAGCTATAAGCGGCTGTCAGTGCTGCACAAGAGAGATCACCTGGCTACAAGCTTCCTAGTGCAAACTCTCTGCACAGCGAGGTAAAGTGAGTTATACAAGATCATACAGCAAGCACCAGCACTGGGTCTGTGGTACGAACTCAAGCCTCCAAGTTTTGCAGCGTCCTCTCATGTGTGTGTACTATGCCGTTGACTGTAAAATAGCTTTTGTGTTGGTGTACTGGTGTGCAGAAGCAGTTTCTTTAGGTTGCAGGCTAGTCTACACACGAGTGGCTCGGTGGTTCCCATGGTGCACATGAGGTTTGTTTGGAGTGCTTCAGTGACTGCATGACAAGTCTGTCTGTCTCAGAGGAGGCTGCAGGAGAGCTGGAAAGGGGCCATGGTACCATAGATCTGAACAATGCCGGTGCAAGGGTGTCCAGATGCCCTAGGTGGTGATGTGATAGTGATGTCGTCATGATGTCGTCATCAAGTCTCTCTCTCTCTCCCCGACCTGACATATTGCACAAAACACACCTCCATTCAGTCACGCGATCTCTCCTGTTGCTGCACTTGCCTCTCTAGCCTCCTTAAATTTCAAAGCTACCGCCCTTGCATCAGACTACGGTGCCACGCCCAGTGTGCCTAATAGTCCTGCCAGCCTTGGTCCTGAGTCCAAAATCTGACTACAGTCACTTTCATCCCTGGGTCTCCTGTGATGGCAGGACTGTGTGGTAGTGCTGGAGAGCTGTAGGTTGAGGCTCTGGGCAGTGGCTAGCTGGATTGACTCAAGGTCATGAGGGGAAAGAGCCATCTGGGGTAGGAAGGAGTATGTATGCAGTGCCAAAGTATGCTGTACCAGTTGCAAGGGTGATAAACAGCCATCGTTTAATTTTGTTAAGAGTTTCTTATTCCATTATGGAGAAGAAATTTGATGACGAATGGGAGCTAAGGGTATCACCATGTAGATTGTGCTGAATTGATTAATATGCCTGGTATGTAAAGGGGTAGATTCAGAGAGTCAGGAAGGACCCAGAGACCCTTCTGCTGTAAGTTGACTCATTCTGAATTCCAAGGCAAACCCCTATATTTAAAAAAAACCAAACTGATTCTAAAGACTCCTTCCTCCAGCAAGAAAGAGAAGGGGAGGTCTAGACCTCTTTGTCCTCCTACTTCATGTCCCTTGCAGCCTCAGATTCCTTTATCGCTATGGGAACTGTCCTCCAACTCAAGAGAAGCAGAAGAGAATAGTGGAAGGCCTCAGATGTTTGCAGAATTAGACGGGGTGATGTTGGAATTGGTGTCTGCCTACCGAGCTTGATGCACTATCTGCCTAGCTGCAATCAAGCTAGGTAGAGAGAACATGGTACAAATCTACTCTTCTTTCACTTTTCATCCCTCCAAATCACATTAAATCTTCACTGATGGTAACTGTACTGTTCCTAAGTATGACTGTGCATGTTAAACTGCTCCACAAACCTCACCCCAAGTTCATAATGCCCTATCATACAATGGTTTAAAAAGTTCAGAAAATCAATGGGCCTCCAGAGATGCGCGCTCTCTCTCTCCCCCTCCCCTCTCCCGAAACATGATTTGAGATAAATCCCATTTTGGCCATAACACAGCTATCACAGGCATAACAATCAGGAAAAAGGTTTAGTTAAATCTAGTGATAGTGTGCATTACATTATTGCACGCAATGTTAACCAGCCCTCATTTTCATTTACTCCTCCGTCTTGAATAAAATTTTCAAATTTGTATGCGCATTTCGCAATGTGGTATTTATCACATGCGTTAGAGCGTTATCGCAGGCGTTGGGGCTCTAACACCTGCGATAACGCCCTAATGCATTTTGATAAATGACCTCTCATGTTAGCTAGGTTCCAGAAGGATCCATGGTCTGCGGCCCTCAGCTGAGGACTGTTTTGAGACATTTCCACTCTGTCACATTATGGAAGCAAAAATAGAAATCTCCTCAGATATCTCTGCACAGCCCATTTAATAGCAGCCCGAAAAGCATGCCAACAATAACCTTCAGAATTTGCAAAGATAACTCTCAGAGAGAGAGAGAATTATTTTATTTTTCCCTTGGTGAAATTAGTAGATGGGGAATGTGTGTGTCTCAGACCAAAAAACTTCTCTGTACACTGGATTCCTTTGGAGCAGCCATAGCACTGCTTGCTGCTGTACAAACAGTTTCAAGTTCCCTTCTGTAGAGCCTGTAGAGAAGTTTTGATAAACTTATTAGACTATACACGCAGCCAGGTGCTAATTGCCTGGAGGATTACGATAAGGTTTCCTTTTTGTTGTTTCAAAACAATCCGTAGGAGAGCCGGCTCTGCCGACAGTGTACAGACCGAGGTGATTCTCGACAAGGTCTCTCTGCTGGTAGCCTTTAGAAGTGTTATTTTGAAAGTAAACAGGACTGTATCTTCTGTGCTGAGAAAACAAACATTAATTATGAGGCAGTGCTTTTGCCGTCCTTTTGTGCCAGCTGAAGTCTGATATGAAAGCAGAAATGTAAAGATTAGTTTGTTAACTCTTTTAACTTTGCTTTTTTTCCTCTTTGGCTTTTTGTCCGATATGTCAGTCTGCACAAATGGTATGGAGTGATAGTATTTTTTTTTTTTAAATAATTCTGCTGGCATTGGGTCTTTCAGTTTTGGATGCAATCTCTGTTTTTTGAGCCATTGCTGAATATATCACATACCTCACCAACCTCAATGTACTTGAAACTATGGCCCCTCATAAAATATGTTTAGGCTGGTTTTTTTTTTTTTTTTTAAATTTTCATAATTTTTACAGACAATATAGTCAAACCACATTGACATATTTGAAATATAGAACTAATTGAAGAAATAATAAGTATATTTATACATCTTCATTAACCAAATAAACATTTGATCAATATGAGACCACAAATGGGGACTGTGTTTATGGATAATAACAAATTAGGAAATGACCAGCATAATAATTAATATCTGCTATTTTCTTGTTCCAATGAAACACTTATGGTAACCATTATGAAGAAATATTTATAGGGGGGGTTCTGTTCTGTAAAAAACCTTCCAATTGATCCGGATTAAAGAAAATATATTTAATAGAAGCTAATTTTATCAGACACTTGCAAGGATATTGCAACAAAAAAGTAGCACCAAGGGCTAATACCCGTTGTTTTTTCATTAAAAAAGCTTTCCGTCTCAGTTGAGTTGGTTTAGCAAGATCAGGAAAAATTGTTATCTGTTGACCAAGAAACTTTTTCTCTAATATACGAAAAAACAATTTCATGGTCCATATTTTATCTGGTTCTAGAGCAAACACTACTAATAATGTAGCACGACTCTCAATGGTAATTTGAGAGTCTTGTAAAAATTCTGTCAAATTTTCTAATACATTTGGTGATGGGGATGGATTATTTTGATTTTCAATATTTTACAGGAATATAGAATGCTTTTGTTATTGGGGGAATAGCTTCTTGAGACACTTTAAGTGTTTCAACATAACATTTCCTTAACATGTCTATAGGAGACATAGTTGATGATTTAGGGAAATTTAATATTCTCAAATTTAACCTTCTAGAATAATTCTCTAAATTTTCCAATCTACGAGAATCAAATTCTTGACCCTTTATCAGGGCCACTTCTATTTTACCCAAAGTATCACATTGCTTCTCAACCTCAATTAAACGTTCAACATTTTTCTTAATAGCAGTATCATGGCTCTGTACCTGAGAATGAATCATGTCAACAGATTTATTTACATTCTCGATTTTAACCCCTAATGAGGATTCTAAACCTTTTATCGCAGTCCACAGTGTTTCCAGGATAATTATCGATGGTTTCTTAGGCAAACCAACATTTGCCTGGACATCCGATTTTGCAGTGTCCTTCTCCCTTGGAGGGTCTGATGCCGCTCCCATTAGTTGCAATCGACCCTCCTGTGACTCTGCCAAACGCAAAAAGTCCTGATTTGGTAGCGAGCGGAGTTCAGGACTCAGGGAGATGGAGTTCCCAGGGGATACAGGCATAGAAGAATCTAGGCCAATTCCTGACGGTGTACTGGTACTAATTGGTTGCATTAAACCTTCAATAGTTGGTTGGGAACTTAGGGGAGGTACTGCAGAGTTGGGAGGAAAAACTCGTACAGTTCCTTTCCTCTTTTTCCCCATACGTTCTTGAAGGTTGGACAATGAAATAAGAGGAGAGACGAGAGAATTGCACTTACTTGATCACTTTGATGTTAAATTCCAAGAAGGGTAGTTGTTTTTAACTCAGGAATCCGCGTTTTAGAGAGAGAAAGTCCAGGAGATAAGACTAAGCCGCGCGCCCGGCTTCGGCATGCGCCGGCGGCAGCCACGCGCCGCGGTGGGGGAGTTTTTAAACCCCTCGATGGTCTCCGGATGATGACGTCACTCGTCGGGACGTCCTCCAATCAGCCCCGTCGGGGACCAGAAAACAGCTAGGGTCTCCCGGTAAGGCCTCGGCGGTTCCTCTGCACCCTCTCTCTCCTCTCAGTCCCAGGCTGTTTTTTTTTAATATTTCAGGCAGCTCTGATAGTAAATGTTACTCATTTTTAATGATTCACTGTTATATATGTAAAAATGAGTTCTGTGATGGACAGGATTATAACCTGAAGATGAAATAGTTTTAGCTGATGGATTGGGCATGTAATCTAATCGTGTATTTATAAATATTCATGACTGCTTCTCTTTCTGTAATGCCTCTTGAATAAGTGGGAATGAATTTGTCAGCTGAGTGGATTGTTTAGCCCTGTGTAGAAGCTGATATTAAAAAAAAAAAAAAAAGCATGAGCTCCTATGTTTAGGCTCATAAAGTAGGGGCCTAATTTCAGCTGAAGTTATGAACCTAAATTTTCAGCTGAAAATTCACATAAATTTAGGTCCCTAAAAACTTAGGCCTGCTATTCAGTTGCCTGCAATAGTTCTGAAAATAAGTGCTAAGCTCCTAACTCTGCCCATGTAGCCACCCACTTTTTAATTTCATAAATTTTGAGGCTAGTTAAACTAGGAGCCTATACTTAGGGACTCAGCTCTACTACATTTTCAAAAGAGCTAATTTAGGAGCCTAACTCCAAAAGTTAGGAGTCTAAGCTCTTTAGAAACTGGCCTCCTATTTTCTTATAATCCCACTGGTAAATCCCCTGTAAAGATAAATCTTTTTGTCTGCCCTCTTTCATATTCTACCCTCAGTTCATGGTGCATTTGGCTACTTAATGTGTAGATATTCTTCATTGCTCTCAATCAACCAATGTACATATAATTAGTGTCCCCTTATGCTGATAATATTCTTATATAAACACCTAAAAGTGTATTGGTTACATATTTATTTGAAAAAATACATATCACAATATAAACAGAGTACAAAACAAATCACATCAATACATTAAAGCATTAAAAACCCTCGATGTTCGGATCTCTGTATATTCTTAGTTTTCTCTCTCACCGCATCATTCTTCAAAATGTGTTATGGCATTAACGCATGCATTAAGACCATAATGCATGCGAAAAATGCTGTAGCGCATGGCATGAGTGCAAATTTTTGGGGGGGCGGGAATTAGTTAAATTAGATGACATATCGCACGGTCTTAATGCCAGAAATAACTACACCTTTTTCCCTGGCATTAAGCTGTGCAATATGCCTGAAATGGCCATTTCTGGGCTGGGGGGGGGGGGGGGGGGGAGAGCCTCTGGGAAGGGGCCTCACTGTGTGCACCTATTTATATCTCTATAGGAGGGCCACCTAATAGGTTGAGGTGAGGTGTTAGTGGTGGTTTAGGGTTTAGAGGCCAATTTCGCATGTAGAGAGAGATGTACAAACAGCAGAGTACACCTTGGTGAAGATTTGACATCATTTGGAGTGAGGAGAGTCTAACAAAGATGAAATTTAGTACTGTGTTCTCTCACCCTAGCATGATGGTACCCTTTTATAGAGTCCATCAAGCTAGGGTGAGAGAACACAGTACAAAATTTCATCTTTGTTAGACTTTCCTCACACCAAATGATGTCAAATTGGGAAGTCTTTTTGCAAACTGTGGTAAATTTACCACACAGTGTGATCATACTGATGCAAAGCAGTAAGTTACCATGTGGTGTGATAACTCCAAAATTTCCCTAAACACACCTCTTTTTGTTATCACTGCATTATTAAGACTTTTTGATGAATCTAGGGGTCAGTTTGCAAAAAGACTTCCCAATTTGCAAAAGGACTTCCTTGCAGTTGAACATCAATGGAAATGGGAAGCTATGTGAAAACTAAGAATATACAGAACATCAAGGCTAACATTTTAATTTTTATTTATTTATTTAAAGCTTTTTTTATACCGGTATTAGTAGTTACATCATACCAGTTTACATCAGAACTGAAGGTGGCAAATACATCAAACAGGTACTGGGGATGGGACTTACAGAGAACGAAAGAAGTAGCTGGAAATTGGCAAACAAGAGCAACAGACTGTATAAAATAACAAGTAAACAATGTGACATAACTTTATACATAAGTTCAGATCACGTACTGATGCAGCAAAGGGTTAAAGGCGCAGGGGAACTAATCTGGGTAAGCCTGTTTAAAGAGCCAAGTCTTTAATTTGTTTTTGAATTTGATGGTACAAGGCTCAAGTCGGAGGTTTGTGGGTAGTGAGTTCCAGCGAGTAGGACCAGCAATGGAGAGGGCTTGATCTCTCGTGGAGGTGAGGTGTGCCTTCTTAAGGGATGGCACGTGGACGGTTCCTTTATTGGTTGCTCTGGTGGGGCAGTTAGAGAGTGTGAGGTGGAATGGCTCATCGAGCCAGTTGGCGTTGTCTGTAGATGGATTTGTGAATAATAGTAAGGGTTTTATAAAGGATGCATGAAGGGATCGGGAGCCAATGAAGGTCTTTTAAGGATGGGGATGATATGGTCAGATTTATGGGCATTTGTAATGGTTCTAGCTACCGCATTCTAGAGCATTTGAAGCGGTTTAATGGTGGAATAAGAGAGACCTAGGAGAAGGGAGTTGCAGTAGTCCATTTTAGATGAGAGGGTGGCCTGAATGACGGTATGGAAATCATGGGTATGGAGTAAGTGTGTTAGTTTTTTCAGAACATTGAGCTTAAAGAAACCTTCCTTGAGGATAGTGGTGTTGTATTTTTTCAGGTTCAATTGCTGGTCAAACAGGACACCAAGGTCTCGTACAAAGGGCTGAGTGGAGATGGAACTATATGCCGGGTCATTTGCAAGGGAAGGTTTGGGGATTTGGTGTTGGAATATGAAGAGCAGTTCAGTTTTGGTGGTGTTTAAGGCAAGATGGAGATTTGTGAGTAGGGTGTTAATGGAAGCAAGGCATTTCTCCCAGAGTTTTAGAGATTCAGAGAAAGAGTCATGAATTGGTATGATGATTTGGACGACATCGGCATATAGGTAGAATTTGAGGCCAAGGTCGGATAGGAGCTGGCAGAGGGGTGTGAGGTAAATATTAAATAGGGTGGATGAAAGGGAGGAACCTTGTGGAACACCTTGGGAGAGGGAGTAATGAGTGGATTCAGCGTTGCCTATTTTGACAGGTAGGATTTAAACCACAGGAGGGGCTGAACCTGAGATGCCTATGTCAGATAGGCAGGAGAGGTGGTGGTTGTGGCTTATTGTGTCGATCGCAGAGGAGATATCAAGAAGGGCAAGAACGTAGCAGTGACCTTGGTCCATGCCTCTGAGGTGGTCAGAAAGGGTGAGTAAGAGGGTTTCCGTGTTGAAGTGCTTGCGAAAACCGAATTGTGAAGGATATTGTTGTTTTCGAGATAGTCCATGAGTTGGGAGTTGACTACCTTTTCCATGATTTTAGAAATAAATGGGAGGTTTGAGAGAGGACGAAAATTGGATGGGTCATTTGGGTCTAACAATGTTTTTTTGAGCAGGGGTTTACCACTGCATGTTTGAGTGTGTCTGGGACTATGCCAGAAGAAAGGGAGCAATTAATGATGTCAGCTAGAGGTTTGGCGATGGTGTTAGGAATAGTTAGGAGTACTTTAGTGGGGATGGTGTCTTTTTAATCTTAAGAATTGATTCAATTTCCTTGGAGGAGGTGAGGTGAAGGGAGTCAAGGGTGGCAGTAGTTAGGCTTGGACTAGGAGGGATGGGAGGTGGGGTGAGGGGGGAATCTGAGGAGGATGTTTGCTATTTTTTTGTGGAAGTAGTGTGCTAGTTCTTCACATTTGCTACTAGCTTCATTGTCAGGGATGGGGGAGGGGCGGACTTAGTGAGATCCGCAACGTAGGAGAAAAGGGCTTTGGGGTTGTACATGTATTCATGTTTTTTAGAAGCGTAAAAGTCGCGTTTAGACTTAAGTGTGGAGAGTCTGTAGCAGTGAAGGGCAGATTTGTAAATGGAAGCATGCTGAGGTGAGGGATCTTTACGCTAGATTCTCTCTCTCCGTCTGTTTGTTTTTCATTATTTTTAACTCGGCGGTATACCATGGTTTTAGATTTTTTTGAGGATGGGTGCAAGTCAGTCTGGTGATCGGACATAAATTATTTGCAATGTCATGGGTGAGGTTGCTCCATGAGGCAAGTGCAGCTTCAGGATTGGTGCAGTTGAGTTTGGACGGAGAGTTGAATAAAGCTGAGATTAGGTCCTCGCTGGAGCAGGGTTTTCTGAAGACAATGGTCGGGGCATTTATAGAGAGTAGGGTTTCGATGAGGGAATGGTCCGACCAAGGAACAGGGGTAGAAGAGGTTGTGTTGGGAGAATGGATACAGGAATTAATGAAAATAAGATCTAGGGTATGCCTGGCTTTATGGGTGGGGGAAGAGATGATTTGTTTAAAGCCAATGGCTTGGAGTGAGTTAAGGTTTCACAGGATGATGAAAGAGGGGAGGAGTCTACATGGAGGTTGAAGTCTCCTAGTATGGCTGGGATTTCAATGTTGATGTTGTCAGAAATGAATTCAATAAGGGGGGAAGGGTTGAGTTCTAGAAGGCCTGAGGGGGAGTAGACAAGGCAGATTTGTAGTTCTGGGGATTTGAACAGACCAATTTCAAGTCTGGGAGGGGTGTCAGTGTTCACAGGTTTGAGTTTTAAATGCTTTTTAACTGCTAAAAGGAGGCCTCCGCCTCTTTTCTTAGGTCTCGGGATGGTGAAGATATCATAAGAGAGCATGGGGAGCTGATTGAGGAGGACAATGTCAGAATCCTTGAGCCAGGTTTCTGTGACTGCGCAGATTTCAGGCTTGCAGTCAATTAGTAGATCGTTAAGGATTGGGGTTTTTTGGAGAGTGATTGAGCATTGAAAAGAACTATGGATAGGGTTGTGAGTCCTAGTAGCTGTGTCAGGGGGGAGATGAGGATGGGGAGAAGGGACTTGAGATGATGGGCGGGTGAGTTGGAATGGGGGAGGAATGGGGGTCTGAGGGATGGGTAGTGAATGCAGGGGATTGAGTAGGTTGCCATTTTAAGGCCAGGGAGAGGGAGAAAGGAGGCGACTGAGAGTAATAATTACAGTGATAGACAGCCAAAAGGGGGGGGGGGGGGGGGGGGGGGAGGGGCAAAGAAGGAAGAGAAATGAGTTAGTAGGTTCCAGTTAACAGTAATTATGAAAAGCAGAAAGATTTTGAAAATTGAGAGGGGAATGTTTTGAGAAAGCTGGGCGTATATAGAGAACCATTGAGTATTGAGAAAATATTGTGACTATTGGGCAAACAATGCCAATTCTTTGAGAATTGTATTTCTTGAAAATTGTATATTTTGTGAATTATCTTATATATGCCTAGTATGAAAATGTGAGGATGAGGTATGAATGTTAATGCTTTAATGTATTGATGTGATTTGTTTTATACTCTGTTTATATTGTGATATGTATTTTTTCAAATAAATGTGTAACCGATACACTTTTAGGTGTTTTTTTATAGCATTTATATAAGAATATTATGGTATAAGGGGACACTGATTATATTATGTATAGACATTTTTTATGTCATTTTAAACCAATTTTCAAATCTACAGACTCAATTACTGGGCAAATTTGAGAAAAAACTGGACTTGGTAGAAAGAGTATTCAAAGTTGTTACAGGAGCATGCTAACACCATACAAGATATGTCTGTTAATATTAAAGGAGTTCAAGATACTAATATCATACTCAGAGGAGAATTGAGTCTATAGAAAATTATCTAAGACATTTGAATATGAGAATGATAAATTTTCCAAAGATTTTGGGAGAACCACCACTTGTGACTTTCAAAAGATACCTGACTGAGGCTCTAAAGATACCTATAGAAATGGTGCCGTCTGTGAAAAAAATATTGTTTCTACCAGCAAGAAGGAGTCCTCCCAGGCACCCTTAACGGGAGCCACGGATGAGTTTGAAAATTTAACAGAATACTTGGAGAATTCTAATATGGAAGTCACAGAGCGGTTCTCTTTATTTCCTTTTTCACCGAGTTTTGATACGAGTCAGCTGATGAAAACTTACTTTAAGAATATAAATGTTTCCTTTATGGGGAGGAGTGGTTAGGGTCTGTCCAGATCTTTCAAGAACCACTCAACGCAGGAAATCTTTTCTATCTATGCATCCTGAAGCATTGGCTAAGGGAGCAAGTTTCCTACTTCGTTTTCCATGTACATGCATTGTGAGATTAGCTGGTTAAAAGGTTATAGAGAAATTTGGCACGGCCTGGGCACTTTTGTTGCAGTTAATGGGAGATAATTGTGAAAGATAGTGTATGCCCCCTAAAAATTTAATGAAGTCTTCAAAAACCGATGATTCCCCTGAGGAAGACCTATATAGGGCGAAACGAGGGTCCTGGTTGGGAGGTTTACTATGAAGTTGAACTGACTGGAGTAACATCATTTAACCATCAGCGTTTGGAATTTAAACTGGACTTCTAAAGTGTTTGATCCCACTAGTTTTGGGTGGACTTTAGAAGAACATATTTTAGTGAATGTCTTAGGGAATTTTTTCCTAGTAATGTATTTTATACACATGATTGGATATGATGTGTGCATGAGTATTTATGGTGGGTAATGTATGTGTGGTATTAACATAATGTTATGATATTTATGGGTTTGAAATTTGATATTATATGGGGCAAAAAGTGGATGCCATAGTTGATACAAATTGTGCCTGTTAAACAATCTTGTTAATAAACTGATTAACATATTGGGAGTGGGGGACTGTGTACAAATGATTTCTATTCGAGTTGTGGAGTTTGCCATCTTCATTCTTATGAGCTATCATTTATAATAAAATTAGAACTTGTGGAATTGAAGATTTGTTCCTGCACCATTATTGCTGAGTGGTTATATTTCTCATATTTCCTCTGATTATTATGTGATTGATGTATTCAGAGGGTCTACACGTATATTGTTTTGTTGCCTTAATAGAGATATGTAAAGCAGAAATGTTAGGCTTCCATTTTTATCTTCATAAAACATTGCAGAATATACAAATTAGAATCATCTGATGTAGCACTGGGGAAATGAGATCCATATTTAAAAGCCATTTAGACGGATAACATAATTGTTACCCGTCTAAATGGCTTACCTGGCTAGAATTTAGCTGGATAAGATGGGGGCAGGCAGGATGCATTTTCGGGAGGAGCAGAGTTAGTTGTAGAAGGTAACTGGCTAACTCCAAGTATCAGTTAATTTAAGTGGCTAATTCTGGTTGGCCATAGTGCTGGCTTAAAGTTAGCCAGTTATAGGTAACTGGCTAATAGTGACTGAATATGGACCTCCATTTTTCCAAGTTGCTATGAATCTCACCCTTTGCAGTACTGTTAGCACTGCATTTCACAGGTCCTGACTGCTGGCGAATAGAATGGGAATCTTCCTTACATTTATCATTCATCCTGCCAGTCTCTAATTCTGATGTTTGATGAACCAATCATTAGGTTCGTTTTTGTGAAACCTGAGCCTGCTTTTGTATCTGATTTTCAAGTTTGCTTTGTTTTTCACCATTCTAGTCTGTAAAAATTTTTTCTAGAGTCAAACACTTTGAAATTTATAACTTGTTTAGTTCTCTTTATGTGGTTTACAATGTTTCTAGTCCAACAAGCAGTATATTTACTGCTCAGCTGAAAGGTTTGGCTGATTTCTGGGTAAATATAAAATTTTATGAATGCTCCCATCTTTCTCCTGTTCCTGTCTTTCTCCCTTTTATGATTGTGATCTTTTGTTTCATATTTGTACCCCTAACTTTACACATCAAATTTTGTTTATTTCACTCCTGCCCTGCAGTCCCATTGGGAATTGACAGTGGTTGGTTGGTGGCAAATATTTGAACCTAGTGAAACCAAGTTACTTGTGAGGCAAAAATATATATATATTTTTTTTTTTAGAAAGAAAGCATGCTCTGGCAACAGCATATTCATTTCCCTACTTGTAGAAGTATATCTGTGGGTGAGAATGTGTGTCCCACGCTGAAAGAATTAAAGCAGTCCATCAACACAGCCAGTCTCCAAACACAAACAGCTAAGGGTCACTGCTCCCAGCGCTCTGTGGCGAGGCACCTCCTTAAGCAGAACTTAGCACTGACAGCTGCAATATATCCCTGTCAAAGGGGAGCACTCAGGAATTTGGTGTGTTGTCCCAGGTGGCACTCTGTCCAGCGCAGCAGAAATCAAGTGACCCATTGGCAGATTGGAAGCTTAGAAACGTATTTAACAGCCAGTGTTTGTCAGTAGGTGACCATGTGACTGCTAGCCTTCAGAAGCAAAGTCCATGCACGGTCCATGTTGGCCATTAGGGGGAAAAAAAAAAAGTTTTGCTGCCAGCTTTCATCGAGAGGTAGGAAAGGGATCCCCCAAGGGTTCAGAGGGAGCCTGTGCTCTGTCCATAGCGTGGTCCCTCGGGGAAGCAGAGGCCGTGGAACTAGAGTCCTGAACCTCACAGATCAGGTGACATTATAGTAAAGTGGGAAAAGCAAGAAAGTGGAAGTCCGATTTGACCAGCTAAAAGAAAGTATTTCTAATTGTGAGATACCCCCCCCCCCCCCTTTTTAAAGCTTGAGGAAGTGCCCGGTGTTTTACGCTGGGCCCCGGTCCCAAGTGTTAAACACGCCATCCGGCTGCTTATCCGCCTCCCCCCCCCCCCCCCCCATCCATCCACCACAAAGAAGAATCCTGGCGTCAGCCTCCCCCATCCCGCCCGATACCTTTTTGATGTGCGCCGGGAGCGAGGGACCCTCTGCCCCGCTCCCGGAACCTTCAAAGCGTAAACCTCGACGTAAGCCTGTGCTCCCAGTGCCGCCTGTGCTGGAGGCGCCGGCAGCGGGGCAGAGGGCACCTCGCTCCCGGCGCACATCAAATAGGTATCGGGCGGGATGGGGAGGGTCAGGGGGTGGGGGCTGGCACCAGGATTCTTCTTTGCGGGTGGGTGGGGGGAGGCAGTCCCGATGGTATGGGGCCGAGCATAGAATGCCAGGTACTTTCTCAAGTTTAAAAAGATTTTTGGGGGTGGGGTGGGTGTAGGAGAATATGGCCTGCCAGGACCTTAATACCATTCTTTGGGGAGGGGGAAGGAGGGGATTGGCCGCCCTCTGTACTCTTATTTTGCTAATGACAGCGCTACTTTGACGGATATCTTTTAAAGAAATCTGGTTAAGTAGCACATTATATAACCATGCCTCCACCAAAGCACGAGCGTTTTCCTTTGCAGGCCCCTTGCTGTGGAATACCATGCCTTCCGAACTACGCCTTGAATTGTCTCCCAAAACATTCAAGCAAAAACTCAAGACTTGGCTTTTCACGCATGCTTATACTTGATATACATATGTCTATCTTCACCTCTATATGCCTTGCCTTTATTTACCCAATAATTCCTTATATGCACCAATTCTGATTTCTCCTTATATCTGCTCACTACTTTCAATACCCCTCTTTGCAACTGCTCCTAACTGCAATCTAAGTGCTCCTCTCCCTGCTGCTTCTCCCCCCTCCTACCACCTCTAACTTAGAATCCCAATTCCTCTTTATCTTTCCCTAACCTCATACCTAAGTTTCCTAGAATCCTTATATTTTCTAGCTTTGTTTAACTCAGCTCATTTAAGCTGCACCTAAATGACTGTCTTGATTTAATTACTACTTCTTGTTTTATGTACAATTAACTATATTTTAGCCTTTGTTAAATGTATAACGTTCCTAAATTATTGTTTTGATTTAATTTCTCATACTAGTTTTTTGTTCAATTACCTATATTTTAACCATTGTTAAATGTATAACGCTCCGGCGTAAGTTCTGTTCTCTGTACACCGACGTGATATCTCTGATGAGCGGCGGTATATAAAAAATTATAAATAAATAAATAAAATAAAATAAATCTGGCCACACAAGGCCGGATAACTAAAAACCTACCCGGCTATATTTCAGTATACCTGTTTAGGTTTAGCTATGTGGCTACATGTTTATCCCGCTGAATACGTGGAGGAAGTTATCCGGCTAATTTTAGCCAGATAACATGTTCACTAACCGGCCTACTGAATATGGACCTCAACATTTCTTTGTATTTTTCAACATTTCTTTGTATTTTTCCTCTCTTTTAGTTAATTGTAAACCGGCGTGATGTGCTCTACGAATGTCGGTATATTAAAATTGTTAAATAAATAAAATAAATATTACATACATACAATAAATTGATAAAATGAAGAAAACCTTCTTAAAGAGAGAAACAAAAAAAATTGCCCTTTAAGCATATCAAATCGTAATGAGGAATCCAGATCACGATAAAGTAGCAAAAAAACAAAATAGAAAAAAAAACCACACAAAGAATTTCACAAAGAAATAACTACTTGTCAGCAATATACATATTCTTGCAACTGCTTGATTAAATAATCTGTCCCTTCTGTTCAGATGTCTTTGGTACATCAAATTCAGGTGGAGATGTAATAGCCATCTTATCTTTCAGAAACAAAGGTGATTAAGCCCAAAGAAGTTAAAGTGATTTCCCCTGTACAGAATAAAACAATACTTGGAAATTTAGGG
Organism: Rhinatrema bivittatum; assembly: GCF_901001135.1. Lineage (NCBI taxonomy): Eukaryota > Metazoa > Chordata > Amphibia > Gymnophiona > Rhinatrematidae > Rhinatrema > Rhinatrema bivittatum. The sequence continues at coordinate 237,170,896 of NC_042615.1, read as the reverse complement.
GAAAAATTGAACTCCAATCTGTGTCACACTACCACATACTCGAAAAAGTTCTCTCCTGTTCTGTATAGCCTACCCACATCAGGGGAAATCCTATGTTCCCTCTGCTATTTCACCCCTACTCTTTTTGGTGTGGGGAAATAGCAAATCCTTGATGTTGGGCTTTTCATCTTAAGAACTTCAATGAAATATCTTTTGAACATCCCAGCAGGAAAGTTAGAAGTCAATTTTGGAAAATTTATAAAACGCAAATTCTGCTTCCTTGAAATATTCTCTGTCTCCAGTTTACTATGAAGAATTCGATTAACTTTCTTTGAAATAGCCTCTCCCATATGCAGATCGCTTACTTTCTTGTCAGTATCCCAATTTTTCTCTTGTCAGTCTCAATGTGCAAATCCTGAATCTCTAACTTAGATACAGTCTTAAATAGTTGCATAGACAAAGAAGCAGTATGCCTTGAGAGAGTGTTCTAGGTGAACAATAGCTTTCCAAATATCTTCTGGATTTATAATGTGGGTTTTACTTAAGGCTGTAATACCACACGGGAGGCTGAATATTGTTCCTGGATAAGGCCTGATTGCTGCCTTTTCACTCAGGTGCAGTAACCACTTCAGTGCTGACATAGTGGTGTAGTAACATAGTGAACGATAGAAACATAGAAATGACGGCAGAAGACCAAACGGCCCATCCAGTCTGCCCAGCAAGCTTCACACTTTTATTTCTTCTCATACTTATCTGTTTCTCTTGGCTCTTAGTAACCTTTTGGTTCTATTTCCCTTCCACCCACACCATTAATGTAGAGAGCAGTGTTGGAACTGCATCTAAGTGAAATATCTAGCTTAATTAGGGGTAGATTTTAAAAGAAGCGCGATCAGCCTACTTTTGCTTGCGCATCAGACTCAAGCAAAAGTACGCTGGATTTTAGTAGATACGCGCGGAGCCGCGCGTATCCACTAAAATCCTGGATCGGCGCGCGCAAGGCTATCGATTTTGTATAGCCTGCGCGCGCCGAGCCGCGCTGCCTCCCCCGTTCCCTCCAAGGCCGCTCCGAAATCGGAGCGGCCTTGGAGGGAACTTTCCTTTGCCCTCCCCTCACCTTCCCCTCCCTTCCCCTACCTAACCCACCCGCCCGGCCCTGTCTACACCTCCCCCTTACCTTTGTCGGGGGATTTACGCCTCCCGGAGGGAGACGTAAATCCCCGCGCGCCAGCGGGCCTGCTGCGCGCCGGGCCGCGACCTGGGGGCGGGTACGGAGGGTGCGGCCACGCCCCCGGGCCGTAGCCACGCCCCGTACCCGCCCCCAAAACGCTGCCGACACGCCGCGACGACCGGGCCCGCCCCCGACACGCCCCCCTCCGAGAACCCCGGGACTTACGCGAGTCCCGGGGCTCTGCGCGCGCCGGGAGGCCTATGTAAAATAGGCTTCCCGGCGCGCAGGGCCCTGCTCGCGTAAATCCGCCCGGTTTTGGGCGGATTTACGCGAGCAGGGCTCTGAAAATCCGCCCCTTAGTTAGGGGTAGTAACCGCCGCAATAAGCAAGCTACACCCATGCTTATTTGTTTACCCAGACTATGTAATTCAGTCCTTGTTGGTTGTTCTGTGTGTGTGTGTGTGTGTGTGTGTGTGTGTGTGTGTGTGTGTGTGTGTGTGTGTGTGTGTGTGTGTATGTATATGTGTATATATATATATATATATATATATATATATATATATATATATCCACTTTTCTTCATTCCCCCTGCTGTTGAAGTAGAGAGCTATGCTGTATATAGTATCAGACTTATTTGGTTTGGGGTAGTAACCGCCATAACAAGCAAGCTACTCCCCGCTTTTTTGTGAATGCAAATCCTTTTTTCCACATTTCCTCTTGCCGTTGAAGCTTAGAGCAATGTTGGAGTCGCATTAACCGTGTGTATGTTTATTGATTAAGGTTATCTCCAGGTAGTAGCCGTCATACCCGCGAGCCACCCACTCTTCATTCACTTCCTCTAGACTTTATGGATCCACAGTGTTTATCCCACGCCCCTTTGAAGTCCTTCACAGTTCTGGTCTTCACCACTTCCTCCGGCAGGGCATTCCAGGCATCCACCACCCTCTTCGTGAAGAAATACTTCCTAACATTGGTTCTGAGTCTTCCTCCCTGGAGCTTCAAATCGTGACCTCTGGTTCTGTTGATTTTTTTTCCGATGGAAAAGGTTTGTGGTTGTCTTTGGATCATTAAAACCTTTCAAGTATCTGAAAGTCTATATCATATCACCTCTGCTCCTCCTTTCTGATGGCAGATACATTCCAAAATGATCCATCTAGTCTGCCCAGCAAGTTTTTGAGGGTAGTATCAACTGCTGTTCTGTGTAGAAGTTTTGGGATACTGCCCTTCAGTATGCTGTTGATGGTTCCCTGAGTTTCTGCCGAGATCCCAACAAGGCTTATAGATGAGGACCCCCATCACATGGTAGTATCCACCACTAGAGGCAACCCTTCTGTTAAGCCTCCTACATCCTAGCTAACTGGATCTGCGGTGAGAGTCAGCATGCTGTGAGAAGATGGAGCACCTGCCAGGACAGAGGGCAGCTCGCAGATCTCAGGGTGGAGGGAAATCTCAATGTCTGAGGATGCTGTCAAATATGCTCCCAGGTCTGGCATTTCTGTAAGCTCCCAAGAACAATTCTAGGCCATGGCAAGGAAAGCAAAATGGTCCTTAGAGCTTGCTAAAGGAACTCGAAGCTCTGCAATAAAGATACTGGTCCTTCTCTTGAGCAAAGGCAAAAAAACCAAAAAACTCAAAGGGAATAAGAACATACTGCCTCCAGAAGTTATGCATACCAATCTACCACTTCTTACCTATGGCCAATTTGAACTCCTTTCTTAGCTGTTCTTGTAAGAATTTCTTGGACTACTCTTTCAATAGGCCAGATTGTAGAGGCATTTTTTATTTTTAATAAATATCCTAAATCCATGCTCAGAATTAATTTCAAATTAAAATGTGCTGCTTGGATGTGATTCTCCATGTGTTTTATATCACCTCACTGTCCAGGCTTGTCGCATGTCAAGGGCTGTTTTCTTGCTCTTTCAAGAGTGATGGATTGGAGTAACCACACACACACACAACCTTGCAGAAGAGTGATATGCAATCAGTTTGTGTACTAATTTAGGAACCGCACGGATGGCAGTGTCTCCAAATGATGGTGGTATCTGTCTGTTCAAATTGGGAAACCCCCCCAAATTCCAGGAAGGCAGTGGGGAGAAGGAAGCTTTTATTTTACTAGATTGCATGAGGTGCAAGTTTATCAAAGGTTTATCAAAATCTGTTACATGAACAGCCCATGCTTTCTTGATGTTCATTGAAGAATTCTAAAGGAGTTTACATGTTGGTAGACCTATGGATTCTTTGCATTAGAAGCTTCATTTTTGACAGTTATATCATAAGCACAGAATAGGTAAAACCTTTTTGAAAGCAGGGTCCAGTAAATTGTATGATACTCTCATTAGTAACTCCTAAATACCAGTAAATATAGCACGGTGACCAAAGTTTATCCTCTCAAGAAGTAGAAGTTGGGACAGGTATCAATGTGGTCATTGTAAAGCTTTCATTTTTTGAGAAATCTGTTCTTTTTTTTTTTTTGTCTGGGCCATAACCTTGACTATGACTGTTAAAAATCAGAGTGAAAACTCTTCCAATGTATCTTGGTGAGGTATGAAAAATCATAGGTTGTACATTGCAAAATGGAGGAAGACAGTTCAAAAGATCTTATTGTTAAACATTAAAGCCCGAATTTTCGATGGCCCATGTGCGGAAAATCCAGAGGTTACACACATGGCCAGGCCTTGCGTGCGCAGAGGGCATTTTCGAAAGGGTTTGGCCATGAGCGTAACTTCCGGTATGTGCAGAAGTGCCGGGCCATCGAAGAGGGGTGGGCCAGGGGGTGGGGTCTGGGCATGGAGGGGACCAGCCAGGACAGCGGCCATTAGGCCCTATCCAAGGGAAGTGCACGCTGGCAGCCGGCTGGCATGCAGACGTTAGTTCTGCTCCGGAGGAGCAGTAAGTAATGAAACAAAAAAAACTGTGAGTAGCTAGGTAGGGGTTAGGAGTCAGGGAGGAGAGGGGAAAAGGTAGGAAGCTTAGGTAGGGGTATAGGGAACTGGAGAAGACCTACTCGTATCACATGCGTTGCTGTTTAAAATCTCTCCCTCCCTCCCTCCCCCCGTACGTGTGAGTCCTGACCCGCCCGCACATATGTGCGCAGAATCTAAAATCAGGTGCGGATGTGTGCGTGGGAAATGTATTTTATAACTTACACAGGGATGTCCCAATCCTCTGTGAAGGGGAACCAAGGCTCTCACAGAGAAAACTTTCAAAACTTGGATCAAAAAGATTAAACACAGCTTCAAATAAGTCAGTCTGTCTGGCTTTAGGGAAAACAGCCCACCATCTTTCTCCCTTTACTAAGTTATAAAGATTAAAAAAACAGGTAGAGAGCTCCTGCCACCAGGAAATCCAAGTAAAATTCCACACTCTTATGATGGTGCCTGATGGTGATAAACAGCTAGAGCACACTATCTGCAGCTCCCACATGGGTGAGTAAAACCCAAACTTCTCTTGTACTGAATAGCTCTGAACCTCCCCAGTTGGTTGGTTCACACCTTCTGGTAAAGAAACCAAGGTTCCTTATACAAGCATAGTTAGAATATGTTAAAATATGTGTGCATAATTGAAATGATCAGTTTACCAATATCTCTACCAGTTCGCCCAGGCCTTTTCCAGGTCATCAGAATCTTCCTGGTTCTTCACCAAGACCTCCCACCCAGCCAATAATACACAATAAAGAAGTCTGATATCAATTATGCGAGATAATTAACAAGTGCAAAATTACATGAGTAAATTATCAAATGTACACAGTGTCATTTTAAAATAGCAACTTATGCATGTAACTGTTGGCCCCATCCTGGAACGCCCGCAGACTGCTCCCTTTTTCTGTGCATAAATGTGCATGCAAGCCATAAAGTATGCACGTAATTTTGACTTGTATAAAATAACGATTAAGCGAGTATGGGCTACTCTCATTCATATATGCTAATTTTTATGAATGTAACTCTTTTTGAAAATTCATCCCAATGCATGCGAACACACACACACACTCTTCCCGCCCAAATAAGGGACTCAGGAAGAAAAAGTGCAGTTACTTGTATTATACCCAGACTTAGATTTCTGCTCCAACAGTGGTGTCTCTAAACCAGGAGTATTTGGGGAAGCTACAGGGGTGCAGCTTAGGTATGGAAGGGGCCAAGTCAAAACATTTCCATACCATGCTACCCCTCTCCTTGCCTTTAACTATATATAAAAGATGCTACAAGAAATAGCCCCCATGAGCCAGTTTCAGTGTTGCAGTAAAATGATCGGTATACTTATTCAGTAGCATCATTCAACCAATTATTCTATATGTGGTCTGGAGTTTATACAGGATGGGATGCAATTTCAATATAAACCTTGCACCTCCATTTCTGTAACACACTGAACTTCCACAGAGTTTCTCCTAACAGAGCAGCTAGACAAAAGCAAAAACAAAAACATTAAAATTGTGGTCTCACTTCAGGAACAGCAACACACACCCCTTGCGCTGCCAGACATTTAGTGAAATTATACAATACCCTGTAAAAAAAAAAAAGACACTCAGAACTTATATAACATGTCATAATAGCAAAATCCTCCCAGGACTCAAATGGCAACACCTCTACCTATGGAAAGGAAACACTATAAGTATTACACCAAGCTCTAGAGCACCAGTGCACCTCCTATTAGGGAAACAGAACAAACCAGACTGCTATAAATCCCGGCGAGCGCCTGCTCTCCTGGCCGCACGATTCAGGAGGGTGGCCTATGCAAATTAGGGCCCGCGGTAAAAAGAGGCGCTAGGGACTCTAGTGTGTCTCTAGCATCTCTTTTTTGACAGGAGTGGTGGCTGTCAGCGAGTTTGACAGCTGACGCTCAATTTTGCCGGCGTCTGTTCTCAAACCCGCTGACAGCCACCGGTTTGGAAAACGGACGCCGGCATAATTGAGCATCCGTCTTCTGACCCGTGGGCTGCGGGCAGATTTTAAATTTTTATTTTTTTTTATTTTTTATTTTTGGGGCCTCCGACTTCATATCGCTATGATATTAAGTTGGAGGGTGTCTAGAAAGGCAGATTTTTCTGCTTTTCTGTGCACTTTCCTGGCGCCAGTAGAAATTAATGCCAGCCTTTGGCAGGCGTTAATTTCTGAAAGTAAAATGTGTGGCTTGGCTGCACATTTTGCTTTCTGGATCGCGCGGGAATAACTAATAGGGCCATCAACATGCATTTGCATGTTGCGGGTGCTATTAGTTTCGGGGGGGGGGGGGGGGTTGGATGTGCGTTTTTGACGCTCTATTACCCCTTACTGTATAAGGGGTAAAGCTAGCGCATCGAAAACACGCATCCAAATGCGGGCTAACAGTGCCAGCAGAATCCTTTACCATGGACAGATCTCTCATGAAATTCAAGGGACCACAAATTAGAAATGGAAACATGCAGGAAAAACCTGAAGTCAAAAGCTGAGAAGCTGGACTATATTAGTGATACAATACTGGAGAAAAAGAAACTGAACTGCATTTCTTCCTGTTCTTAGCCTAATACTAAACTAGAAAAGATGCACATATTCCAAATTCTAAGAATTGAAAATAACATTTTTTTTTCTCTTCCACTGTTGTCTGTTCATTTTATTTTTCTAATTAGGTTGGTCCCAATCTCTTTTCCATTTTTCTCTTTTTTTTTTTCCAGGATCTCCTTTCCATTTTCTATGTCTTCTTTCTCCTCCTGTCTTCTTTCCTTCTGTCTCTGGCACTGATCTCTCTTGTTCATCTTTTTCTTCATTTCTCTCTTCTCTGCCTCTCTATCCACTCATTGCTATATTTTACCCTTCATTCTCCCCTTCTCTCACCCTCTAGTCATTAGTCTTCCTTCTTTTCATCTCTCACCCCCTCATACTTCCATTCCCCCCTCTGCCTCTCACTCCTACCCTAGTCTCCTATTTCCCCCTCTGTCTTTCACCCTAGTCCTCCATTTTCATCCTCTGTATTTATGCTTTCCACAGTCCTCTCTCTAGTTCCTTCACCAGCCCCAGCTTCTTCCCTGTCACTCTGTCCCAGGGAGAGAGGAGGAAGATTAGGGAGCAGCCATAGGTCTGCACACCATTGGATCTGGTGGGAGTTTGTTGCCCTGGCCCAATCTTATAACCTGTAAAACTGGGCTGGCAGAAGTGTGGCAAGCCATATTTTGTGGGTGTTACTTGCCACCCCATAGCCATGCCTGTGTGCTAAGGGTCACTCATTTACTAGTCATGCATTTTGATTTTACCCCTGAGACAATTGAGCTTGCTATGACAGAATCATTTTATATTGTTATATCACATGTGTATGATGGACTAGAAACTCAGATGCAAGTCTCATAAATAACATTTCTTTGGAATATTTGTACAGTTCCATATTATTTTTGAAATAGAAGAAAACAGTACAACAATAGATGGCACGGGATAGGATTTCCTTGATCCTTTTAAATGAGTTTTTCCGGATCGGAAATTTGGTGCCCTAGGAATATGGTTTATAAAGGCAATTGTTGTAATTTTTTTTTCACATAATTGAACTTAAAGCAAATTTAAAAAAAACAAACCCAAAAACCCTGTGTTAATTAGTTATCCTCCAGCATTAGGGAAATGTGGTAGAAGTGCTTCTGATCCAATATAAATTAGATTTTCCTAAGCTCTGGAGACAGATATGGAACAATGGGTTTACATGCAGAAAGAGGAGAGGTTGTTTTCACTCACATCTGTACGACAGTATAAAAGCAGGTGGCAGGATCACAAACAGTGTATTGATATTTTAAAGAACATCATATGCAAAAGAAAACCTAATCCCATCTGTGGTTTACTAGACAGAGCCTGGCCTCAACTTGTCGGCCCAGGAACTAACAGTACAATGGAGGGACCAGCCAAGCTGCAACTCCTGAAACGAATCGCTTGCCATTTTGGCAGCACCTCTCACCATTGTGCAGACCTCCATGCTGGTAGCTTCCTCAGAACTGCTCTCACTCTGTGTTTTTCTGTGTTTCTATGACAGGAGTGTTGTTAGAGACAACTGCTTCTTATTATTTGGGGGTAGAGGAAGAATTCTAAGTGCATCTGTAACCACAGCATTCTCAGAACAGATGTTTCATTAGACTGCACAGAAATCACAAGAGAAGCTTGGTGTAGGAATTTTTTACACCTGTGAGATCCATGGTGAGATTTTGCCTGTGGTAAGCTTTTTCGAGGGCTTCTTAATGTGGAAGTACTAGCAACATAAAAAAAAAAATGCTTTTAGCTACTGTAAGTCATTTAGCAAACCAAATCATTGAGACTTTCAGGGCACAGTCCTATGGAAAAACACTGCTCACATTTATAACAGGTTTAAATTGAGCTGTAAAATAAGGATTCCTTTTCTTCCCAAACTGGAATGTATACACGAGGTTGAAAAGCAAAAGCCAATAATTCACCTTCTCGGGTATGTGAATTGTGGACTTTTCAAGAGTGCTGATAACAAAAGGCTGATACCACACACTACAATGTTGTACACATAGTTTAAGGGGAGATTTCAATGAGGTGATGAGGCAGGAGGTTAAAAATCTTTTGCAAGGATGACATTTGAAAGCTAAGTACAACATCAGAGGAATTCACAGAATGAGTGGTGCATGCTGGATATAATTTTAAATGGATACTATTTAATATTTTCAACTTGACTCTTGACAGTGTGCCTGTATCCTCTGTAATCTGTACAAACCCTGCCCATTTTCCAACATAAGAACCCCCATTTGCATTGTGTTTGAATAGTACCCACCTTTTTGAAAGAGAATTCACCCAAGGCAGGGTACAACAATTGAAATAAACTTAAGTTGGGCTTGTGATATAGTTAATGGCACGTGTACATTTTGTGATAATTTCACACAGTGTACGTGGTCACATGGTAGTCACAAGCCAACAGCGCACATTACCTTTTTTGAAAATGCAATGTCTGCATGTTTTCAAAGACTGTGGGATTTGGGGAGGTTAGATCCTGTTTACCTTACAGAGAAATTGTAGTAGTACAATTCCAGGAGAGTATTGAGATCTGCGACAGAGGTTTTGCTCAGTTTTCCATTGCCAAAAGGAGTTAAACTGGTTTCAACGAGGGAGCAAGCCTTCTTGTAGGTTGCCTGTCTTCTGGAATCTGGTTTCCAAGGAAATTCAGTAGATTCAGAAAAGTCATGAAAATTTGGCTCGATCACCAAGCTTTTCCCGTATAGAATCAGCTTTATTTCATTTGAGCCAATTTTATGTTTTATAAATTTCTTTTACAGAATTTACATCAAGTTAGATAAAATTATCTTCTCTTGCTTTTTTTGGTTTTATAGTAATTTTATTCTGTATAGTGCTGTTTCTTCTAACAGTTACATCTGTCTATTTTAGTTTGAAGGGTCCAGATGTCAGATTTATTTGCAGATTAGTTTAATCTGATGTCAGGGTTTATTGGGTGGGGGGAGTGGCAGGATTCTATAGCCCTAAGGATGGTGTTTTTCATAGGTTAGCCCTAATTTTTGTTTTTTGTTGAGATGGGGGTTTGTGAGCGATGAGTGTTTTGCTGCTGCTTATTTGTATGATATATTTTTGTCTATTGTGATGTTGATATGTTGCTATTTATCTATTTATTTTTCAATTTGAATTTATTTATTTTTTAAATTCCGCTTTTCACACCTTTTTCAGCACTTCAAAGCGGATTACATTCAGGTAATGTTATGCCTTATACTTTATTGCAATGTTTTATTATTTCTCCATCGACAAGCAGGCATGAATCTGCCCTAACGTATGAATGACACTATCCAGTGGTGCCAACACAGATTCAGTTGTCAGAGCTTAGTAAAAGATAGGAGAGATGTACAATTTCTCAAAACATACTGAGGTCCATATTCAAATGCATTTAGCTGGATAACTAAGAAGTATTTGAACTTTAGCATTGCAACTATCTAACCTTTACTGCATTGCATTCTGGAGCATAATCTAGCATTAGTAATAAACCATTGCTTATCTTGGTATCCACAGTTGTGCTGATTTAGGGGGTGTGTATATGAGTGTGGCATGTAATGCTTTGTGTAGCAGATCTTGTCAGGAAGGGAGCCTTCAGGATACTGACTCTGAGTCCTTGTGTTTTACCACATACACACAGAGTGAACCTGTGAGAGCATCTCAGTGTCTCCACCAGGGGATGGGGAAAGCATACTGGTGCTCATTGGACCTAAGGAAAGTGGTCCTAGTAGAGAGTAACCTACAAATCAACCTTCTGGAGCTATGAGCCATCCTTTGTGCTCTAAAGACTTTCTATCACCTACTCTCGGAAAGAGAATTTTGATCCAAATGGACAACCAAGTAGCAATGTTCTCTATAAACAAGCAAGGGGGAATAGGCATGTTTGCCCTCTGTGAGAAGGCCCTCTGAATCTGGTCATGGGCCAGTCATCACAATGCCCATCCAGAAATTTAGAATATATTGATGTATCATCTCAGCAGAGTGCTGCAGCCACATGAGTGGTCCTTGGATAAAGGGATTATGGCTGACTTGTTCACATGTTCTGAAACACCAGTGAGTGATCTATTTGCCTCAGAAGAAAATAGTTCTACTCCATACATCTGAGCAACTACAGATCAGCTCCCAATGTTTTTATGCTAGGCTGGAGGGTCAGTCTACTCCGTGCATATTCACTAATTCTTCTGCTTGCCAGCACTGTCCAGGTGGTCCTTCAGGACAAGGCAATAATAATCCTCATAGCCACATCAGGAGTGGTATCTGAACCTCGTCTGTCTGTCTGGTCAGTCTCCAGTTCCCTTGGGATGTCTCAGACTTTCATCACCCAAAAGGTGGCAGACTGCCACCTGAATCTGCTGTTGCTAGCCCTCATGACGTCGATGTTGAATGCACCATAGTGTCCTCCTTACTCCTTTCTAAGAAAATTGAGGATGTGCTGATTTTGGCCAGAAAGCCTTCAACCAAATAAACTTAGTTTTAAGTGCAAAATAATCTCATTGTGTGGGACCAGCCACCTGGATCTTTTTTCCTGTGACCTGAGTGACTGACTTCAGAATCTATTCTTCCTCATGTCCTCCGGCCTCAGCAACTCTTCACCATTGCGGCATATGATCAGCAGGCAGAAGGGGCTCCAATCTCTCTCCACCCTTAAGTTTCAAAATTCATGAAAGGATCATGACATTCCAAGCCTCCAGTTATTAAACTGCCAGTACTTTGGGACCTTAACATAGACTTAGCTCAACTCATAAAATCTCCCTTCAAACCTCTTGAATGGGTGGTCTTCAAGTTTCTCAGCTAGAAAGTGTTGTTTTTTGTAGCTGTCACTTCAGCTGGAAGAGTGTTTTTTTTCACAACAGTTATTCTGCTATCTCACCCTAAGTTCCTTCCAAAAGTAGTACCTGCATTCCACGTTAACCAAGCTATTGTGCTGCCAACATTCTTTCCAAGACAGACAAAGGAGAACAGGCACTTCCCTCCTTGGACTGCAATGGAGAAAGAAAGTTTGTTTACCTGTAAACAAGGTTCTCTATAGCAGAATGAATTAGCTATACTTAATACCTGCCCACCTCCCTGGAGAGTTGACTGCCTCGCTAAAGCTTAAGCTCTGGAACAGACTGAGGGGCTCATGAGGCAGTACACATGCTCAGGAACTCCAGCACATGCTTAGTAAGACTTCTATTGAGTTCTGAGAGCTGTGTCTGTCGGCACAATCAGATGTCACCCACAGATTAAGGCTAATTCAGTCTGCTGTCTATGGAGAACCATGTTTTCAAATAAGCAAGCTTGCTTTATTGTTTTATATTATTTTATAAATTGTAACATGTCTTGAACTATCAATGGAAAATTTTGCATGTAAATACAAATATATATAAATATATGCATACTTTCTTGCAGGTAAATATCTCCTTACCTAGATATTGCTGATTTAGATGGGTTAACTCTAACACCTAGGCCTTTGAAAATGTACTCGTTATATAAAGACATACATGCCATAATATATTTTAACAGCTTTTCTGTGTGCGTTGTATAATGAGCTGCGATATTACAACTCTTATTAAATATAAAAATCTGAATTGCAAAAATAAATCAGTCTTTTGTAGCATTGATTTTTATTTAATTGCTGAAATATTTTGAAAGGATCTCTTATATAGCGACTTTTACCTTAGATCTTAGTACTGCTGAAGAATAACTGAAAAAAAGACTTAAGGAAGGAGCTTTTAGCAAACAGGGGTTGTGGACATCCTGTAAAGTGCATCCCCTTTTATTCCCTTAAAATGTGAAAATATAAGAAATAAAGCATATTGGCACAAAATATATGTATTTAGAAGTATTATCAAAGGTGAAATATATATTTTTTTTGATGTATTATTGAAAAGAGGAAGTGCAGAGGTGAGGGTGTAAGACTGAGAGGTGACAAGGTGGAATGTGTGGAGGGTGATAAGATAAAAGCAGAAATACTCCAAAACTATTTTCGTCAGTGTTCACTACAGAAGAGGTTGGAGAAAGCCCGTGGTGAGTTGGCAAAGGTACCGTATGTATGATAAGGGCCAGATACCAGTCCATTTACAGAGGGAAGGGCTGGCATGGAATTAGCAAAACTGAAAGTGGACAAAGCATTGGGGCTGTTAGGAATACAGTTTATGGTATGAAAGTATCTTAGAGAAATTCTGGCTTCTCCACTGACAGTTCTGTTCAATGATGCTCTAGCAACAGGCGCACTGGGTATACAAGATGGGTCATGTTGGACTTTACCTACCATAATTTACTATTGTTACATTGTTAGTCTTCATAAAAGTGAAAATAGAGACGAGACTGGCAAGTAGATGACAGTCAGTCTGACCTCTGTAGGGGGGGTAAAGGAATTGCCACATTCAAAGAAAAAGATAGTGGATCGTTGCAGTATTCAAGGCAGCATAATTGTAGCAGATCAAAGATCATATCATAGAAATCTGATTAATTTCTACAATGTGATGACCAAGGAATGCAATCGGGGGCGAATGCTAATGTATTGTATTTAGATTTCAGGAAGACTTTTGACACTTATACAAAGGAGGTTCATAAATAAGCTGAGCAATAGGCAACAGAGTGTAGTGTTAAACAGAGTTTACTTCAAGGAAGAGAAGGGGTAGAGTAACAATGGAGTGCCTTAGGGATCAGTCCTGGGTCCAGTTCTGTTGAATATTTTTATAAGTAGTATGTATTGTAGAGGGATTGTTAGGCAAAGTTGGTTTTCTTTTTTGCAGGTGATACAACAATCAGCAATAGGCCTTTCTTTTTTGCAGGTGATACAACACATCAAATGGAGTAAAAATGAACAAAGTTCAGGGAGTGATCAAGGATTTGGTAACAAACTTAATGCAAAATAGTGTAATGTCATACACAGGATTTAAAAATTAAATAGAAGCTCAATATTTCATGGAGTTGAAGTTCTGATGTACACCAAACAGGTGAGAAATCTTGAGCTGATCATATCGGATGGCCTCAATATGGCAAAACAGTGTGACAAGACATTGGTAAGGGACAGAAGAAAGCTCGGTGCACAGGGAGATATATAATCAGTAGGGAAAAAAAAAGGAGATGACAATTCTTCTGCATTGGTCATTGGTGAGACCTTATCCAAAAGGATAAAGATAGATTAGAAGCCATCTAGAGAAGGGCTATGAAAATGGCACAGAGTCTGCATCATAAGCCCAATAAACTGAGATTTAAGGGCTTCAATATGTTTACGTTAGAACACAAGAGATGGAAGTATGATGGAGACATTCATATACCTCAAAATTATTAATACAAATGGAATAAGCGTTGTTCAGTGAAAGGAAAGTTCAAGAACAAAAGCTCATAGTACAAGCTCGAAGGGGATAGACTCAGATGCAACATGAGGAAATATTTTTTTCACAGAGAGAGTGGGGGATGTATAGAAAAGCCTCCCGATAAGGGATGGAGTAGTTAGAACAGTAACAAAATTGAATAAAGTACGATCAAGCACAGAAGGTCCTAAGAAATGAAGATGTGAGGTTAAAGTCTGAGAATAGGCAGGCTCTGTGGTCCTACCTCAGGATAGGCATACAAGAAGGGTCTTGTGTTCCTTGTCTTCCTTCATGTGCTAGATTTCTGTGTTTTTATAGTGTCAGGGAATAGACCGGACTTTGAGGAATCTGGCTGGTCCATCTGCTTCAGTTTGTTGACACCAATCATGATGGCCTAGGTAATGAGCAGCTTAATTTTTTTTTATATCTTCAAGACCTTGAACTTGAGAACTGCTAAAATGTCCTGTCATGAAATAATTTACGACACTGAAACTAAAACATACATATCCTTACTAACGGGGCCATTGGAAAGCTCTTGCATAGTTAATATGCAACTGCATGTTAAGTATTAATTTACCAGATAAGGATAACTTTGCCCATCAGATTCACCAGCTTAGTCTTTTTCTGTGAACAGATTTCTAATGTACAACATCTAGCATTGTTTAAAAATTTTAGCAAGCACTGGAGATAGGTAGTTAAACAGTATCTCGGTGTCATAAGTTCAAGAAATCCTCCCCCTTATTTTTTGCCTTTGAGGACTTTGTCTCTTACATTCTTGGCTGCTACAAGATAAATTGTTAAAAATTAGAAAATAATTGTCGATAAGGATCCAAATAAACTTTACCATTTCTTCCTTAAAAAGTAAATAGAGCAGCTTCTTTTTGACTCTACATTATTGTAGCAGCACAGATTGTTCTTCAAAGACTTGTCTGTCTCGTTTTCTCTCAGGGTCCCGATCGCAGCTGAACATTAATGTTACCTGATAGGTCTGATGTCCACTTCCACCTTACCCTTCCCAGTGAATTAGAGTTTCATAAGAAAGTTACATTGAGAACAAGGAAATCAATGTGTCTTTGTGCCGCTGCAGTGTCTGTTTTGTGCAATCGATCGGGCAGCAGGATCGATTACCGCACAGGTTAGGAGCTGATAACCCATGGAATTTGTACAAAGACCCTGGCTTGGCTGTTCATTTCTCAGTCTGCATATCTGGTCTCGTTTGGGAATGATGGTATCTTTTAGACCTTGAAATGCATAGCTCTGGGAGAAGGTAATCCCAGCCGCTGTGAAGGGATAAAACCCAGATCTTCACAATACACCGTATTCTGTCGGCCCTACAGTACAAAAATCAATACCATCTTGTATGCTGTTTGTAATTCAGTGGATAAGTTAGGGGCAGGACTTTGCAAACCTGTCTGGCTGACACTACAGCCAGTTGGGTTTTCAGGCTGTCCACATTGAATATGAATGAGATCAAGTTACATATACTGGGGCTTCAATGTGTGCAAATTGATTTCATGTATATTCATTGTGGGTAGCCTGAAAACCAAACCAGTTGTGGGGTCACTAAGACCAGTTTGGGAAACTTTGACATAAGAACCCCTAGAACAAATTACACCACTAAACATAGAGCCTGGTGTAAAACAGGAGCATTTCTGTGATTTTCTTTTTGTTTTGTTGCTTTAAAAAAAATATAGATCTTCTCCTTTGTGTGAATTCTTTACTGGCTGTGAGGCTTTTTATAGACCTCTTATAAAGATTGTACAAAGATGTTGTTATGCACGAACCTTTGAGGCCACGATAGGTCCATGTTCTCACATGTGATCAAAAGGGGCCCGTTGTGGTTTTGAAGGTTCACCTACTGCACTGCCTTTATATGACATTCATTGTTGACCCATAAATGGTGAGAATACAGATTAGAATATTTATTTCCCAAATATGCTTTAAATTAATTAATGTTATATATTGTAATTATCCCTGGTCAGCCACAATGCTATTTATATTCTACAGAATTGTAACTCCTAGTAGTATCTGTAGTTCTAAGTCACTTATTTATTATGTCATAATTAGCAGATAGTTCACTCTCTGCATGATGGGATTCATAATTCTGCTCTATTACTATTAATACTTTGTAATCCTACATTACTTGACATGTGCATGCTTCAGAGACAAATGTTCCCTGTCACTGTATACAAAAGCAGCTACTGGAAAATCTAGCTCAAAGAGGTCTGTTTACTAAGCGTGTTAAAATTCACAGGTAGCATGCACTAAACCATTAATTTTCACAGAATTTATGAAGCTAATGAGAGAGAGATTTTATTTGTCCTGGCAATTTCCACCTGTTCCTTTATACTTTAGCTCAGTTAGAACCAGGGCTGGGTCAGGTGACTTCATTCTCAATTACCTGGATATTTTTTCCTCTCCCAACTTAAGCTTAGTCAAGTAATTGTAGTGATTGGTTCTGTGAACCCTGTGGTCATGAGCCCTGAGTCAGGCCACTACATGTCATTATTAAGAAATGACCATGACTTTGAATATGGCAGGCTAAAGCTTCTACATGTACAGCATCTCCAGCCTGGCCAACCTGGGGAGCAGAAGATCCAAGGTAGGGATTGAACTGGGGGCCCTTCTGCATGATAGAGTACAGTACTCACCATCTGAGCCACCCTTGAGATGCAGATTGTAGCTGCATTACACTGAGCATTTTAATGCAGCCAATTCTGTGTCTTTCCTTGCAGCCCGTGTTAACTGACTTGGAGATGTGAGCCTGGTTAACACTAGCTGCAGGTCATCATGAAGAGGGAGGAGGATCACCAGTGTGGATGTTCTTGATCTCCTTCCTAGCATCTGCTGATGCCACATCCCAGCATCAAAAAAACCTCTTCCCCTGGAATCCATGATCCCACCACCTAGCATCCAAGCTGGAAGACCTCAGACCCACACTCCCTCACCTGAAGTGTACAATTGTCCCCCTCCTTGCCAATTACTGGGGGAGTGACAGGAAGAGGAGAGGAAACTGTCAGCATCCTGCCACATTGTCATTCCTTTGAAGAATGACTACTTTTATGTGGATCAAACTTGGAGGTGGCAAAGCTGTCATTTCACTGAAAGACCATCAAACTAGTAGGTGGCAGGAATGACATTCTCCTGCTGCTCCTCCTTTCACTTCCCCAGTGAAATATACACACAAAAAGGGGCGGGGTCAAAAGTTATGCATGTAAGTTGCTATGCTACAGAAGACTTATGTGCATACATTTGACACATTAATTGCATAATTTTGCATCTGATTATCTTGCAGAATTGATATCAGGCTTGTGTATTGCATATTACTGACGGGGTGGGAGGTTTGAATGAACTAGTAGGAGTTCAGTCTGAAGAGCCAGGAGGGTATCGATGACTTGGAGAAGGATTGGACGATAGGGATGTGAATCGTTTTTCTGATGGATGAAAATATCGTAATATATTTTCTCATCCATCAGGAGTTTTCGTGGGGTTCTCTTATTGTTTTGGGGGGGGGGGGGCGGGAAGAAAGGATACACAAAAACAACTCCCAAACCCACCCCGACACTTTAAATCTCATTATTTGGAATCACCCACCCTCCCGCCCCCCCAAAAAAAACTTTTCCAAAAGTACCTGGTGGTCCAGCGGGGGTCTCGGGAGCGATCTCCCGCTGTTGGCTGCCGATGGCCCTTTGCCCTTACCATGTGACAGGGGCTATCGGTGCCATTGGCCGGCCCCTGTCACATGTTAGGAGCAATGGATGGCCTGCATCATTTTTAAGGATGGCGCTGACCGTCCATTGCTCCTACCATGTGACAGGGGCTGGCCAATGGCACCGATAGCCCCCATTTTGTTTACTGGCAGCCGACAGCCTGAGAGCAGGAGATTGCTCCCGGGACCCCTGCTGGACCACCAGGTACTTTAGAAAAGTTTTGGGGGGGTCGGGAGGGTGGGTGATTCTAAATAATGAGATTTAAAGGGTCGGAGTGGGTTTGTTTTTTTTCAGCTCCGGACAGCCGAAAAAAAAAGGGTTCAGAACCGCGAACGAAGATTTCCCACGGTTTTACTTACGAACCTGATACTGGAAACGAGTCCGGTACAGATTCACATCTCTATTGGACGAATTGGTGGCATAATTGGAAGATGGGTAATTTCAATTGTGTGCGTATGTTTTAAAATACACCGATTTATGCGCATAAATTGTGTTTTATGTGGGCAAGTCCTACTTTGTTTTCACAAGTAAAATATATGTGCCTACAGTTTTTAAATCGCTCTGAAAAGCACGTGCGTTCAATGCATTGAAATACTCTCGTGTAGTCGCACGCAAGCATACAAACATGCATATGTTGTGGGGTAAAATTGCGTGTATTTTATAAAACACGCGGGTTATAAAATATTAGCGTAGATCTGCCCGCGGCCATATATGGTGCCGATTAGAGTCATTGGAAAGTTATCCTTAATGCACTTAAAGATCTTCATAACTTTCAAATTATATTTTCAGTGAAGTGGTATGGCTTCCATTTTAATCCATGCGGATACCTAAAAATAGAGGTTAACAAACAAGTTGTAGGCAACGCCTCTTATCGCACTATCTTAATATAGTTTGGGGAGTAAATTTGTAACTGCTTAAATTGGTGTAAAGCCCGCGGATATCTTTTACCCCTTGACTTTACACTTCTCCTCATAGTGAGAACATGTGCGCACTTTCCCTTTCAGAACTCAGGCCAGAAAAACTACCCCCCAGCACATTTATGCTTGCTGATCTGTGCAGGTAGTTTTTCCATTACAAAAAAAAAATACAGGCACACAAAATTTTAAAGTTTGCACATAAGGGCAGACCGCCCCCCCCACCCCTTACTACGGGTAAAAGTGTGTTCATAGAGGCCTCGCATGCGCACTTTTGCCCAGATATAGGGCGGGCAGTGTTCTCAAAGTCCATTTCTGTGGGTGAAACCCCGCTTTTACCCACCAAAATAACTTTTAAAATGACCTTCTTTGGGACTAGCTTTGGAGAACTCTGCTCCCTTTCTCAGGTCGGTGCAGAACCTCCCCCATCTTAAATTTTGTTACAGGGTAATTGCAAAGTCAAGAGGAATGCTTTGAGCAGAGCAAAAAACCTTTTTGATAATTCCAATGGATAAAATGGCAACACTATAAGACAAGGATAAGAGCATGCCAAATTAAATTTAAAAAAAAAAAGTGTTTTTTTGTTTTTTTTTTTTAATAAAGGCGCGATAACAGAAATAAGTATTCCTTTGATATTCCCACCTCTGTCTGTGCTTCCCTGATGCTGGCGGACATAGGATAACCTTTATTTATGCAAAATGCCTTGAGCAGAAACCTTGGGCATTTTGAAGTTGTCATGGAGTGACATCCTGCTCTTGCTCCTTTGAGCAAGTGTGCCGTTCGGGGAAAGCATGTAAGTGGGGGGGGTTGAGCCTGCTGCTCACTTGTGTTGCTTCATAGCTGAAGCTTTTCAAGTTAAAGATTGCTGCTGACTTTCCCAGCTTTATGAGCATCCGAGTGGGCAGCACCTTTGTGTTCTTTTCCACTCCCTCCCCCCCTTTTTCTCTTTTTTATTTCTTTCACTCTGGCTTAGGGCTGTCATTTTAGCAAAGCCTTGAAAGCTTCTAAAAGCTCTGAAAAACTGCTGACCGATCAGGGAATTGATTGCAACCAGAGCGCCTACTTGTCTGAGCAGCAAGATGACAATATATATATATAAAAAACCAAAAAACATTTTTGCCATAAAAGGGGATGGGGGATGTGGTCTGGGGGTGGATGTGACATTGCACGTTTGGCTTTGTTGAGATTCTTTGCTGAAGTGTCAAACGCCATACTTTGGATCATATGCCATGCTGACAGGTTGTGATTTTAAATCTCCTCCAAGCAGGCCTTCTCAGTCTGTTTTCTCATCAGAAAATAGGCTTTTGGTGAATGCTTCCAAATTTTTTTTGGGGGGGGGGGGGCGGGGAGGGGGGGTCAGTTTTGCATTGCATGTAAAGATCCAGATTCAAGGATAGGACAAAAAAAAAAAAAGAGTAAAAAGCTTACAAATCAGTTGACTTGCATAATTTAGAAATACCACATATTTTTGGCCTTGGCTTTGATATATCCTGTAATACCTGGAAAGGCAGAATATTACCTAAAAGTTTATGTGTAACTTGTATTTTCCTGCCTCTTCTGGAAGGGAAATAAATCCACCAATAACTGTGGAAGCGCACACTTGTGCGAAAACCCTTTGAGCGTTATACCCAGTTTTTAAAAGTAGTCCTGTGTGGTAAAGGTTCCACACTAGATCTAGGGCAAATGTTTGGGTTCCCCCCCCCCCCCCCCGGAATTATTTTCTTCAAGAAGAGGTAGGAAGTTAAAAGTTTTGGTGAAAGCTGTGCTGTTTCAAAATAATGCATGTAAACTGTGGCTTCCTTATCATTTCACCAAGTAAACTCCTTTCTGGTAATAGATGTGGCTCTCAAGTTGTTTAATATTTACATGTGGGAGGTCCATTGTACCACTGCATGCAGCATTTGTTGTTGTTTTTTTTTTTTTTTTTAATTCATCCACAGTTGTTGATAAATGGGGCTGGAAAAATCCCAGTTTGCCCGGGTGCCTAAAATTCAGAGCCTGGACCTTGACAGAGGAGATGCGGGTGGGATCAGGGCTGGAGAGAGGAAGCTGCGCCGGCTGCAATTAGCAGGGCCAAAAGCAGGGAGAGAAAGTCTTGGTACCTGCCCTCTTGTTGAAATGAGATGTAGAAACTGGAAGGGAGAGAAAGGGAGAAGGCCTAGAGGGGGGGGGGAGAAGCTTAGAGAAAGGTGGCCTTTGGGGGAGAGTGCCTGGAAGAAGTAGTAGGAGAGAGAGGAGAGTGCCTGGGGGGTGGAGGAAGGGAAAGCAAAGTAAAACTAGAGGGGGAAAAAAAGCCAAAATAGACAAAAAAATAAAGATCCAAATAGCCAAAGGTAAAAAAGTGAAATAGCAAAACTAAAATTTCCTTGGTTTCTAAAATGTTTTGGCTGGTGTCTGAATTTTGTAAATATATTTCCAATCTGGTTGACTAAAATCTTGTATTGAATAAATTAGTGAAATTAAATGAAATAGCCACAGCAAAACAAGATTATGCCACTGTTCAGCCAGCAGCTGTGAATTTCTGTCTAATAGCATTTCCAGTGAAGCTAAGCAAGTTATAATCATTAGCGCATATTAATGTAAAATCTCAATGAAATTCGGATCGGAAGGATCAGGGTCAGATCTGTCTTGAAACCAAAAAAATGTGTATTTATAGACAGATTTGTGGTCTTCAAGCAGAGAGGAACCCAAGAAAATAACTTTAAAAGAACCGTAACTGCACCCATACACACAGCTATATGGACACACATGCACATGCATTTTATATCTTGCACACAGATACATGCACAGTATATAAAATACGTGTAAATCTAACCAACAGCATGTTCACATATCACAACACACACAGCATGTATTTTAAATATAGCCATATATGTTTTGACTTATCCGACTAAGATCCAGCTAAGTAATGGTGTTAAGTAGCGCTGTTTAAGACTTATCCAACTAATAAAAAAACAAAACATTTTAGGGGAACAACTAAGATAGATGGATAACTAGCATTTGAAGACTTATCCGGCTATCTTACTTATCCAGCTAAGTAGTGCTTTTTAAGACTTAGCCGGAGAAGTAAAAAATTATCTGGATAAGCGCACATATTTGTGCTCCTAATTTTAATCATTTACACGAGGAAATTTAAATTATAAAATTTCTTTGGCCCTTGGCTTTTAAGTGTGCAAATTATCAAATTTTATAATATGTGCGCATGAAGGAATTTATCAGTTTAACTAGTTAGTCCACCAATTTCCCACTCCGCCCCCCCAGTTTACCCAGAGACCCCTCACCCAGTCTGACTTACAGCAGATAATTAGCAGGCGTAGATATGCGCAGGTAACAGCCGTACACCCGTCGCATTTGCTGTTTCAAAATAGCACCTTATAAGCATAAATGTTGGAACTGCCCCAAAACGCTTCTGCTCCACCCCTAGCTCATCCCATTTTTATAAGTAATATTAATTATTTATTCTTATTTTATCTATTTTATTGTATTTTCTGTTTCCTACCAGTATTTTAATTATATTGTAAACCGTAAAGATAGAATCATGTGTTCTGACTCACGGTATATAAAAATCGCATAAATAAATATGAGAAAATGTATTCACGTACCTTTACTTGCACGTGTACGTTTGAGGTGTATAAAATAGCACTTGCGCAAATATGCGCTATTTGTGCGCGCAAGTGCTCATTGCTCATTTTCACGTGCGCAACTCTTTAGGGTAGAAGTTCATTGCTCCTTGAAACTTCTTGAATACACTGAAGGAAAAAGAATTGCTTTTTTTTTTTGGTCCTTGCCAGCGATCAGAGTTCTTTAAAGCCTTGTAATATTTCTTTTAATTGACAAAAAAAAATCTCAGAGAAATCTTTCCAGGTACTTCTGAATGTTATGAATAAAGCCGGGCCAAGTTTCTGAAAAACCAGTTACAATAACAGTTCTTGAACACTTGGTAAAAAGAGCCTTTTGTGTTAAATTCAGCCAGACGGTGCATGACTTCTGATTTGCTGTTTTTGGTGAGTTGATCCTGAGGCATGCGTCTTTCTGGAACTTCTGGGAAGAATGGGCAGACTGTGAGATTTGCAAGTTTTATGAAGGGCAGGAAACAGTCTGGCTTCTGACACGGCTGACGTGGCAAGCAAACCAGATATTTGGAGTAGGGCTGACATATTAGTTTAATGGTGCTAATGAAGTGAGGAGCAATTGGTACTTAGAGGGATTAGATTTAGTGGGACACCGGAGGTCAGATGATGCTCTTTACTTATTCCATTGATCTCTGTTGTAATAATTTTAGTGTATTTTTTTTTTTACCTACCTTCTGCTCTGATTGTTCTGATTATGGAGGATTAATTAGACATTCTGTAGAAATGAGATCTGCCCATCTCATTAGGGAAGAAGAATCTTGTTTTTCCTCGGGATTAATGATACATAGAAAAATCCTATATGTATCCTACTCCTCTCCATGCACCACCACTGTGATCTTTCTGATCCAGTAAAAGGCAAAAACAAGTTTAGCACCATTTGCTAATTTTTTTCCCAAACCATTAACTATAGTATTCTGAATCAAGCATATTTTAGTTTAAAAAATACAGATCTTTGTTGTTTTCAGTACTAGTTGCTTTGTGCTTCTCCAGGTTTCAGAATCTAACACTTGTGCAGGTCATAAACAGGAACAGCTGCAAGCGAAGAGCTGAAGATTCCTGTCGAGAGGTTTGCAGAACAAGGGAAGAAATAACAAACGGGGCGATACAGTACGCGTTAACCCTCTATTGGACGCGCGTTTTTTGATGCGCTAGCGTTACCCCTTATTCAGTAAGGGGCCGAAAACGCGCGTCCAATCCCCCGAACCTAATAGCGCCCGCAACATGCAAATGCATGTTGATGACCCTATTAGGTATTCCTGCGCGATTTCAAAAAACAAAATGTGCAGCCAAGCCGCACGTTTTACTTTCAGAAATTAGCGTCGACCCAAAGGTAGGAGCTAATTTCTTCGGACCCCACATGGTCATTGTGTAGCGACAGCTCTTGTCCCCTGTCTACATCATCAGCTTGCTTCCTAGGGCCTGCTCTGTTTTACTTTGAACTGAACCAAAAAAACAAGAAGGTAGGCAATCTAAAAAAGCCGTGAGGTAAAGCAAAGGAGATAGATGCCAAAAGTCTTTTTCAAATATTTATTGCGGAGGAGACATATTTTAAAAACTGCCCGATTCAGGCCGAGTTTCGCCACTCTTAAAGCGGCTGCCTCAGGGGCTATAGTCAAATCATAAAAAACACGAGAATTAATACAACCAATTTAAAAACATAGAAAATGAGAAAATTTCTTAACTATACATATATATAAACAGACATATAAAAGAAAACTTAAAAATGGTGACATGACTCTGAAGATATAACTGAGCAATCATGCAACATTAACCAGATGCAGATTCAATTGAGGTTAAAATTTACCTATATATATATATATATATATATATATATATAAGTCCTTCTGCCAGTCAAATTAAAAGCCAGAGGAAATGGCTGAAAAGGGGAAGACTTTTCCCCCAAGCTGATCCCATGGTCCTTTCCAGCAGTCAGGTGGCAGACTAGCAGCTCCCACATACGTCTGCAGCAGCAACCTACCATAGAGGAAATGGGGTGGTATTCTGCAGCACCGCTCTGGGGCAAGAGGCAGGCAGCATCTAAAGTAGCAACGAGGAGCATTGGGGAAATTATTGCCCTGGATGACCAGCCCCTGCAGATAGTGGGAGAATTAAGTGCCTGCTTCATGTGCTGGCCCCCAATTACAAAGTCTCCTCCAGGGCTACATTTAGTAGGAAGGTCAGCTCCATCCCGTACAAACAGTGCTGTAGTTGCATACAGATGCATTTGGCTAAGGCAGAGGGGAACAGAGTGCATCTCACCAGCAATATCTGGACCAGCATGAACACTATGCATGCTTATCTCTCCCTGATGGCGCACTGATGGGACTGGCAACAGCTCTAGTGGGGTCTGAGCATCAGGGTGGAAATGGGCTTTGATGCATACCTAGTTGATGGATGGCTGCCATACCTCATGCAAATATTCTATCAGCCATAAGAGAGATTCTGGAGATTGGGCAGCTAGACTGGAGAGGCAGGTTTCTTAGTGACAGATAATAGTGCAAATATGGTAGAGGCAATTGAAGATGGGGCTGTCAGGATGTCTGTTGCTTTCACGCTTGCCGTACCTGGCAGTGAGGGGTGCTCTGGGGCCCAAGGACCACAGAAATGTATTCCTGAAGGACCCGATAGAAAGGTGCAGGAAAATAGGCATTTCCATCAAAGCATGAAGGGATGACAGCTTCTCTGTGAGAAGCAGAAAGAATTTGGGATGTCTCACAAGCGTCTGATGCAAAATGTTGATACCTACTGAAATTCCACCAGTTTAATGCTGCAAAGGTTAGAGAAGCAGCAGACACCCCTTCGTGATCTGTATCTGCAAACAGGGATAGGTGTGGATCTTGCTCTGGGGCATCATGATTGGGTAGCGATGAGGCAGCTGATGGAGACATCCTGAAGCTCTTCAAGGATACCACAGAGGAGCTGAGTGCTAGAAGTGCCATCCTGGGCAGGATCATTCTTATAGTATATATACTGGAGGAAAAGTGAGAGAGCTTCTGTGAGCAAGAGGGAGTGGAAACAGAGGGTACTGTAGTTTGTGGGCTCCTTGCAGCAGCAGCAGCAGGTGCAAGAGAGACTTAAACCTCTGACAGAAAACAATACATACCTGCCTGCCAATTCTTTGTGATCCACGGGTGAAGGGGAATCTCTTCCTCTGGTCCCAGTGTCTCATATTCATGAAGAATGCTGAGCTGCATAGAGAGAAGAATTAACCGGTGAGAAAAAGGAGGTGATAATGGCCTTGTACAGCTCCCCGGTGAGGCCTCACCTGCTGGAGTACTGTGTTCAGTTCTGGAGCCCATATCTGAAAAAGGATAGAGACAGGATGGAGGCGGTCCAGAGAAGGGCGACCAAAATAGTGTGGGATCTCTATCGGAAGACTTGTGAGGAGAGGCTGAAGGATCTGAATATGTACACCCTGGAAGAGAGAGGAGGCACAGGGGAGATATGATACAGACCTAAATGATTTTTAATGATGCATGAACTTTTGAACCTTTTCCATTGGAAAGAAAACAATAGAACTAGGGGGTCACAAAATGAAACACTATGGGGGGGGGGGGTCGTCTCAGATCCAATGTCAGGAAATATTTCTTCATGGAGAGGGTGGTGGGTGCCTGGAATGCCCTTCCGGAGGAGGTGGTGAAGACAAAACAGTCGAATTCAAAGGGGTATGGGATAAACACTGTGGATTTCTAAAGGACAGAGGACGGAAATAAGAAAAGCGTGCAGGTGGGTAACTTGCTGGTGCAGCGGTCACTACCTTTAGCTGAAGGCATGGAGATTACTACCCTTAACCAATAAGCCTTGATGCTCCTAATGCAGCTGCAACACTGCTCCCCACATTGATGCGGAGGGAAAAAGGGAATTGGATTCAGAAAATAACCAAGAGGGCCCCAACTTCTATGGTCTGGGGTACTGATAATCAGGCATAAGAGAAAAGCACAGGACTGTGTCTATGGTAAAGTCCATAAGCAATGCACACCAAGCAGCACTGTGAATTTTCAAGAAAGCTCATCACCCAGTAAAAAATGTTGCTAGCTGATATTTGTATGGGTTATCGTAAAGCTCGGGATAACTGCACAGAGTGGCAGTGGCTACCCTTAAGAGAAACATGGGGGGGTATCCTGCCCACAGTGGCAGTTGTTACCTAGGGAAGCTTGCTGGGCAGACTGGATGGACCATTTGGTCTTTTTCTGCTGTCATTACTATGTTACTTTATATTTTTCATTTGTATGAGATGCTGGAAGCCAGGGTGTGTGAACAGGAAGAGGCAGGGGCACAGTGCTAGCGCAGGAAAGAGTGGCTAGTGCAAGCAGGAGAAGCGCCCTGCCAGCTATCACTTCCTCGCCCATCTCAAATCACCAGAACCACATTGCTCCCAAAGGACCTACCTCTACTGACACACAAGCCTTAGCTAAAGCAGCTGGCAGGAGAGACCCTCGGCCCACCCCAGCAAAGGAGACCCCGAGCACATCCAGGCCTGAGTGAGAAGAGGCTGCTCATGAGCACCCCTCCTGGTTTCCACTCACTTTTTCTGAGAGACTTACTGCTCAATAGCTGTAGCCATGTCTCCACTGTAACACTTGTCTTGCAGTCTGCTCATACCACAGAGACAATGCAGGAAACAGAAGGCATAAAGTGCGATGTTTCGGCTCAGTCATGGTGTTCAGCTGGAAGTTGCAGGATGGGTGTTTATTTGCAGTAGTTAGAACATTTTGCCATACATACTGTGCATGAACCAACACTGTTTGAAAAACAGTGGTCACTAGAGAATCTTTGGCTTGAATACATATTTTCTTATATCTAAA
Organism: Rhinatrema bivittatum; assembly: GCF_901001135.1. Lineage (NCBI taxonomy): Eukaryota > Metazoa > Chordata > Amphibia > Gymnophiona > Rhinatrematidae > Rhinatrema > Rhinatrema bivittatum. The sequence continues at coordinate 237,143,928 of NC_042615.1, read as the reverse complement.
AAGTTGGAATGTTTTAGAATACTGGAATGTGTGTTTGTGTCTCTCCTCTCTGGCCTTCTGTCTCTCCCTTTCTCCCTTTCATCTTTTCCACATATCCCACAGCACCTCCTTCGGTAGCAGCCCCATCTCCTCCATCATTAAGCCCCAAGCATCTTGTTAGCTGAGCTCTTAAAACAGAGTGCACACTAAAAAAAAACAAACCAAAAAACACCTCGTCCAAAGCAGGTGTTAAATTTTAGTCCTCGATACAGAAATGGGGAGCCTCCAGTCCTCGAGGACCGCACACCGGTTGGGTTTTCAAGACATCCCTGATGGATATGCACAAGAGAGATTTGCATGCAGCGCCTCCAGATCTTTCTCATGCATATGCATTAGCGATATCCCGAAACCCCCCAACTGCTGTATAAGCTGCAAGGACCGGAGGTTCCCAACCCCTCTTCTTTGAGTGTGTGCTTAAGAGTACCTGGAGGAGAGCTTGCCACACTATTTAATGCACACCTGCTAAAGCTTCGCTCGCATCTAACATTCCTTCATTTACGTGCACACAGATGACTTTTCAGGCCGGTTTAGCATGCACGCTGTCCCTTGTACATGCTAAACAGCATTAGTGTGCAGGCTACTTTTTAGTGCATGGTTTTCAAAGGAATTTAGTGGGATAACTAAGCAGTTGCCCAGCTGGGTTGTCCTGGTTGAAAATGGTCTGCCCTCAAGAGTGGCTAAAGGTGCATGTGGGCGATCAGAAAGGGGAGGTGCTTTTAGCTGTGTTTAGGTTGGGGGGAGCAAGCACATGTACATTTGGATTTGCCAGTATGCAGGAGTTACTTTGCCCCCATTCTGTCACCCTCAGGAAAACAAGGCACAAAGGACACAGGCACTTTTATTGCCCCATACCTTGTAAACAGTTTTTTTCAGAAAGAAGCCACCTGCATTGTTTCCCCTTTTTGAAAATTGGGTACGAAAGTACCCGTGTACTTTGCAACAGCACAGGATACTCAAAACAAAAGTTTCCCCGAAGGGTCCAGCAGCCCTGGTTTAGCCTCCCCATAGCTGGTTATAGTCGTGAAGCTTTTTTGCCAGACCTGCAGCTAATGCGATTGCAAATGTATAACTTGATGTGAACTTTGGACGTTTATGCAGGCTGGAGTCAGCTGGCAGGGTTGGAAGCACCTGGCTGGGCAGCAGGCTCCCTGTTTTCTTGCTGCTTAATCTCTGGCTGATTTGCTGTCAGGTCATCCTAACCTGTTTGTAAACCTGTCTCCTTGATTCAAGGTAGAGTGCTTACATGCTGCTAGGCTCTGAGAAATCCCATGTCCAAACTTTCTTCTCTTACTTTCAGGTGTTGGCATAAAACAGTTTTCCTGTGCTTGCAACAGAAAACAACTTTTGGTAGTCCAGTACCATGTCAGTAGCCTTGTACTGACTGCTTTATCTTTTTTTTATTATTCTTTTTTTTGTTTGCATGTTGGCAAGTGCCCTGAGCATACTTTGGAAAGTAACACCCAAGTAAGACAGTAAATTACTCTTTAGTGAGTGTAATATAATTGTGACAAGAGGTTTTGCGCGCTGTTGCTTGTAATACAATATGAAGCTTTTGGTTTCCGTGTGTCATCTGTGCTTGTTGCGTAACTCTGTGTGTGGCCTCTCCCCACAATTAACCCAAGGGGCCTCCTTTCCTTCTCTAATTTGTAGAAAGCGGTTCCTGACATCTGTCTGAGCCCTGAGGCGCTCTCTCGAAAACCTGCAACCATTTGTTTTCAGAATCTCTTTCAGCATTGAACAAATGCAAGGATATGCAATGGTAAATCTGCCATCCTCTCCTTTCTAGCCAGTGCGGACTGAGAGCCAATTTTAAAGTCAAGGTGGTGGAAAGATCTTGAAGGATTTGTGGAAACTTTGATTTAAATCTCGCTAGTGCCGAGAAAAACCTTTAGATGAATCCAAAGGCATGAGACTCAGAAGCCATGAAAAATAAGTTGTGTTTTCTTTTTATAGTATTTTATAATAAAATATACATCCTCCTCCCTCCCAAGGGCTGCCTTGGTAGCACTCGCAGGCAATAGAACAGGAAGTTTAGCACATAGCACAATTTAAGCCATGAACAATTTAAGCTGTTGAGACCACAGCCAGACAAAAATTATCCATCCTTTTAAACACCTTTGTCTTACTTTTTTCGTTAATATTTGTGCAGAGAAACATTTATTTAGATTTCATGGAACAGGCAATAGGAAGCATAACAAACTTTTTTGGGTCATCTTAACAAATGTGTTTGTGTATAACATCTGGGTGCCTACAGAACAGATGTTGTCAGTGTTTTTACCGTATCTGGTTTTTGACATTGTGGAGCTGCTCCTCAGATATGTGCTGCCAGGGGCAGAGCACACAGCTTGAGTAACCAAAAATTGGGATCTGTTCAGATACCTCCCCCTCTCCTGCCTCCCCTCCCCTCCCCCCCCAGCTCTTACCTTAAAAAGGAGCGGGCATCCTCTTCATGCCTCTCGCTGAGCTTCCATCTGCCTGGCCCAGGCAGCAGAATGATTTTGGCCTCAGCGCGAACAGAGCAGCGCATGTGTTTTTTTTGGAAGGAGCATACGCTTGCTTCAGATGAAAAAGGGACTGTGTGTGTGTCTCGCAAGAAACTCCAGGTTGCTTCAGAGAAGACCTGGCCATGGTGCTCCAGGTGTCCAGGGAGATGACAGCTGCTTTTACCTTTCACAGAATTAATTGGGGGCCCCTGGGAATGGTCAGGAATAATAAAGCCTTCCTTGAAAGTTGTTTCCAGTTGACCTGTGGCAGCTTTACAATGACCTGCTTAAGTGTGTGTGTGTTGATCTCGGCGCAGTTATTTTGTCACTTCAGGCGATATTACAAAGCCCTTACTGTCAAAGGGACTGGTTTCAGCAGGAGTGGGAATCCCTACTGACAATACAAGCGTTCCATACTCATCTCTGACTATGCTGGTATTCTTTCACTGATTAATAATAGAAGTACAGTGGCGTTCACCTTGAAGGGGAGGTCTCTTAAACCACAGAGCAGAATAATAATAACAACAACAACAAAAATCCTTGTCTTCCATTTTCTAGTACCATATTTGGAAAAAAACAAACAGTTCAGTGTAAAGAACTATGTAAAGGGGACAGAGGGGTAATCATCTTACTTACTAAAAGCCTAAAATTAGGTTGAGGTATTTGCAGAAAAGGCCTAGTTGATTTTTTTTTTGGCTACAGGATGGGATAGCTGCCATGGCTGCAGTAATTTTATAAGTTATAATGTCTGCTGAGAGAAGAAAATTTGCCAAGGTATGAAATACTTTGATATTCTCAAAAGATTTGCCTTTACTCTTCCCCCTCAATGACAGGAATGACTTCTTCTTAATATACACTGACTTCCATAGGTAGCGATCTACAAATTATACCCTGGGATTGTTGTTGACTTCTTTAATTGGAATCAAGTATGAGTTTGGAGACTATTGTGACTCCTGTATGGGGGAGCTTTCCAGAAACGAGAGGTACAGGGAGGTGTACAGGATTAGCGAGTGACAAAAATGGTCATTCCCCCAAAGGGGATGCATTTGGAGAAGGATATTTAAGACACAGGAAGGAGTATTTTTTGAGAGAGTCTGAAGCTGAGTTAACAGAAAGGAGTTCTAAGGATGAGGAGTGCTGCCTTGGAAGTTTTGGCCTTGAGGACTTCAGGGCTTAAGAGCTTTGGCTGGGAAACCAAAGGGAGTTTAGGGCCATTGTGGGGATAAAGGATCCCTCGGACTATGGTTATCCCTTTTCCTGCCTTAAGAAGTGCACATCTGGAAAACTGTGTACTGGATAGAAGAGTCTTCTGTGTGTTTCATCTGGTGCTTGGAAGAAGTAAGAGGTTGTAGTGGGAGCCTATTCCTTTGGGACTGGTAACACAGGCAGCATGAGAAAAAAAGTGAGTAACCATTGCGAGTTTCTGTGAATTGGATAAGAAACATGATTAAGGTGGCCAAACAGATGCTTGGCTGCATAGGGAGAGGAATGGACAGCAGAAAAGAGGAGGTGATATTTTCCCTGTATAAGCCCCTGGGGAGACCTCACTTTGAATACAGTGTACAGTTCTGCTGTGTCTTCAAAAGGATGTAAACAGGATGGAGTCGGTCCAGAGCGTGGCAACTGAAAATGGTCAGTGGTCTTTGTTTTAAAGCAGGCTCTTACCTTTGCAGCCCGGCCACCATCATGCCGGAGCGGCAGGAGCCGCACTGGGCTTCTCACACACGGCAGGAGCCGCCATCAAAACCGCCGCCATCCGAGCCTCTTTCGCGGCCTGTAGCCGCTCCTGGATCCTCCAGCGCGGTGGGAGCTGCCACGAGTCAGTCTTCCTTCCTGGCCCGGAGGCTACAGTCTTCAGCCTCTTTTGGCGTGGTGCCACTCCTGGAGGCCTCTTCAGCGGCAAGGAGCTGCCTCCCCACGTTGGGCCTGCCTGCAGCCCTCTCCAGCTCCTGCATCTTCTCACAGGTCTGAGGCCGCCTCTTCGCGGCTCGGACACCGCCTCCCACGTTGGGGCCTGCACAGCCCAGCTCCGGCTCCTCCTCTCTCAGCAGGGCCGCTGTCCAGGGTCCTGCTGCTTCTCCTTCCACTTCCTTAGACGCAGGGCCACACCTCCATGATTTAAAGGACTAGCAAGGGAGTGAACCCATGGTCCACCCCGATGATGTCACTTCCTGGATCCGCCTCTTCTGCCTACAAAAGGTTCCTCAGGTCAGTCATGCCTTGCCTTCGCAAAGAGCTTGTTCTCTCCAGGACTCCTGCTTTCTGCTCCTGCTGGCATTCCGGTTATTTGTCTTGGGATCCCTTGTCATCATTGTTCCTGGTCTCTTGTCTTTGTCTCAATGTTCCATTTCCGGCCCTGATGTCTTCTGCATCCTGATGTTCCTTTCCAGCCCTGATGTCTTCATCCATTGTCCAGATCTCCTCAGCTCCACTCTGATCTGTCCCTCGTGGTCCACGACCAGCCCAGCTTTAACTGTGTAGGGTGTGTAGTGGCCCAGTGGTCCGCGACCACCCCAGCTGGGGTGTGTAGGGCGCTGGTGGGTCTTTCCATCTGACGGCTCCAAGGAGTCTTCTCATCCCTCGTCTGACCTGCATTGTTCCTGATGTCCGATGTCTGCCTTGCCTTGATGTCCATAAGCCTGATGTCTGACCTTCCCTGGGCAGGCCTCGTTCTTCAGTGTGGTCCATGACCAGTCTGGCTGGGCTATGTAGGATGCCTGAGGGACTTTGCCTGCCTGTCCATTCCGTCCTGTCCTTGGATTTCCGTGGTTCTGATGCCTTCTTCTGTGGTCCACAACCTGCCCGGCTGGGCTGTATAGGGTGCCGGAGGGACATTGTGTGCTTGGAGGTTCTGGACTTTTAACCACTTGATTTTAACCTTGCCATGCCTTGCCCTGCCTTGCCTGAGTCTTCGTCTTCCTCAACGCCTGAGTCTTCGTCTTCCTCAACACCAGAGTCTTGTCCAGTGTCAGATGTCTCCATCTGCCCTTGACCTTTGTCCGGCCTGCCGCTTCTTGCCGTTACCCAGCGGCAGGTCCGAAAGGGCTTGGAGTGGTTGGAGGACCACCAGGAGACCACCATTGCGTTGATGGCCTCCCGGAAGCGTGCAGGTCCAGTGGAGGTCCCCAGTTCTCCAGTTCCCAGACAAGGACCGTATCTCCACAAGGGCACACAAGTCTCGTCCCGCACTGGGGAGTGCCCCCCTGGTGCTCTCTCCCATTGCAGCACATCAAACTGTCCAAAAATTGCTAATCTCCGGGGGGGAAAAAAAAAGGCTTGATTTTTTCGGAGCATCCAAAGTTTTTAAAAACCAAAACAAAACCATACACTGATGCTTTTTCTTATGCATAAAAAGAGAGAATGGAATAAAAAATAATCCCTAAATTATGCACCTCATTTGATATTAATGTTACATCTCTCAAACTGAAAGGTAGATAGAAACACCAAAGACACCAATCTGCTTATCCTTATGGTTTTTGTGTTTTCATTAAGCCAACTCTTTAGACCCTGCAAAAATATAGTCAACTGCCCTAGAGTAGTCTTTGCATTAGAAGTAGAAGGAAAGAGAAACTGAATAGCATCTGTGTAACTTTGATAGTAAACACCTAAACCAGAGAGCAGCTTACAAATTGGGTGAACATTGATAGGGCTGACTCCTGAATTTCTGTATTGACAGAGGGAACCATTACAAAGATGAGGCATTACAATTCACTTGTTGAACGTGGTCAGTACAATAAGATTGAAACCATGTATTCAGAATTCCTGAGATACCGATTTCAGACAATTGCGACAATAACACTGCGTGATCCAAAGTATCGAACACTGTTGATATATCAAGTAAGACCAGAATATACTCCAAACCAGTGTCAACACCATGCATAAGAGCATCCAACCTGGAAATCTTAAGTGATTCCATACTATATTTGGGTCAAAAGCCAAATTGATATGAGTCTGATATCATACTGTTCTACAAATCCAGAAGTTGTTTCAACACTGCAGGTTTGATTAGCCAAAAAAGGAATTAAAGCTATTGGCCAATAATTGGCTAACTCAAATTTGTCCAAATTCAGCTTCTTCAGCAAAGGTTTTATAAACGTTCTCTTTAATGTGTGGATGGCAAACAGCTCTCCTTTAATGATATTCGGTCTGGATACTCATTTGAATTATCCCACCTTGATTCTAAAGTCTGGGAATGACTCATTGAAATTATAAGAGTGTCCTGGAATCGTGTTTAGATATCCTTGATTTACTTTTTTAAAAAGTCTGCAAAATGTTCCAGCTGTAACTGGTCTGCTGTGTCAAGTTTCTCTGCCAAGTTATTATTCGTACACTTTTCAGAGGGGATGGTGAATGCATGGAATAGCCTCCCCGTGGAGGTGGTGGACACAAGGACAGTATCTGAATTCAAGAAAGCATGGGATAAGCACAGAGGGATCTCTGAGGGAGTGGTAGGGATTGTAAAGCTGAATAGTTGGTGTGGATGGACAGATTAAATAGGCTGTAATGGGTTTCTGTGTTTCTATGGTAACTGTTTTCTGCAGTTTGGACTATTTTCTGGATTTATCCTGCCTTTGTTGGACTTTGATTTTTGAACTTTAAAATAAATTATCTCTTTCTATGTGGAACACCATTTTGAGTGTGTACTGTTTTTTTTTCCTGGTGTGTGACTCCCCTTGGGCCCCTTAGCAATTGCTGTTCTGTAGTGGAAGGAACCCTGTTCCGGGGCTGCAGACAGACTTTGTAACCCCTGTAGTGCCCTAGGATGACCTCTGGCAAAGAGGTTTATACCCTAGACAAGTTCTTCCACTTACAATCTAGCCAGGTCAAAGTGTTCTGCAGGCCAAATTCTGCTAGAGGAAAGAGGAAGGGTAAGATTAGTAACTATCCTTCCAATTCTTCTTCACTGCTGTGGTTGAGCCCAATAGTCTTGTTTATGGCTCAGCTTTTGGTGATGCAGTCCCCCAGCATGTTCTTGGTATTGCTCCACCCAATGATGTTCATCCATTCCCAAAGATTCTGTTAAATCCTGGGTAAGGATTTCTTCCCATTTTGCTTGCTATAACAAAAGTTTAGTGGAAGCTGGGAACCTGTGGTGTCTGAAAAAGTGGTTTCGTCAACCTCTAATGGAGGATTCTCCCTGAACCTGAAAGTCTCTGTACAAGTGAGAATCTCAGTGGCTTGAGAGAAAGATGCAGGAATTGCCTTGCTAGATGACAGCTTCTTTGGAGATCTAAGCAATTGTGGAAGTGACAAGCCTGACCTGCAGTCTTTGCTGGATAGTCTAGAAGCAAGTTAGCTCTTTCTTCCATTGTTAACATGGGTGTCGCTAAGCAGGAATGAAAGGTTATTCTACCTATATTCTAGAATATCACCTTCATCAAGATCTGGAAGGCCATCAACTGACTGGAATACTGGATTTCAGGCCATATCAATAATGTTGATATAAATTATAAGAAAAGTAAGTCCAAGGTTACTATCCAGGATATATCTCTGAAGGACAGGGTTAATCATTTGGAAGTTCTGGAAGAGTAGATTTTTTTTTTCTTCCAGGAACATACTTTCCATATTAGGGATACATCTGTCCTGTATAGAAAGGTGAACAATTCCATCAGAAGAGTCCATTTGTGATTCACTAATTTCCTAAAGATGGATGGAGTTGTTCTAATTACGTTTAAGTGTTGTCTTTGAGAGGAGCATAAAATTCAAGAGGCCATTCCCCTCCGTAAAAAGGGCCTACTATCTTCCTTCTGATAAGCAGAATGAAGAGGAGCAGGGAGTGGTTGGGGATAATAACCATGTGTCCTTCGATAGTTTGGACCTTCCCCACTTTCTTGGGCTACCGCTAGATAAAGTTGCAATTAGGTAACATTTGTAAAAGGACTGAGTAAAAACTAGACTGATAAGGATTATTTTCCATCATAAAGTTGATAACTTTTGAGTTTTGAAAGTGGAAGTATTCCCCCACTGAGAGTATCGCAGTCTCTTTGGCTGGTATCCAAGTGCAGGGTCTGAGCTATGAGCAGGGAATGGTCCCTGCTTGACCATTTGGATGAGACTGAAAACTTGTCCAATATGGGGAATTAATGCCCTGTCAGCCGACCTTATTGTGGACATGATGATGTTAACATCATTCTAAAGCAAGAAGACAAAATCTTATGCAAAACACCCCAAATCAAAATAATAAAAAAACCCCACAAAGCTAATCTACTGCAAGAGGGAATAGGGGTCCATGTCATAATTCCCTACTTTTGCCTCTGTTGCATAGGACTGAGCTGATGTTTTTGTTCATTTGTTTTTAAGAGAACTCAGACTTTAGGTGTCTTCATATAAGGGGACAATCTTATGACCTGAAAACTGTCTAGCAATCAGGCAAAAGAGGGAACTAAAAGGGGCAGGAGTGTGTGTGTGGGGGTGGGGGTATTTTCTGTATTCTCACCAGTAGCTGTGCATGAAGAAGTTCCATTTGGTAGAATCAGTATGATTTATAGCTTTCTGGTCTCAGCTTTCTACAGATAATCCTGCAGAAATAAAATGGACCTTGCAGGAGGTTTGACTCAAACCTTAAAGGTGAATTTTCAAAAGTTGCACACAGAAAAATCAGCACATACTCATGTAAATAGCATATACTTGCATATTTGCTATTTTATAAACCTTAAAATACATGCGTAAGGGTCTATGAATATGCACATGCAAAATAGAGACAGGGCAGGGCCAACATTATAAGTTGCTATTTTATAAAATGTACGCATGTAGAGATTTGGCAGCTTACTCATGTGTATTTACTCCTGCTCTATATCTGGAGTAAGCAATCCTAAACATCTTAAAAGTGAAATACTGACTGGGTGGGGGTGGGGGTCTGAATGAAATGAGGGAAGTTGGGGCTGAAGAGCCAGGAGGGTCTCAATGACCTGCAGATGGACTGAGAGAACTGGTAGACTAATTGGTAACACTGGTAACTTCAATGCTGTGCACATATAAGAAAATCCTGATTTACACATGTAAAATCTAATTTACAGGGGGGTACATGTGTATAAATCTCGCAGGTAAAATCTCCATGAGTATATTTTAAAAGTTGGACGTAAAAATACATGAGTATAGCAGTTGCACACTACTTATCCAGATAAATCTAAGTTTATCTGGCTAATTCTTGACTTACAATCAATCAAATTGGACCTAAAAGTCCTGTCACTGGTATGTTAAATCAATAATTAATTTAAACACGATTTCAAAAAAAGTTTTTTTTTTTACCTCACCAGCAACCTCTGGCTCTCATATTCTTTGATATCTTTTTTTAATATATTTTATATTGAAGACAATTTTTAATATATTTATGAAAATTGTTAGGGGTTGAAATTTCATATAATTAATAGTGCCCCAGCACTGTAGTACTTGTATAATCATTAACTTCCAACCACTTCCATATTTTTCTTAACTTGATAAAGTCCCAAGTTCTTTAAAAACAAATGGCATCCACTTTTTTATATATATTTTTTTCTATTTTTAACTATTTTTGTTATTCTAACAAATTTTTCATAAATATATTAAAATTTTCTTCAATATAAAAATATATATAAAAAAAGATAGCAAAGAATATGAGAGCCAGAGGTTGCTGGAGAGGTAAAAAAAACCCTTTTTTTTGAAATCATGTTTAAATTAATTGATTTAACATAGCAGTGACAGGACTTTTAGGTTTGATTGATTGTATGTGAAAATCACTGCCAGTAGTGGAGTGAATTAAATCTTGATTTAGCCAGATAAGTAGCGTTTGAAAACTTACTCTGCTAAATAGCAGCTTTGCTGCCTCTTAGATACATTGGAACTTATCCAGTTAAGTGCAATATGTATTTGCATGTTTTTTTTTAACATGCTCATGCATGTTGCAGAGTATATTTGTGCCTACTTTATAACCATAAAAGCACAGGTTATAAAATACATGACTAGATTATTACACACCCATATACATGCATATTTGGGGGTATGCGCAGCGGTTTGAAAGTTATCCTCCTTAGTTTTAAATAGTAAATAACCCCCAAAACACTCATTTATTTTTGCCTTTCAGTGATTCCAAACTTTACATTTTAGTATTTAGTAAACAACCTTTTTTTTTTTTTTTTGCCCTTGCTTATTTTATGCCACTGGACAGTTGCTACTTTAATTGCCAAAAATACTCTTGTCAACTTCTGTATGAAAATGCTGTAAAGTTTGGCTGGTTAAAATGACTCATTGTATTTAAGGCAGGGAGTAACACTGATTCTAAATGCTGACCTAAATAAAGGGCATGTTGCTGTTTATAAAGTTATGTATTTTTAAATTATCTTATCAGGTTGAAGCTTGAAATTTCAGGGAGACCGAGAGCATGAAATCATTACACATTTTTCCCCAAGAACTTTCAATGTGATTATCATAACAAACTTGATATACACATACCTCTGTTTAGCTGTTGGGAGTTGGACTTGGCCTGTAATATGAATTCTGTATGTCAGTCATGTACAAAGTACTGAAATTTCTCAGGAATTGCATCACATTTTCAGTTTGGTTTTTTTTTAGCAGGAAATAATATCTTGCAGCATGTCTCTTTGAGGTTGTATTTCTTCTTTTTTTTTAATTAAATGCTTAACTTCTACACAGAGAGATGGTGTTAGGCAGATACCGGTAACTGTACTATCTCTCATCTACATAAAAACATATAGAAGATAATTTACCCACAGAAATGACAGTATTGAAAATTGCCTGGTGCATATGTGCGTAAAATTAGGCTGTATGCTCGTAATTTTAAATACATCAGGAAGAAGCATTCCAGCGATAAAATCTTTGTGAGGTTTCTATTTACACATTTAGGAGGTAAGATAGGGCCTCATTTTCTAAAGTATCGCAGGCCTGCGATACTTTAGAAGATGAGGGGGGGAGGGCCTGCGCTAGCCGGCAGCGATCGCACCGTCGCGGTGCGATCGCTGCTGGTTTCACACCCAATAGCGCCACCATAGGAGGTGTAGCTATTGGGAGCGAAAGCTGACATGAAAAGGCACTTACCTTTTCGCTGTCCGGCGTCTGCGCAGAGTCTGCCCCAGTGACGCCCCGACTCCTCCTCTTCCGGGGCCAACTCCGACCTCATCCTGATATCGCACGTGATAAGGGACTTTTTGCGTGCGGCATGGAAAATGAGGCCCATAGCCAGATAAGTCTGAAAAAAAGTGCTGTTTAGATGGATAAGTCTTAAAATGTTACTTATCTAGCTAATTCACATAGCCAAATAAGTTAAAAAAAAAAACCAAAAAAAACCCCAAACAAAAAAAATGCTGCTTAGCTGGCTAAATCAGATATCCGGATAAGTAGCGTTTAAGAGTTACCCAAGTAGTGGTTATTCCCAGACTTGTCCAGCTTGCCAGACTTATCTGGCTAAGTGGTATCAGATAAGTCAGAACTTGTCTAGATAAGTGCAGTTTCTTACCTGGATAAGTTGAATTTAGCTGAATAAGTGAGTGCAAATGATATACATACGTATCTTTACTTACCATTTTAAAGGCATACATGAGTAGATTTTACACGCATAATTTAGAAGCATTTACCTCCCGTAAGTCGGCTTTTATTTGCATAGGTTAGGGATTTTCCAATGAAATATCAGTGTTTACAGCATTTCGGAAAATTGAAACATTAGTAAAAATTGAAAAGGAGCATTCTTTCAAATTGCTTTGGTTTAATTCTCTGCTAACAATTAAAAATTCCTATCTAAATTGGCCTGGCTGGCAGAAAGTGGAACTATTTTGAAGGGAAGAGAGCTCATAACTTTCTGAGAATTGAGAGAAAATTACAATTTAACATGGACACAGTGTTTTTTGTTCAACATATATCATGGGGGAGGGGGGGAGCAATTTTCAGTAGCATGGGCAGCCCCAATTTGACTTCTTTGCATACATTTTGAAAAATAAAGGTATGTGCATAATTATCTTTCCTGACTGCTCCCACACACCGGGAACGCCTCCAGTTGGAACAGCTAAATATAGCCACCTCCAGGAGATGATTTTCAGCCCCAAGGGTCTAGACAGCTAATTCCTTCACTACTCAGGTTAATTCCTTTGACAGTTGTCTTCTGAATGATCACGCGGGTGTACCAGTTTTCCCCCTCTGTACTTGAATGTTTTGCCATTTCAGGGAACCTAGAGAAGGCCGTCTCTAGGCTAACCCGGTGCGAAAACTGAGACTGGCCGCCTCCTCCAGGTGAAAAATAATCGGCTTCATTCATGCCACCACTTTCAGCTTGGCTCTTTAACTTCCATCCGGGGCCCCCTTCCCACCTATTCCTCCCGCAAGGCCCTCCTTGTATGTTCTTACCTTCCATTACTGGTCTGGCCCAGCCCCACCAACAGGAGAGCTGTGCCGGGGGTGTACCGCACCTGTAGATGACGCTTCCTGCCGCCAGCAGCTGTTCAGACACTGTGCCGTGAAAGAGAGAGAGAGAGGCGCTGGCGACAGGAAGAGGCCTTCGGAAGGGGCTGGGCCACCAACGCAGCTCTCCTATTAGTGGGGGGTGACGGAAGAAACAGCACTTCAACCCCGTGGGCCACAGGGGAAGGAGGCGCAGCCCTTGATGGCAACTTCTCTTTTTCCCGTTGGGTGGGCTGGCAATGGGAAGAGACAGCAACTCGCTATTAGGGATAGAGAAACCCTGGCTCTTCTTTGGTCCAGCGGCTGCATCAGAAGGGTGTGCTGGCACCCCCTTAGTGCTTGGCACCCTGTATGACCATAGAAGTTGCACACCCCCCAAAAAACAAACAAAAAAAAACCGGTTCTGGTCTGCCTTTTCATGTAATAATTCTGCCGGTCCTGAAGATGAAAGAAGCTACAGCGTTGCCATCTTTTTGTTGCAGAGGTTAAGAACTGCTTCTCATTTAACAGAAACTGGTCCTGATTTTATGGGTGGAAAGGTAAATAGCACGGATATTTTCTGTGACTTCTTCTGGCTTGTCGGATTAAATGCCTTGATCTGAGGTTAATAGAATGTTTAATTGCTTAGGCGAATAGATCAATAAATATAAATAGACTGTCAACTGTAGCAAATGTGCTTTTTATACGTGAGCTTTGCAGGTATTTAACATTTCTGTGCAGGCAATAACCAGTCTTTATAGGAGCTGTAATTATATCAAAGAACATCATGAAAGAGACACTCCTTAGCAGTTGCACTCACCCACCACTGCACCCCTCACCCCAATGTTCTGTGCAGGGCTGGCAGAGGAGGACGGCCTGATCCCGGCCTGCCATTCGCTCTCGGGCTGCGTTCTTTCCACTCTCTCTCTAGCTCTCAGACCTAACACATTTTTTTTTCTGTTATTTTTTTTCCCCCTCTCCCTTGAGTCTCAGTAAAGTGAACATTCTCTAACACTCGTAAGCGATATAGTCGTTGTGCTCCTGAGAACAATCTGCTGCTCCGGAAATTTCTCCCGATGGGGGAAAAGAAAAAAAAAAAAAAGAAAAAATAGCTGCGGGCGTGGCCGAAATATTGTATGAAGTAACCGGGGTCGCATTCATTCATACGGGTCCAGAGCCCCCGAGGAATGATACTGTATGGAGCGTAAAAAATAAAAGGAGCACAGCTGTCACATTCACTGCTCTCGTGTAGATTTCCCTCCCCGCCTTCTCTGAGCACAGAATAAATGCCATCCCTTGTGTGCACATTCCACAAGAAGTGAAAATGGTTTCTACGCTTTAGAAAGATAGCAAACCTAAAAGAGGGAATTATTCTTCAGCTGTTACTGAGAGACTTGAAAGGGAGGGGGAGGGGTGTCGCTGGAAGGGAGTTACCAAGCCATGGAAGAATGCCCATTGGACGTTTGATTGCCTCGTAATTTTCAAAAGATTTCCATTAGTGTTAACCCACAGGCTTATGCAGCTCAGTCAAAGAAAACAGTTTACTCCCTAATGCAAAGTATACCCAGTGATGTGCAGGTTATGCGTGTTTGCAACAATTTTATGTGGGAAAAGTCATCGTGGAATAGCACTGTTTGGAGGAGGAAATACAATCTCATGTAGGTCAAAGGGCATGGCTCAGTCATGAACTTTTACTATCTATTTAATGGGACTTCTCAAGAGATCTACTATATAACTGCCTTGTTTGAAGCCTGAAGTCATATGAGCTGTTGAAATACCAATAACATTTGGATAAGACCCTCTGCCAGAAAAGTCAAGTCAGTTCTTCATGAAAACAGAAAGACAAACTTTATTTTAACAGGGTCTCTTAACTTCTTTTTTGGCTTCACAAATATTTGTCAATGTTCCTTTCCAGGAGGGCCCACACGAGTCTCTGGAATTGGGCCCCCTTGTGTCGCTAGAATTGTGAATATGGATACATTCAAAATCATAGTGGATAAGAGACCTGGGAGGGAGGGGGGGGTTAGAGAATTGTGGAGGCTGAAAAGCACCAGGAAGAAGGGGGCCAAAGAGTATGCCATGGTTCCTGAATTCTTACGGTGAAAATCTGGGCATTCTTAGACTAGTCCAGGCTAACATATTATGTACATGAAGACGGAGGGAGCCTTGGTGAGACTGGAGGTGAAATATGACCTCAAACTCTCATTGCAATTGAGCTTCTTATGCATATGACACCTTCCTTCTCCCAAAACAGTTTAAATCATTCTTGTTAAATGAAGAGAGGAAATCTGAAATTCCTGGCAAAAAGTGGTAAAATGCAGTTACTGGTATTTTCCAGCACTGACTGTTGAAATTCTATTTTTTTTTAGGCTTACCAGCATATATCTTCAAAGTCATACAGGCCACTCAAAATTCAGCAGCACGTATCGTTACAGGCACATCCAACTAGGATCATATCTCTCCCGTTCTAAAAGCATTACACTGGTTGCCAGTCGAATGGTAGAACATACTTATGAGATCATACATAAGTAAATCATTATTTAAAGCATTTTCATGATTAACCTACTTCTGAAAGTCATAGGGTCATTTCCCAAGGTGCGATAGCCCATTATCGCACGCGATATAATGTTTTGGACATTATCGCCGCCAGTAGTGCGGGAAATAGCACCACCTTTTAGCGTGGCGCTATGGGGGCGATAGTGTGCGGTACAGCTGCACCGCGGCAGGCGAAACCACACCGCTGTGATGCGGCCGGCTGCACACTAGCGCCACCCTGCCCCTTTTTTCGCCCCTCGTCCCCTTTAGTGCGGCAGCTCATCATTCATCAGGAATCTGAGATCAGAAGGGCAATGCCTCCTAGACATACCCAAACATAAAAAAAAAATGTCTAGTTGAATTTAGAGAGCAGATGCTT
This sequence comes from Rhinatrema bivittatum, assembly GCF_901001135.1. Classification (NCBI taxonomy): domain Eukaryota; kingdom Metazoa; phylum Chordata; class Amphibia; order Gymnophiona; family Rhinatrematidae; genus Rhinatrema; species Rhinatrema bivittatum. The sequence goes on along the minus strand of NC_042615.1, from coordinate 237,128,130 downwards.
TCAGTAGCAGGGGCAATGCTATGGAACCAGCTACCGGCAGCACTCTGAAAGCAGGGAAGCAACAAATTGTTTAAAAAGACCCGGAAGACTCACTAGTTGAGGCTGACCTTTTTATTAAGATCTTTTTATGCCATCAAGGGGCACTGAATTTATTTGTGATACGTTTATTGCTCTTGTGGTCTTATGTGTGTGATTTTTATGAATGCAGTCTTCTGGAAGCTGCGGGGAACTTTCGGATTGTGTGGCATATAAATGTTTTAAATTTTAAAAAAAATAATAATAAAAAGCCATTAGTTTCAGAGGGAAAGGGCTGGGGATGGTTGCTGGACCTGTCACATACTGTTAATATTCCTGAGAACTTCCTAGTTTTTGGCTCTGATACATAAAAGGCCCCTGGGCTGAAAAGGCTAAACAGAGACTTTTGATTTGAAAATTAGCTTTGTGGAATACATTGATGTGGGAATTAGTTTAAATTTCACACTGTCCCTGACTGTGGATTGATTACCAACAAGTGCAAAAGCAATTACGGTCAAAGTGAAGGGGATGTATTGAAGGAGACGGAACCATGGTTTGTAACCTTCTGGTCATTGGACTTGGGCCAGTACAAATACAACTGAATACCTTCTTTGTCTGAATCATAGTGGGCAGGAGGTGAACGAGGGTAAACACTTTTTCCTGTACCTCTAAATGTCATTATAATAGCACCTGGGTTTGAAAGGTCTGCACTGTATGGTGCTGTACTGCCGGAATAATGTGCCGCTCTACAAATGGATATTATGTTGTCTTGGGTTTCTGTTGGTCTCCTATGTGAGCAACTACAACATAGACAGATGGGGAAAAAACCCTTTGGATGGTTGTACAGTGTGTTTGCAAATTAAGAATGTCGTCTTGACTTGCAGGATGAGGCCAGTCCCCATGTCGCTGCCAGCTCCCCGGCAGTTCTGCAGGAACTGATGGCATCCACAGCTGCCTTGGTATTCCGGGGACACATTTAATGGTTCCTGTTCCAGCTGTGGAGTACTGCACCTGGTTTCATCAGCAGTGACTTAAGGCCTGAATTACTTCCATTTTCTGTCAATGGGAAAAAAATAAAAGCTTAGTGAATCAAGCCCAAAGTGTTGCTGACAACTCTTTAGCCTTGATCCTGTAGACATTGTGCAAATGTTGTAAATTCGCCATCAGCAATTTAATTCATTGAGTTTACCATTCTCCTATTGACTTATGAAAAAAAAAGACTGACAAAAATACATCTGTTTGCACAAGCTGTGCACATCTTTTGACACATATATAATATATTCTTTTAGCCCTTTGCAGGTAGATCATGCCTGTGTCACAGCATGCTTTTTGTGCTCTTTCAGTGCAAGGGGTGTGATAAAAGTCCTTTAATGAGTCACTCCTCTTGCTGATGATAAAAGTAAGTTTAAAAAAAAAAATCCAGAGGGGGTGGAAGAAACCTCATATTAAGTGACACCCAGACCAAGCTGTCCATTCCTGCCTATATATTTCAGAAGAGAAAGACCTCTAGTTAATTGCCTTGCCCTTGCTCATCTAAGAATGGTGCCCTGTATCTGTATTTGTACTCCTTCGTGAATAGATGGATGTGGCAGTCACTCAAGGAACTGTCCGCTGGGATGGGTCACCCACCTCCTGTTGACTTGTCAAGAAATAAAACAAAACCAGCATGTAATTCTGAGAAGACACATTTGTATTTTTTTTTCATGCCTATGGAATCATTAACCATCACATAAAAAAAAGTATATTTGAACAAATGTCAACTAAACTTCCATGAGGAACTGTATAAGTACCATTCTGTTTTTTTGTATTTTAGACACAGCTTGTTGAATTGAAACAGAGTTTCTGGATAAACCAGTAAAATCAGTTGGATAGAGCTGATATCTTTTTCTAAGGCGACTGCAGGTTTCAAGATAACAGCTTTCAGGATTACTAAGGTCTCTTTTTTTCCAGCAAAATTGTGATTGATGTTGGCAAGTGAATTTTTTTTTTTCCATGGCAGTTGATGGCATCACAAAAGCACTCTGACAATTACAGACCATCCAGAACATATCAGAAATATTTAGTTAAATCTTAGGGGGTCATTTACTAAGCATTTTTTCCATAGACATAAAATGGAAGAAAACCTTTAGTAAATGACCCCCTTAGTTTTTATACAAAATATTTATTTATTTATTTTATTTAAAAGTGTTTGTATACCGTCTTTACAAACAGTGTTTAATCAAAACGGTTTACATAACTAAATAAAAAACAAATGTAAATAAAGATTTAAATTTAAAAGAACATAAAGATTATCAAATTATAAAAGCTCAAAATATATTATTTAGTTAAGGCATAAAGAAATATATAATTGTTGCCTATGAGGAATTTTATTCATACCATTAATTCATGGGGGGAGGAGGATTTTCATAACTGTTACCTTTATCTGTTGCTATGTACAGAATCATCTTACATCATTCATGGTTGGTAAGAATAAAACCTTTAGGGCTGAATTTTCAAAACCATTTACGAGCATAAAATACAGTTTTCTGCATATAAATGAGGTATTGAAATTTGCCCGTGAGGGTGGGGGCGGTACATAGAAAAGTATGCATGGATGCAATTTCACACATACTTTTATGTGTACAGTAAAGAGGTACCCGCGCGTAGAGTTAGGGAAGAGATAGCATTTACATGTGTGTTTTGCATGCAGATCTTGCACAGGTTTGTAGCGGTGAATGAGCAGGTGGAAGGATGTCCACACGTACCAGCTAATTTTCAAAGCGGACTTGTACTGTAAATCAGCTGCGACAATTTGGACTAAAGTCTGCATGTATGTTCTACAATAGTACCCTACCTATGGGCAAAGAATATGAATATTCTGCCTTATTCGGCTCTGTGTGTGCATGTGAGAACAGGAGAAAAGGTGAATTCGTGAAAACGTATATGTTTTGCCATTGGAAAAAACCCTGGCTGGAAACAGTTAAAAGAGAGCTGCACTAGGAAGGCGCATGCTGGTGGCTTGTTGGGCACGATGGGCAAATAAGAACATTTTGTTGTCGACTGTAACAGCAGGGTTGCATTTTGGTTTGTTCAAAGTGAATGGCAATTTTGGTTTCTGGCACTTATTACTTCTGCCTGGAAATCAGTAAAATACCTGTTGTAATATTCTGAAAACCTTGGAATGTAGTTTGCAAAAAAAAAACTTAAAACCAAAGGACCTTATTTGTGGTTAGCATATCAGCGAATGAAAGATGGACTTCGTACAGCATCTGGTGTTCCCTCCACATATAAGAGAAGGGCATCGTGTCCCCAGCCTCCCCTCTGCAGAGTCTGACAGTTTACACAGGTGCCTGCCTGCAGTATGACCTGCTCCCAGTAAACTTCTATATAATTATTGTATGACAGATAAAAAAAAAAGCCTACAACTGGGTTAGCCTCATGAGTTCTCTCCAGGGCTGCTTGAGGTCGAGCACGCTGTGGAGGTGATATGCCTTGAGCCCCTATTACTCAATGAGCGACAAAGGGTTAGTCTTCGAGATTTCCTACCAGTGCTCAGGCTGACAAGGGTATATGTATTGCCTGGGCATGCTCTCTGGGGGGAGGGGGAATGTACTTATAAAGGGACAAAATGTGTGTTTAAAAAATCTAATAAACTGAGAACCATTTCAACTATATAGCTCCATGCTAAGATAGAGTTGACTTCAAAGCATTAAAATGCACAGTTTTCCAGAAACAGTATTAGCTTGTACAGAGTATGGAACAGGTATGAAACAGTCCATCCTTACCATGAGGTTTCTCTTATTTGTGTTTTTAGGAGAAAATAAATGCCTAGCAAATCTTGGCCTGCTGAATTACAGTAGCTAGGATGCATGTAATGATAGCTTGGGAGAAGCAGCTTTTATTGCTATGTTGAAATACCAGTAAGATCTATACAGTAATATTGCAGATGTAAAGGTCTGCATTCTTCTCTACCAAAATAAAAATCCTTTAACGCTATTGAAGAAATACATAAACACATGGGTCTGAGTTATGCCTTACCCCCGTATCAGTAACCAAGCAGTTGTTGTACAGTTATTACTAATAAGGCAGTATCATTATAAACTGTGCTCAGGCGGAGTCCTATTAAGGAAGGTTTTCATGTGGTAAATGAATGCAGGGGGCATCAAGTGGCCTGCATTTTCCTCCTGCTCCTTTGGGCCTCTAATTCAGTAGCAGCCAGGTCTGAGATCTAACGTCATAAGACTTTCATTTGCAACTACCAGGGGATTTGTTTTTTCTCTCCTATTTTATATCACCACTCCTTCCATCTCCAAAATGTACCTAGGCTGCTCATTTCAGAGACGGTCATGCACCCGGGGCTGTCCACCGGGGCTCCTTTTGGATCATGTGGTGAGATGGGCGGAGATGGGATTGGGACCGGAGAAACTGGAGGCTTTGCAGCTCGGTGTTGTAACCGCTAGGCTGCGCTACCAGCCGCGCTGAATTTCCAAATGGCAGCGGAAAGTAAAATTGTACTTTGGCGGCTAATACATTTTTTTTGTATAAAGGTCACTTTGTGTGAACCAAAGCATCCCTTTAACTGACCTCAACAGTTACTGAAATGTAAATGCAGGTTTTGAGTTTCAGTTTCAAATCTCAAACTGTTTTTGGCCATTATTCAAAGAGAGAGAGAGGGAGAGTGAGTTTTCAGCATTTATCTTTCAAGAAGATGTTAATACAGTTTTTAATGTCCCTTTAACGTTACAGCCCCCTGCGCCTCAGCATACCAGACAGGAAGTGAAGTGCTGACGGAGAGCAGCTATTCTGCACATAAGAATCCAACATAAACAGATTTACTGGTTGTGTACTTGGACCTGCTAAGCGAGGTGTTTTCCTTTCATCTTCCCGGCACCATCCTTGGAGCCCAGCAGCAGAAACGGCTTAAGTAAACAGACCTCCGGTTTCAAGGCTGTCTCTGAGCAGGGGTCTAGGAAAACTTTACCAAAGGTGAAACCTTGCTACTGAGGGGGTTTTGCTTGGATCATAGGTGCCTGAGTAGCAGCCGAAAGCTTTCCTTGACCCCTCTTGTCCCCTCCCTGTCTCTCTTTCTCTTTTTTTTTTTAATAAGTAGCAGCTGGGAGAAGGAGCCAGCTTGCTATTTACTGTTGCCTACCAGTTTGAACAAGATGGGCACCTGCTTAGAATGAGGTTTGTCGAACTAGCAGGCACAGTATACAACAGCCTTGGAGGGTGCTGTCTGTGTCATGCCAGGCTTGATATTTCGTTATTCTGTTCTTTTGCAATTGATAGCTCAGCATGTTTTTCCTTGTTTTCAGATACTGTGAGGAATTCTTTTTTTTTTTTGGGGGGGGGGGGGGGGAGCGGGGCAGTAGGGAGGTAATGCTATCGGAAAACAATTTTCAGAGCAGTTAAAACTGGGTAAATAGGGGTAATATTCAGCCTCTAGCCCACTGAGCAAGCTAACCGAACAAACATATTCGGCTAACTCAACCAAAATGTTCAGCAGCATGGCCGTGATAATTTTATCCAGTTAACTTTAGGAAAGCCAAATTCAGTTCTAGACTTATCCAGCTAACTAAGGAGATCATTTTCAAAGGATTTACATACAAAAAAACCCAAAAAAACAAAACCCCACCAACATAGATGCACATATGTGGAGCAGACACGTATACCAGATTTTTAGAAAGGGTGACATGCTTATGCGAGCAAGATTACATGTGAAAGAAATGAGTGTGTTTGGGGGTTTGTCAAGGCTATTTTATAAAGAAAGTGTTATGTCTGGTTCGCAGGCTGCCCCCATGAACTGCCGCACTCACCTCCCCAGTCGGCCCAGTCTGATGGGCTCCTGTCACAACGGGACACCACCACTTCCCTCTGCTGCAAAACACCATGCTCCAATGCGGCAGGACACTGTCAACTTCGCACGTGGCAGGATGCCACCGGGGCCATCCAGATGTACTCCTCCGTAGGTGCATCAGATCTCACTTTATTTAAAAGGGTCCGCGGCAAGAAAACCCCCGCAGCACCCACTGATGACTTCACACACCAATCCCTAAAAAGAGCTGCTTATCTCCTTCCCTCACTGCCTCAGCAACAGGTCCAGCTACTTCTTATAGAGCGCGTTGCTTCCAGCTTTGTCTTCAGTCTTCGTTCCAGCACTGTGTTCAGTCTTCGTTCCAACTTTTTCTTCAGTCCTCATCCCGCTGTCTTCACTTGTCTTCTGTCTTCATTCAAGTTTGTTTTCATCCTCATTGCCTGCCTGTTCTCATTCTTGCCTGTCTGCCCTGCCTATCCATTCTTATTCTCCTCTCTCGGATGGATCTCTGGTTTTGACCTTGGCCTGGACCTCGGATATGACTGACCACTGCCTGCCTCTGACCATGGCCTGAACATCTGATGTGCCTGACTGCTGACTGCCTGTGACCTTAACTAACAATGTCTCTTCTGCCATCAGCAGAGACCCCACCTAAGTCCTGCCAACCCCAGCACCCAAAAGCTCAACCCGAGAGGAACGTAGGCTGGTATAGGTGAAGATCCTGACTGGTCTCTGTTCTGCCTGGGTCCACCTGCCAATGGTGGGAACCTGCAGGGCTCCTCTCTGCAGGTAGAGTCAATCCTGCCTCAGCCCATGGGTCCACAGACACAACAGAAAGTTCACGCAAATGTCAATACTTTTACTAACGCTAATTTATGCACCGAATTCAAACTTGCATTTTCTTTTTTGACTTGGTGTTTGGCAGCTACCTTCTCCCAATGAGATGAGTAGATACTTCAAGCTCGAAAGAGGGGCAGAGGGGGTGGAACAACAATTAGGGAAATCATGGTCCTTGTCCAGAAGTTTGCTTGGCTGCTAATTCTGACTGGTTTGCTGTTTGTTTGTTTTTTTGGGGTCGGGGTTGGGGGAGACCTGTTAGTGAATGGCATAGCATTCCAGACTGGGTGGGTGTGTAAGTGTGGGGGGGGGGTGATTTGGGCATACTGGGGGGGGGGGGATCAGTGACCGGAGCACACTGGGGCATACAGGGTAGGAGAGTGAGTGTGATTGGAGCATACTGGGGGGGCTGAGTGGCAGGAGAAATAAATTCTAAAATGACAAGAATTAACTTATGGATACTCATGGCACAATGGTTAAGGGGGAGAGAGAGAGAACAGAGGGAAAGGAGGAGGAGAAGGAGAGTTACCAGGACCCAGGGCACAGTTTTTGAACCTGTCTGAGAGAGATTTGCCCGCACTGTCTCCACTGTATGCAAATCTCTCTTGCACATCCCCTTGTGCATGTCCTGAAAACCTGACCTGTTTGTGGCTCTTCAGGACCAGAGTTGGTCACCCCTGGTTTACGGTTTCTCCAATTAGAGAGCCAGCAGGTGATATTGGGGCTGAAAGGGAAAAAAAGGGAAACCGTGACATATCTGTACATTCTTACATCATAAGGCGGTGCTGAACTAATCAGCAGCCAAGCTAGAGCAGTGCACAGCACAGACAGTCATATCTGAAAGAGCAGTTAATTGCCATTCAGTGAAACAGGCCTGTGCGCGCCTCCACAGGCGCCAAACTGGATTGAAGGAGTCAGACCTATTAGAGGGGTAATCGCACAGTCTTTTTAAAGTCCACAAAACATTGCAAAACAGGTGGACAAATTAACAAAAAGAGGGAACAGCATCAAGTATGACTAGAATAACACAAGGAAGGAAGAATCCACAGAATAGAAAAGAAACAGAGTGTAACAACAAGAGGAGAGGTTTTATGCACATCACGAAACAGACAGACTGTGCACAGTAATAGCAGGCGCCTTTTCATCGCATGCAACAGCCAACCACACCCAAAATATAATTTGAAATGTATGACACAAAGCACGCACAGTGGCACAAAGGATAGATGTGAGGAAGTGCCATGCAGTGTTGACAAGCTCTAACCGTGATACACCTGAATCTGTAAACGCAGCACCTGCCTCACCAGTATTCATGTCAGACCCAGAGATCCCCCCATCAAAGCCGACAATCAGCTACACACTTCAAAGAAGACGAGGAAAATTGAATACTTATGGGATGGACACATGAGACTTTCCATTGCTGCTCTTCTAGCTCTGTGTAGTCCTCAGGGTCCTCATGCGACCACCAGGGTATTCCAGATCAGAACCATTTTGGTGCCTTCTGCCTGGATGCTTTGAAAAAATGTACAAATGAAAACAATATTTAGCACATGACACACCAATAGAAACATAGAAATTGACAGCAGAAAAAGACCAAAAGGCCCATCCAGACTGTCCAGCAATCTTTTGAATTGGGCCCAAATTTTTTTTGGTCACTAGGGCTCCAATTATCACCCCCCTGTTCTGTTGAAGCAGATAGTATTGCTAAGGTATTGTATATTATATAATTGTTTTGTGTTTTATGTTTACCAGAATATATATTCTCACCCAGTGTCATGTAATTGTTCTGCTAACCCCCATGACTCTTAGATTTAGTTCATTAGTGATACACAGAGTTTATCCCATGACCTCTTGAAATCCCTCACTGTCGCCTTCTTCACCATCTCCTCCAGAAGGGCATTCTAGGCATCCACCACCCTCTTCTGTGAAGAAATATTTTCCTCCCTGGAGTTTCATATCATGACGCCTTGTTCTCCTTATATCTTTCAAGTAGAAGAGGTTAGTTTTTAGTTGTGCATCATTTATACCTTTCATATATCTGAAGGTCTGTGTCCTGTCCCCTCTGCCTCCTCTCTTCCAGGGTATACATATTAAGGGCCTTCAGCCTGTCCTTGTAGGTCATATGATGGAGACCTCCCACCATTCTGGTCGCCTTTCTCTGAACCACCTCCATCCTCTCTCTGTCTACCTTGAGATATGGACTCCAGAACTGAACACAGTACTCCAGGTTGAGCCTCACCAAGGACTTGTACAAGGGAATTATCACTTTTTTTTTTTTTTTTTTCCTAGATATTCCTCTTTCTATGCAGCCCAGCATTCGTCTGGCGTTAGCTATCGCCTTGTCATACTGCTTTCCCATCTTCAGATCGCTAGACACTGACCCCAAAGTTCTTCTCTTGTTCCATACACATCAGCCCTTCACCCTCCAGCACATACAGTTCTTTTGGGTTACCGCACTCCAGATGCATGACTCGGCACTTCTTTGCATTGAACCTCAGCTGCCATGTTTCAGACCACTCCTCGAAGTTTCTTAAATCACGTCTCATTCTCTCCACCCTTTCCAGGGTGTCCACCCTGTTGCAGATCTTAGTATCATTCGCAAATAGACAGACTTTACCCTCTATCCCTTCCGCTATATTGCTCACAAAGATGTTGCGAGCAAGATTACATGTGAAAGAAATGAGTGTGTTTGGGGTTTGTCAAGGCGTGGTTAGCATTTTTGCATGTACTTTGCTATTTTATCCTTGTGGCACACCACTTAACACCTCTTTGTCTTCTAAGTAGGTTCCATTTACCATCACACTCTTTCTATCCGTAGGCCAGTTTGCAATCTACTTCACCAACTTGTCTCTCAGCCCTAAACTTCTCATTTTGTTTACAAGTCTTCCGTGTGGGACCGAATCAAAGGCTTTGCTAAAGTCCAAGTAGATGATGTCTAGCATTCTTCCCTGGTTCAATTCTTTAGTCACACAAGAGTTAGAAGTTAATCAAAGTGCAATGTTCTGACTTGCTATCACCCTCCTTTTGTGGAATTGATACTAAAGCCAGAAATCAGACACAGTTTTTAGGCCCCTGGATTCTTTTCCCCTACTGGAGTGGGAAGGATAACACTCCAAGGCATATCAGTACTGTCCCAGTAGATAGCCAGGAAGAGCAGCTGCCAAAATTGAGGCCTGGGTCTTCTTCTGCCAGCTGATATTGTCAGTGCAGCAGTGACCATACACAACGTTGTTATCTTATGTCGTCTTGTGCAGTATAGCAAAGCCTTGGAAAGGACCCACAGAAGGGATAGCCAAGGTCATACTGCACACCCATATTTTGTCATATATTGGTCTCCACACCCCAGTTGTTATAAATAGAGCATTAAGATTTAATGGCAGCTGTCATGCTTCCTTCTCCAGATATTCCCCATTTCTGTGCATGCCACATGTGCCAACATTATTTTTTTCATTTTATATTTATTGAATTTTTAAATAATTACAAAGCATATCATCTTTGTACAGAAACAAAAAGAAACAGATCATTACAATAATAATCCCCAAAATATACAATGGGAGGGAGGAGACTAAGAAATATTATAGGAAGCCACAGCTGGAATTCAAACACAATCAGAAATAAAAAAAAGAAAAATGCTAATAGCTTGTACACATTTTACCCAACTAAGTAATTGGACTTTTAGTAGGTGATGAAATAGTCATCAACCTTCTCTGAGAATTAAGCCACACTTTAAGTCATTCGGGGATAAGAAAAATATAGGTATTGTTATTGAACTTGATGATACATTTACACAGGTATCTAAGTTGGTAAGTTGCACCCAAGGATCTGGTTTCCTCTTGTAACGCTAAGAAACCTTTCCTCCTCTCCTTTATGACCTTTGCCAGATCAGGGAAGATCTGAACAAACTGGCCCATGAAATTGACCCCCATATACTGAAAATAATTCCTCACAATCAAACCTATATCCTGCTCATAGATAAATGAAATTAACAAAGTAGCTCTCTCAACCATCTCTGTAATAGATGATTCCAGCAGGTCTAGTTGGTTATGTATCATATTGTTTTTTTTGAACGAGAAAAAGGTAGAAAATAAACCTTAAAGGGTGGTATATTATCCAAAGGAATTTGTAGAATCTCGTTCATATATCTGCACAGGGTAACTCTTGGTTGTTCACCTACTATCCTGGGAAAATTTAATAGTCTTAAATGAAGACCTCTTAGGCGGTTTTCCAGCAACTCGGTTTTCTTATTAAGGATAGTGCAATCTTGAATCGTAGCTGACTGAACCTTTTGTATTTCTTTCACTTGATTCTCAAGCATTTGTATCTTATTTATTTGCTCAGTTAATCTAGTATCATGATCTTGAGTCACAATATCTAATCTTGATGAAATCTGAGTAATCTGTGTTTTGCAGCTATGCAGGACCAAATCCTAATGGGCCATCAATTCCCAGAGGGAGTCCAAAGTAACCACAGCGGGTTTAGGTGGTAAAGCCAACTCAGGTCGATGTTTCTGTGTAGACGTAGAAACCAACAACGAAGCAACATTTTGTAGAAGGAATCAGAACAGTCTTACCACCTCTGGAGTGATCTGGTTTCAAAATGTCTACCGATACCGGAGTTGAATCATTTCCTTGCCAAGATGTTTCTCCTCGCGCTGCACTGCTTGTTTCTGCTCCCTTAATGGCTTCTTCCGAGCTTTCCGTTCTTGGTGTCGCCATCGCAGATTCCAGAGGCAGGCTTGAAGAAATCGCTTGTGGAGTCCTTAGCGTAGGAGGGCTCAGCGAAAGTTGCCCAGGCGAGATGGAGACTCCCTTACCAGACTCGTCAGCGGGGAGCAGCTCCTCCTGTTTTGGGTAAACGAGAGCGCAATCGGGGATGATCCATTGTCCGTGGGAAGGGAGGGCATTGAGGGAAAGGCCCTCACTTTCCTTTTTCGTTTAGGAGGCATAGTTCAACAAGATCAAGCAAAGTAGAAACTTTTGCGGGAGCTTCCGAAACGCGCTGCTAGCAAGCGGCCATGTTAGCTCCTCCCCCCCCCGTGCCAACATTTTTTAATGCCTATAGTTTTTCTGGTACAGAGTCATAACAAGGGATGGTGAACAGAATTTCCTAGGATATAGTCCACTATGCTAGTATGTGAGATGATGTATTGTAGGAGATAGCAGCATGCTTGAAGTGGGATAGATGAAGGCAAAGACCTCCTTATTATAGCATGACTGCCGGGGGTGGGGAGTTGCAGGGTGGGTGATCCTGTGATGAAACTCTTGTATTTAACTGATAAGATTTCGGTATTCTGTATCTCTAGCCTTGTTGCCCTGTGTTGATGTGTGCTCAGGACTGTTATAAGGCAGAATGGGGCCCTGGGTGGAGACGGGGGGGGGCCCTTCCAATGATGTGGCCGGCTGGGAGGGGGGAGCTACTCCCTTTGCTGCTGCATGCCAACCAGTCCTCCTCCAAGGATGTGGCCATGCCTGAGTGGCTGCACACAGCAATAGGCTCGGGATCTGGAAATTAACCCTCTGCCTACCCAAATTGTCACACTTAAGAGGAGGCATTCCCTGAGGTGTGTTTAGGTCGGGGTAGGAAAGTTACACATGTAGATGGCATTTTGAACTCTCCATGTTTTCTTTTCCATTTAAATTCTACTTGCACAAAAAAAAAAGCAGGGGAAAAGTACCTGGTACATAATTTAAAGCCAGATGTACACCTGCACTTTTACTTTGAAAACTAGTTCACGGTCTACAGGTCAAAAGTAGCTATGCACTTTATCCCAACTTGGACAATTTGAAAATTGCCCCATCATATCCCCTTAATGTTTGCCTTAGGTGTAGCACCTTTTTCCTCCTGTGATGAAGTTACCCTATTTCTCCTCTTTAAACCTGTTCAGGACCAACCATTTGGCCTGGTCCACCTTAAAATCCTATAGGGAGAGAGAGTTCTGTGGGCTGGACCCTGCTGGGAGGGGAATAAGAATGTGAGCCCTGCTGGGATCAGGAGGCCCCTGGGTCTCCCAGAGCAAGGAGATCCTGACCCTGTCTAATGTTGTGTTGTGAGTACTCTGCAAAGGCAGGCAGTGTACTGATATATTGATTTGCTGTTTATGTTAATACAAATTGAGATTGCCTTAGAATAGGCTAGAGTCAGAGTGGTTTTCTGCTCCAGCCCAGATGGTTTGCACGATCATCCTCACAACCCCCCCCCCCTTCTAGTAACTATAAAGTCTCAGATCAGCTTGGGTGCATTGCAAATGACATTTGTTCATGAGGTTTGTAGTACTGCACTACTTGATAATGAGTTGTAATATAATTGGTATCTAGATTTAAAAATCAGTTAGAACATAATTGGTGCTTTCTGTTAAAATAATTACACAGTCCTCATAAGAGCATCCTTATTATAGCCCCATTGGACACAAATGCTGAAATACTGCTTTACACTTTCTGATTATTATACATAATTTCTATGTGAGCACAGATGAGAGCAAATGCTAGCTCCTTTGTTAGCTCGTGCACTCAGAATGCAGACTAAATTTATTCTTACTACATTTAGTGAGCAAAAGGGATTGGGTAAGGCGAGTGCTCTTTATCCACGAGTTAGTGCAAAGAAAATAGTCTTTATGTTTATTTGTTCACATTCTCGCCATCCCCCCAATTGGTACCAAGATCAGAATTGACCATTTTGTTTCCTTATCCTTTCTGTCTGGTCTGGTCCTGGGGTACTCTGGCTTATCTTTATCACACTGTAGTTCCTTTTTATTTTCTGTGTTTATTTGTTCCACAGTTCCTCTTTTTATATGAGTCCAGGGGGCTATTTCTAGGGGCCAGGAGTATAAAGATGGAGTTATCAGAGAATTTGACTTATTACTCATGGATTTAATTATTTCTACAACTGAAATAAAAACAATCGATTCAAGATGTAGCTTCCTGAAAATGGCGGGTCAAGGCAATCTGCTGCCCGAGGCGAGGGATGAGAGGGGGCCTGCCCACCCATCACCTTCAGAGACATGGCACTGGTGAAATCCCTGAGGAGGCCAAGGTGGAGGGTTCCCATTTGGAGTCTGGCCTTATAATGATTTGAAATGCTGGAAGGGGGAATATAGAGGTCACTGTTTCCAGAGAACTGGCAGATAGCGTGCCAGTGATAATATCCCTAGGAAGCTGGTAATTCTGTCACACTCCTAGGAACCCTTCCCCTGCATCTCCCCCCCTCCCCCCCCCCCCCCCGGGATGTGGGAGATGGGTGAATGGTGCATTCTTTCGGACCATAGCGAGGCTTTAGGTGCCCTAGATGACCCTTATAGTCTTGAGCCAACATTCCCTTCCCCTCGGCCCTCCCCACACACAGTTAAAAATCATGCATTTATTTTTAAATTTCTTATTAACCACTTCCCTGAGCCAGAAAGAGAGATTTTACATGAAAAAGGACATTACAAATATGGTCTTCTGAGATAGAAATATCAAGGTCCATATCCAGACACAGTCCGGATAGCAAAGTTACCGGATAAACTTATCTGGCTAACTTTGGAGGCATATTCAATAGTGCAGCTGTTGCGGAGGTGGACCCTTGGCCCAAGGTAGAGGTGAAATCTACCTGTGAGGACACCCCCACAGGTCCCCACCGTCAGGAGGTGGAGCAGAACGGGAAGCAAAGGCCGACTGGAGCTTCACCACTACCAGCCCTCGTTCCCCGCAGGTTGAGCCCTTGGGAACCGGGGCCAGCTGATCTTAGGCGGGCCTCTGCATGGTTGATCCCGTGAAGGATGTTCAAGGCAGGAAGCCAGGAAGCAATGGAGACACGGGGACCAAAGGAGCTGAGCTCAAGACAGGGCCTGGATCCAGAAGCCCATACAGGCTGAAGCAGGCTAGAGAACAGGAACAGATTAAGTCCGGACTTGTAAGTAGGCAAGAGCCTAAGAAAGGCCAAGTCCAAGTAGTCAGCTGGAGGCAAAGTCAGGTTCAAGCTGGAGTCAGGGCAGGTGGCTGAAGACAAGGTCAGGTGCAAGCAAAGGTCAGAGCCAGATAATCCGTCCAAGGTGTGGTCAGGAACAAGCGAGGGGTCAAAGCCAGGAATTGGTCCACAAGGTGGTCAGGAACAGGAAACTGGAACTCGGGAACTGGAACAGGAACGCAGGACTGGAACAGAACAAGCATAGGAGCAGGAAGAGGAACATGAAGGAGTAGCAGCTAAGCACATGACAGGATGTGTGGAGACGTGTTGCCAAGGCAAAGACCGGATGGCGGGGCCTGCCTTAAGTAGCAGGGCCCGGCGACGTCGTCATTCGCGGCTGCGGGAAGATTTCTTGCCGTGGCCCCTTTAAGATCGGGGAAGGCGACTGGAACTACGTGGTGGCGGTGTCTTCCCTCCACGCACATGTGGAGACCTGACTGGGACCGGAGGAGGCCGCGGAGGTGCCTGGGAATATGGGAGGAGCACGAGCGCGTAGGCGACTGCCTACCACTGCCAAAGAGGAAGGGCCAGGTCCGGGACCCGGGCGTCGGGGGTGAGTAGGGCCGGTCGCAGGCCTGCCACGGCCGGGACACGCAACAGCAGCAACTCTATTGAATTTAGCTGGCTATCTTAAAGTTAGCTGGCTAACTATAGGGACAGCTCTTTAGCCTGACTAGACTTAGCCGTTTAAGTCATCCTGCTAACTCTGAATATTGGGGTTAGCTGGTTAACTTAGCCAGCTAAATCAGCTCCTCCCATTTACACCTCCAGAATGCCCCTAACATATCCTCCTAAATTCTAGTCACCTAACTTATTAGCTGCCTAAAATTTAACTGGATAAGTGCCCAAATATTCATTTAGTTGGCTAAGGTTTGAATTAGCCAGCTAAATGCTTTTCATTATGGACCTCTACACTTATAGTAACTTGTATATTATGTTTATATGCATTGCTTGGTGTCAGCCTGAAAACCCTGCAAAAACATTACTTGGAACTCATATGGTGTTAGATCTAGTGTAATGTTAGGTGTGTTCTAAGTCATGAGTAAACTGAATTACAATTATAATGTAGTAAACTCCCATATCAAAGCAGCACTAATTGCCAGAATTGAAAAAGTAACAAGCCTATCTATGAAACGGCGATGCTGCAAATATTATACCAGACCCTAAAATACCAGTACACCTCCTGTTAGGAAAATAGAACAAGACAAATTGCACACTAGCAGAATACCTCACCTTGGTTATAAATGCAGAACACAGAACCCTCACCAGATACAGAATAAGCATTAATGTGCAGACAAAAACAGAATTGGTATCCACAACCAGACTCTGTATGCAGTGCAACAAACAGAAAAACAGAAACAAATAATCCTCTTAAAATAAATCAAGAAATATAAAGCATCAGTTAGAATAATAAACCGTACTAATAAAAAGAAATGTCAAAACAGCTGACAAATAAAACAATACTTGATAATTAAACTCATATAATCTAAAAAATAATAATAAAATATTTCAAAACAGCAGACTTATCAAGTAATACACAATAATCAAACTAAGAAGGACAAAATAAAATAACTTACTCTCCATACCTGGGAATTTTTGATTTCCAATCATCCTGAGATTAGTAGTGGATTAGTGAGGGAAGCAGTTGATAAACAAACTTTGTTTTTTCACACATGCTCGCTTTCTCACACATTTTTGCTTTATCTCTCGCACACATAGAGCGAGCATGCGTGTGAGCCTTTCACACACACACACTCTCACTCTGTCTCACTCAGTCTCACTCATCCCTTCCCCTTCTCACTCACTCACACCCCTTCTCCCTTTACTTCCCTTTTGACTCACCTCCTCCCCTTCTCTCCACTCATTCACACCCGTTCCTTTTCTGTCACTCACTTCCCTTCCTTTTCCCTTCCCTCTCATTCAGTCCCCTTTCCTCACATCTTTCCTTCCCTCTCAATCGCTCACTATATTCTTTTACTTCATCACATTCCTGCCTTTCCTTCCCTTTTGACTCATTCCTGCCTCCCCTCACTTCCTTTCTAACTCACCTCTCTCCTTTCCTTCCCTCCACTCTCACTCATATCCCTTCTGTTCCCTCTCAGTCACTCATTCCCTTTCCTATCCGTCCTTTTTGACTCACCTCTACTATGGTATCAGCTATGTCCAGGAAACTCTTAACCACAACACTTTTACTGATATATTAAAACATTATCTTTTTACATTAATGTGTTTCTGTCAATTTTAACCTGTTTGCCGCTAATGTTGCTTCATTGGATGTTGTCTCCATTTGGGGGTTTCACTTGCATCTCTTCAGGTCTTCTTGGGTCTTCTGCCTGAATCTCTGCAAATCTTAGATTCTGTGAGCCAATATCACTGTGTAAAGTTCAGTAAGCAAGCTTTCTTAGCATGTCCAGGCAATTGACATTTTGCCCAACTTTTGCCATGGTCCAGGTTAACCCTTATAGGGTTACACTGCCCACACCTTAATGTCAAACTAGCAGATACATAACTTGACTATTAGCAGATGGTTGAATTACTGTTGGCAGTGTCAAGGGGTTCCTGTACAATTTTCCCAAGCACAACTATCATTTTGCAGTTGGTGTGGTACACCGTAATTACTTCAATTACATTATAGTTTCAGGCTGGAAACCAGCCTGTATCATCGTCGTAAGCCTGCCATACATGCTCCGTGCAGTCATGCTGGTTTATTCCTTAGCCCTGCTGCTGTACAACCCTAATCGAGATGTGTGTGTATAAACAATGTTAAAACAGCAGAGTACTCTAGAAAGAATAAGCAAATGTAAACAAAACAACCATTATGCCACATGTTTTGTGTATTATTTCACTAGGGAAGAGTGCATAGCCTTCACCCCACCACCACCCTCAGTGAAGTACCATCAGTAATGACTCTTAATAACAACTACCAATGATGCTAGACTAAAAAAAAAAAAAAATTTAGCAATATTTTGATGCTTCTGCTTTCATGGATTTGATGGTGTTCCATTTAAAAATAACAACCTTGCAGGAATAAAATACATTATGCATGTTCTATTACTTAACCTTGCAAGGGAGGACGCTGAAGGCAGTAGGGAAACCACTGATATTTTGTGATATTAATCTTTGAGTTTAGAAAAAAGGTTTGGTGTGGAAGAAACATAATTAACCCTCTTCCAGTTTCCATTGTACTCTGGGGATTATTTTTGCAGTGTGTGGTGCAGCGCAGCAGTTCCTACCTATTAGCTCACTTGAATTGTTACTTTAAAGACCATTTTGGCTAATAGTGCGCCCAATGCACTAAGGGTTTTTTTCCCATTGTGTCCATGGGGAAAATACCTAGAAACTTTGGTCTATCTATGAGTACTGAAAGGATCTTATAGAATGGCTTGAAGCATGTGAGTTAAATTTCTTATAAGACACTGCAGTTTCAGCTGCGGTATTTTGATATTCCAAGATATGTTTCTGTCTGCAATACCAGTGTCATCAGAATCATCTGTTTGTTAACAATAGGAATGTTTCCTGATGCTGTAATTCTACCTTGCAGGTTTACTACCATTACCTAGCGTTGTCTAACTACTGTTGTCCATGAATTGAAAGCTCAGGTTAATGTGACAAAGTGTAGAGGAAAGCAAATCTTGACGACTCCTTGAGGAACAAGGGAGTGTCTGTATAGCTCATATAATCTTACCTTATTCATAAGGTGGAGAGAGTTGTGTATAAAATTAATAAAGTTTAACAAACATAGGATAAAACTAGCTGTTGAGTAGAATCATAGTTGCTGAATAATGTTAGCTGATACAAATATCAGTCTATAAATCCTCTGTTAAATCATTCATGAGCACTTTTCATAAATATCTTTTGGAACATCATACCATGAGGACAATTGAAACTAAGCCAGCATGCCTCTGTTTTTATCATTGGTACCTTCAAAGCAAAAAGTCTTTTCTCCTTTTTGAACTTAATTTTTGATTTTTTTTTTTTGCCATATAGAAGTGTGCACACTTCTATATGGCAATCACATGTGGAAAAATGAAGGCAAATCGCTTGTCTGAAAAAGTACCGAAAACAAGTCCACAAACTCCACTGCAAACATTTCGTGTATTACTGTCTTTGATTCCTCTCAACACATGCCAAGGTGTTTCGCATACAGGGGCAGTATTAGTGTCTTTGCCTTGTTGTTTGGAAGAATGTGAATGAGAACATAAAACAGAAACTCTGGTGAAGGTGTGACACAGATTATGTTCCCAATTGTAAAATTGTGTGTCTACATGGTTCTAACATACTGCATGTCACAAACATACATAGTAAATATGTCTGGAACAAATGAACTAACATATTTTTAGCAGCTGGAGTGCATGCAAACCTTCCAACATAGTCATGGGAGAGAGAATAATCATAGTAGGGTAAATAGGCAAACACAGGACATGGACCTTATTTAGAATGGAATAGTTTTTACCTATATTACATCTGAGGAAATTTAACAGAAAATAAATAAATTGGACTCAATGACTGTTCCAAGATCACTGGGGTCAGCATTGTAAAATATCTGACTTTGAGGTCAGTGCTCTGACCCTTAAGCCACACCTTATCATAACAGATCATGACACAGCCAAGCTAAATTTATGTGGCTGAATATATTTTTCTTGCAGCTGTTTGTACCAAATCTTCTCTGTATGCTGCCAGGTTCTACCTAATTTTTACTTACAGATGCAAGATTTTTCCGTGCTAGAGGCTGAAGGCGGAGCAGAGGGCAGTAATGAAGAGCATATGGTAGCTCTGCATCCTGGACACTTTGAATATCTTTTTTTCTGGCTGACAGCTTGAAGCTGAATATTTCCTCTTGCAAGAGCAGAAATTTGGAAAAACACAGAACTTGGTCGCTGTTTGCCAAATGGAGGCCCAAGCCATGGAGTGAATTGACCCCGTTTGCTATAGAGTCAGATATAATATAGTTTACTGTCAGTCCCTTGTCCATTTTCCTGGCATTTTTTTGAATGCAGTTCAGTGTCACTGCTGATGTCCTGCAAACAGAAATTTAGGTGGCTCAGCCAACATAAGGATTCTTTTTTTTCCCTTTATTCCTATGGATTAAAAAAAAAAATTCTTTTTGAAATTGGGGTCCAGTGTGACTCCGGGTGTACTTGATGGTATTGCTCTGCTTGTACCTCGGAAAAGATAATCTTTTCTTGCACCAATGTAATGTAATACGTCAATCAGTAACAGATTAATGTTTGGGGAAAACTATTAGTGCTTTGTAACCAGTTACGTCTTCAAACCAACCTTACCCATTGACATACATGGAGTTCTACTGTCGTTCATGTTAGGGATGGGCAGATTTGTTTTATTACTTTACGTGCATAGAATTGATTATATGTAAGCACAAACCCACTTTATGCACATAAGCAATGAAATGAAGCAAAACAAATACAAAAAAAATACAGTGAATTCCCCGTCCCCAAGAAAAACAAGATTAATAACGTATTTCCCATGCATACCCCTAAGTCATGTTACTAGGAGAAAGCAGTACAAAATGAATGTTTGCATTTTCAAAGTATAGTGGTCAAGTTAAAATTAATGCACCAGGGGGCTCTAATATCAATAACTGATGTATCGAAGGTTGTTTTAAGCTCATTAAATAAATATTCAGTTGGTGGCTGATCACGTGAATGTTGTTCACGTGTGTGAATCTGGGCTGCTTGGCTGCATCATTAGTTTCTGCAGCAGATTAGTCATTCTTCCCTAGCGATTCCCCATCCAAATATGGGCCGGGTCCAGCTCTCCTTAGCCAGGTACGCGCAAGGATGGTGATGTGGACATTGAATCACTGCTCCCAGATGTATCGTATTTATGCTGCCTCAGTAACTGCAAAAATAACTTTTGTAAACTTTGCATTGTCTCTGTACATGCACAGCCTTGAAATCTAATATGAATGCTCACTTTCCTCTTCCCTTTCCCATTAAAGAAAATACATCAGCCACAGAGTGTCTGTCTCATATGTCCAACGCCTTCCTGTCTTAGCTGTCAAAAAAAGCTTTAGGTTTCAAGAGCAATGCAAACCTCCTCTGGTGTGACATTTTAAAGCATTTTGATTCATATCTCCACACTTTCCTGATGTATTAAAAAAAACAAAAGGACCAGGATGACTTCTTAAACTGTTATTTAAGGGAATGAATAAGATTTGCTTGCACAGTAGATTACTTTTTTTTTTATACTACCAGCATGGCCGCTCCCGCTGATCCCATTTCTTTGAGCAAAATGAGGGGCGTGTCCGGGCGCTCTTGGAATTTTGGACAATTTGGCGAGCTTCCAGGTTTTGAGGCAAGTAAGAATCTGGCACATGCTGCCTGGGTCCTTAATGCCGCGGTCGCACGCTCTGGCCACGTGGCTAGCCTAGTTAGCATTCGGAAAAATCCCACTTCCTGCCAGAGATGATGCCTGGTTATCACTTTCAGACTGAAGGGAAAAAAGGGTAAACGAAAAGGGGTCTGATTTAAAAGTGGAGAGCTGTGAGTTCAGATTGCTTTCCACTTGGCCATTTATTTACAGATATTCATGAATGTGGCACTGAGTCAAGCGTAGTGGTTTCTGTTTCCCTACAGATATAAACAATGACACTTACAATTTCCTGCTTGTAGGGCTCACGCTGAGAAGTCTGTCTGTAGGGGAAACAGCTAATTACTTATTAAACCATCTGTTGTGCCTAAACCAGGTTAAACATTGACTACCAGAAGTTCAGGAGATTCTGTGTCAATCCACAGAAACTTGAGCAACCAACCATATTCTGACATATCAAAAAGGGAGGGGGGGGGATTATAGGAGAATGAGACAAAAAACAGGAGTGAACCACAAATTGTTTCTTTGTGTAACTACCCCCATCTGGTTGTAGAACTAGTGGTAGGAAAGAGATGGCTAGAGTCAAAATCCAGTTATACTGTGACGGGTGATATACTTTGTACTTAGTGTGCTGTGTTCTCTGAAACTTCTTTGAGGCAGGATTGCAGGGCCACCGGAGCGCACTGTACTGTATCGGCCTGTTTGTGTGTGCAGTCAAGATTCATTAACGTGAAATCAAGTGGTCCAGCCACTTTCCTTACACAGAAAAGTGTACCGATTGTTTTGCCTTTTGGAACTATTGGCCAAACACCACATGTTAGATGAGTCCAGTGTTTCCCTTGCTCTTTTAATAATATATTTTAGCCTTGAGATTTCTTATGATACATCATATCAGCTAAAAGGAGGTAGTTCTCTCTACCAGGTAAACATGGTACACATTCCCATAGAAACATGATGGCAGAAAAGACCATATGGCCTGTCTAGTCTGTCCATCCGCACCAATCACTCAGCTGTACAATTTTGTTCCTGTTCACACTGAAAGGCATCAGGGATTACCCACAATGGGATTTTAGTAAATGATAAGTTTAATAATTAGTCTGGTGGTTCATGGTGTATTTACTAGGAAGACTTCCCTTCAGAGTATCTCTATAGATAGAAGAAAAAAATACTTGGTTGCTTGATGCAAAACAGAATTCTCAATTTTATCAATATGCTGTCTCAAAGAAACATTATTCTAGAAAGTGAGCATGTTTAGTATTAAATTATAATAAAAAAGAATAACACATGGGGCTCATTAAAACACGTTTTACTTCTTTTTTTAAATGTGTTAGAACAGTTTGTGTGGATATTGCAAATTATTTTTTAATCCAAAAAATTTGTCCAAGCTGATTGACCTTCCTTAGAATTTCCTGTTTGTAATTATGTTTAATGTGTTAATAAAATTCACTTTGAAGTGTATGAAGGCAAATTGTCTCCTAGGACCAGGCTCAGGACTTGTATGTTTACCGTATGTGAAGTTCAAGTAAGTGTTCCATTTGGTTACAGAGTGAAAAGACTAAAAACTGTTGTGAGAACTGAGTCTCCTCCCCAAGTGAGCATGAAGATGATAGGAATGCAGCCGTGTCCATGTCTAGGTGTTGTACATTCTTATATTTGATTCATATCCCTATTAAGTGAACCCTCCTCTACATTAGTACTGGAAGGGCATGATGGGTCAGTTTAGTCCAGGGCAAGGCAGTGGATAAGAGAAATCCCCCCCATAGTGCATAACAGAGTGGATTCAGGTTTTAAAAATCACTGTTGTATGCATTATTTTTCTTAATTTTATAACTGAATGCTTTATGACTTGTGGTGTGTTACCCACAGATAACTTGCTCCTTGGTTGAAGGAACTAGTTCGTGCCTTATTGTTTACAACTCAGCTTGAGTCTGACAATGTCAATCTTTTGGATTTTCTTTTTTTTTCTTTTATATTTATTCAAGTTTCAATAATTGCATCCAGTAATATCGATTTTCATGTGAAAAAGATCCCAATGTGCAGGAAGAATACTGTTTTTATGCAGCTTCCTAATTTTTTTTAATTTCCCTTGACTTGAACTCTGATTCCTTAACTGTATTTTCTCATCATTGTGAAGGACATAACACACAAACGGGCCGATACAGTAAGGAGCGGTAGGAAGAGCTGCGTTAGTGCCGAGTGCACCCGCGCTTGCTGCCCGCACAGTCCTGCTCACCTACCGCTCGATACTGTATTTAAATAGCTTGCAAATGCAAGCCGCGTCCATGAAGCGTTAGGCCCACGCAACCCATTTTACTGTATAGGCGCTATATACAGCGCCTATACAGTATCCTGGGTGTGCTGGTGCCTGTCATTTCAAATGACATTTGAAATGACAGGCACCAGGAAGTGGATCCCAACTTTAACCCAAGAAAACCTAAAATCCCCTCCTCCCGAAGCGACTCTACATGTACCAACTTACTTTTTGTTGCTTTTTCAGCCTTCTCTGCCGTCCTCCGGAGGGGGCAGCCGGCGGCGAAAGCGGCTTCTAGCGGTCCCCGCGCAGGTCCCGGTTCTCCTGGCTCAGCCGCTCCAGCTGCACCTCCAGCTCCTCGATGCGCTGCCGCTGCGTCTCCAATAATTTCTGCTGGCTCTCGATGATGTTGTTCAGCTCCAGCAGGTACTCCACAGCGCGGTTCGGGCTCTCTGCTCCGAAGCGCATGATGTCATGCCGTCGGCGCTCAAGCCAATGAAAGTACGCTTCGCTCGCGCCGTGACATCATGCGCTTCGGAGCAGAGAGCCCGAACCGCGCCGTGGAGTACCTGCTGGAGCTGAACAACATCATCGAGAGCCAGCAGAAGTTATTGGAGACGCAGCGGCGGCGCATCGAGGAGCTGGAGGTGCAGCTGGGAGCGGCTGAGCCAGGAGAACCGGGACCTGCGCGGGGACCGCTTTCTCCGCTTTCGCCGCTGGCTGCCCCCTCCAGAAGACGGCAGAGAAGGCTGTGAAAGGGCTGAAAAAGCAACAAAAAGTAAGTTGGTACATGTAGAGTCGCTTCGGGAGGAGGGGATTTTAGGTTTTTAGGTTTCCTTTTGGGGGAAAGTTTGCCGTCTACCCTTACCCCTACCTCTAACTCAGGGGTAAGGGTAGGCGGTAAATTAGCAGGTTAAACGCGCGGTTAAACTGCAGGTTAAAAAGGCGATAGTCGGGGCGCATGTTACTGAATGGGGGGGGAATAGCTAATCCAATCGTTTACATCTCATATACATGCTGCGGGCGGAAGGGGTTACTCGTTGATTTAAAGAGGCGGTAAGAATGGGTTAAAGGGGATAGTGAATCGCGGGTTGGGCTAACGCGGCCAAATTGTGAGTAAAAGGCGGGTTAGAAACGGGGTAAATCACGGCCGCACTTTACTGTATTGACCTGTAAAGGGGGTGTGGTCATTAAGCTGCATGTAGCACATGCATATATGAAAAGAATAGCGTGCAGCAGGCTGTAAGTTAAAGAATGTTAAGGAACACGTCATGTGTGACACACATGGTTGAATGCGGAATGCTTTCAGCACCTGGGAATGTGGCTCCTGTAATATGTTATTGCAGTTGTAAAATACTCAAGGACTGAAAATTATAATTGCCTGCCTGAAAAATTTAAGTTCGGCCTCATATCCTTTTCTTTTAAATTATGCTGCAGAATTATAATAGAAGAACATATTAATAAAATAGGAAAAGAAATATCTGGAATTACACCATGTCTGTGTTTTATTACAACAGGGAAATCCACCAAGTTTATTTATTAAACTTGATACACCATCTTAGCTAATTACTCACTAGGTGGTGTACAGCATAAGAGAACAACAAGTCCCTGCCTTAGCTTCTTCAGATATCCTGAGGAAGAGGGTAATCATTCTTTTAAAATATTGATAGTATCACAGAATGTTTCTCATGTGGACTATCTCAGAACTTTAGAGTTCCTGTGTGATTCCTTTAGCACATTCCTATAACATTTGGACACCTTGATGTGTTGAGAAGGCTCGTCTGTTCTCAGCAGCCCAGATGAACTTGTGCCTCGTGGGGTACTGTATGGATTTTCAATATACTGTTTTTAAAATAAAATGTAAACTTTTAAACTTCTTTCTAGCTCAGTTTCCCTTAGAAAAGCAGGCCTTATGAGATCACTGTCTGCCTGGCCTTGTACCCCACTCCTCACCCTCTCCCCAGTAACTTTTAACTGTTAATCAAATTTCATTCAAATTTCTAACCGCCCGCTGTAACGCCATAGTGCATGCAATAAATATTACATTGCGAAATGCGGATGCAAGTTTGGAAAATTTATTCAAGCGGGTGGAGTTAATGGAAATGAGGGCTGTTTAATGTTGCGTGCGATAACGTAATGCATGCTATCACGGGATTTAATGCAGAAAATAACTACACCTTTTTTCTTGGTGTTATTATGCCTGCGACAGCTGTGCGTTACGGCTGAAACGATTAATCCTGTACGGGAGGGGAGAGAGCAGAGAGAGAGAGTGCACCTAGCATCAAGCTAGGTAGAGAGAGCATGGTACAAATCGACTCTTCTTTCACCTTTCATCCCTCCAAATCACATTAAATCTTCACTGATGGTAACTGTGCTGATCTTATGTATGACTCTGCATGTAAAATTTCCCCCCGGAACTCACCCCACTCCACAAACCTCACCCCGAGTTACTAGTGCCCTCTCTTACAGTAGTATAAATAGTTAACTTTTTTGTGAGGCTCTCTCTCTCCAGCAGCCCAAAATGCATTAAAAGCCTGTCCAGGCACTTCTCAGCTTGCGATGTGAAAATATTATGCATGTGAAAAATTTCACACACATTGCATTAAAATAATCTATGCGAAGCGGTGTCGTGAAAATTACCCCAATGATGCCCCCCTTTTTTTTTTTATCGTAGGCGCTATTTTTGCTATATTTATTGCAAAATGATGAATCTAGGCCAAAGATGGCAGGGTGCCTAGTGATTCCAGTTTATAGTTTTCATGCGCCATTGACACCTCTTCTTGGTACTCAGAATCCCTTTTCTTTATATTTCCTACAGGGAAGTAGACCAGGTCAGTTGACATCTTAGAGAAGTCAGACCACATTGCAAAATCATCAAACATTTTTAAAACTGTCTTGCCACTGGTTAGTAAGTATATGTAGTCCCCAGTTCACTTCACTTCCTATTGGGATAACTGTCTCTAATATTTAGTGATACATACAGAAATTCCTGTAACAAACATTGAGGACTATGTACTACTGCATACACAATTTTGCTGTAGGAAATTTTGCAAAAATAAATATAACTCATTGAAATGTGGTTTAAATGTTTTAATTTTTTTCAAAATATGGCTGTGAAGCTATTTTCAGGTGTAGTTTTTCTGTACTGTAATAGTTAATAAGCTGCTTTGTATGATTGTGTATCACAGCAGCTCATTTACTATTATTTTGATTAAAATTTATATGTGGAAAACTACGTGTAAAATTGTATTTATTCCTAAGGAGAAAAACTTGCAAATACAGCTTTGCACTTAAAAATGGAAAGTGCTGCCTGCCGTTTCCCATGTTCTACATGCAAAGATGTGATTGCAAAGATTTTTTCACAATAGTACATTGACCTCATTATCAGAAAACATGCAAGTTTTTGTAGCAAAAAGGAAAATTAAGCATCATTACATGCACACATCTTTTTATTTTAACCATTATATTCAATTATGTTAATTAAAATTTCAGTGAAGTCGGGCCGTGCTGTGATGTCACCAAGCATTTTTAAAGTTCTCTTACCATTAGTTAGTTTCAAGTGATGTACAAAGTAGTATGGTTGCTGTACTAGTCCACTTGAATGCTTGCAAATAAGCTGACAAAAACAAATAGTGCTACCTTCTTATTGCACTAACAATACATTTTTGACTAGCTTTCGGAAATCAATACTTCCTTCCTCAGGTCAAAACAAAAACAAAGTGATTCGCAGAGTTGGTAGATTTCCGTGTATGTTTG
Organism: Rhinatrema bivittatum; assembly: GCF_901001135.1. NCBI lineage: Eukaryota > Metazoa > Chordata > Amphibia > Gymnophiona > Rhinatrematidae > Rhinatrema > Rhinatrema bivittatum. Next base: position 237,101,209 of record NC_042615.1, on the reverse strand, counting down.
TATAATGGTATTGTGAAGGAGCATATCTGAGAAACCCCCAGAACAGTGTGTAAAGGACTGGTCCCAGCCATCTGGTTCCAATTCACCTTAAGAGAAGTCATTCTGGGTGCAGGGTGGCTTCCCTGTGCAGGAATATAGTCTAGGCTCAGAAGAGAGCAAGAGGCCCCAGGGACTCCAGGAGAAAGCAGCGCCTGTAGCATTTTGGTCCTACCCGTGAGTAAGAGGGGAAAGGCAGCCTTTTAACATAGCTGGCCTATTGGATTGAGAAGATTGTGAGTATAAGGGAAAGGCAGCCCCTTCAATATAACTGCCCTCTGTAAAATATTGAGAATGTGGAAATGCTGATTTTAATTCCTGCACTAGGAATAAAGACACTGAAAAAGCCTTGACTGCTCATTTCTTTGACATATGTAAATGATATATCAAATGTCCGTGCTTGGACAACTAGTTTATAAATTTAATCAGCGCTACAGCTGGCAGCTGAGATGCATCCTTAGCAGGGTGGATAGCAATAACTGGGTACACTGGACTGGATGGTTGGCCTTTTTCTGATTTCTACTATGTTACAATTGGCAATTTGTTATTCTGCTTAATAAATGGTTAATTTACATTTTTTTTTGCATATTATCGATGGAGGAAATCATACACCTCACTGGCTAAGACTAAAGAACATCTTTGATAGCAGCGCAATAGTTCTCAATCCTGTAATCAGATACCCCCTGAGATGTCTGGTTTTCAGGATATCCAGCATGCATATGCATGAGAGAGATTTCCATACAGTGAAGGCAGTGCATGCAAATCTCTCATATTTACTCTGGGCATCCTGAAAACCAGATAGACTAGGGGATATTTGGATAAAGTAGTTTGGGTGCTGTTAGTCCACGTGAATGCACCGACATACTGGTTAACAAATAACAAAAATATATACATATAAGATGATGCCTTTTTATTGGACTAACTTAATATATTTCTTGACTAGCTTTTAAGAGCTAATACTCTCTTCTTCAGGATAGAAGTCAAATGAGTGAAAGACATTACCAGGAAATATAAAGTTGTGTAGTTGCAGTAAGTCAATGAAAAAAGCCATTCTAATGATAGGGGAAGGTTGGGAGGAAGGGGTGAGGGAGGTTTGATGGGTGATCAGAAGGTGACAGATAATATAATTTTATGGTTCATAATGTAATAGGAAACCTCTGTCTTTATTGAATCCTTTCTTGTCAGTTCCAAAGTGTCTGATCATTTTGACTTTAAAAGTCTTGCATTGCCCATATCTGGGAACCCTCAGTTTATCCCGAGTAGAGGATCGGGCATATTTCGACAATGGGCAGTACAAGGATTACAAACAATCAATCAGGTCCTTTCTAATAAAACCAAGGGGGTGCATACCTTTCATGACCTTCAAACAAGATACCAATTACCAAATTCAGATTTTTATGCTTATTTACAGCTTAGACACTACATCACATCTATGAACCTGAACACCATCTCAGTAGGAGGAATGCAAGCAGTACTCAACATTATATCCAATCCCCAAATGAGTAAAATTACAAGCTCCCAGTATGCAAACCTACTGAGCCATAATTTGTTCAACAAGGCATACTCGGAAATTGTGCGCAGATGGGCAAAATACCCTCAGTTAAGGATCACTGGAATAGATATTAGATCATATTTACAGAAAATATATCAGGTGTCAATTAATGCCAATTTACGGGAAATGCTTTTTAAATTTATATGGCAACTTTACTATACACCTGCCACAGCCTGTCAGATGAAAATATGTCAATCAGGACAATGTATAAAATGTAAACTTGCTATTGGAGACTATCTCCATTGTTTTTGGTCATGTCCACTAATTTGCACCTTCTGGTGCAAGCTAAGGACCATCTGCTCTGATCTCTGTTCTCAATCTCTCCCAGAAGATCCTGAGTTTTGGTTATTTGGACAAGTTTCAGAACACCAATCACAGCTTGGGAAGACCCAAAAGCTGTTCCTGGATAAAGCTGCAGCGCTCGCTAAACAAACAATATTATCTTGCTGGGTATCCGAAAAGTCTCCGGACATTCAGCACTGGATGAACAAGATGCTCCGAATGGCAACCTTTGAATACTTAACGGCACGACAAGCAACAGGCACACAAAGGGACACCACAAGAAAGATCTGGGATCCCTTCATACAAAACCAGACTAAAGACATTTGTGACAAATTTCAAACACTCATAGGATACGAGTGACTGGGTATTCCATACTATGATATCTCTCTGGAACTTTAATACTCCTCAATCCATTCCATCATTCACTCATTCATTCCTTCACCCCGCTTAATCATAACACTGTGGTAGAATATTAGCCCTTCAACAACTTAGACATATCCCTTTTTACAGGTAATCCGTAGTCATAAACCTGCAATCACCTGTTTATTGTATTAGAGTTTCTCTGAAAATTTGGAAGGGAGGGGGGAGGGAGCTTCAGAGGTGCACTGAAAAAATTCACTTGAGAGTGGGAGTACTGCAACCCTGTGTTACTTCTAGTTATCGCTGTTATCTGTTAGGTATTTTAATATATACACTACTAATGTATGGAATAACAGACTCATGTTATTTACAAGATGTTCTGATCTGTAAATGGAACTAGATTTTTGTCTTCAACAGTTCTTTGTATAACTTCTACACTTAAGTTAATAAAAAGATATAAAAAAAAAAAAAAGTCTTGCATTCTTGAATTGTTTCAGATTTTCCTTTGATTATCCTGATCATAACGTCATTGATGCAGTGACCGGTTTCCAAAAAGTGCTTCCCCCACAGAGCTGTCTGCCTGGTCTTCCCTGTGCTGTTTGATTATAAGCCTGCATGAATTGGCTCTTGCCTTTAATGTCTGGCCTGTCTCAATAATGTAGCGTGCTTCTTGGCATTTTAAACATTGAATAATATACACTTTATTAGAGGAGGAGCATGAGTAGGATCCCCTTATGTTGAATGTTTTTCTCATTTGGGTGGTTATGTCGGCCTGTGATATGCGTTGTCATAGTTTGCAGTGTGATACATTGCAGGGGTATGTGCCATTTGCTTCTTTTTGAGTTTCTGTTAGAAGCCTGCTTTTTTTTTTTTTTTTTTTTTTTTTTTACTAATTTTTACTTCAGATTAGGTTGAGATACTCTCAAACAGTTTTACAATTCTTTTAATGCATTCCATCCTTCAATCAGATTCAAGATGGATACTCCAAAGAAAGAGTTAACTTTTTGGATACCACAGTTTCTATCAACAATGGCTACCTACACACATCTACTAGATAAGGGAGCCCTGACCAACGTGCCGCAAATGTGCAGTAGAGAGCAGCTCTGCTGCGCATGCGCGGGCGAGCATGTCTGTCAGAGTGGAGCGTGCCTGAAAAAAATGGCGCTGGGAGGAGCAGTAGCGGCAGCGGTGAGGAGCAGGGGATGGACCACTCCCCCAGAGATCTTCCGTCTGTGCCATTTGAGGGAAGGGGTTGTGGATGAGCTGAAAGGGGAGGGGATTGAGAGAGGGGGAGGGGGGGAGTTACTGAGGGGAGGGGGGAAGGTGAGAGGGAGGGAGACTAGAGGGAGGTGAGAGGGAGTGGAAGGGAGAATGAGTGGGAAGGAAATGGGTCAAAAATTTTTTTTTAAATGCAGCCCGTTGTTACGGGCTTAACTTTTTGGATACCACATATACCACCATATAAGAAACCTACTGACAGTTGCAGTTACCTTCACAGGACTAGCTTCCACCTTTCACATACAAAAAAGTCCATGTGTGTCAGGATGAATTTGATTAATTTTGTAATAGTTTCTGTTCTCCTAGGACAAGCAGGATGTTAGTCCTCACACTTGGGTGACATCATCAGATGGAGCCCGGCACAGAAAACTTTTGTCAAAGTTTCTAGAACTTTGACTGGCACACTGAGCATGCTCAGCATGCCACTATCCACGTGTCCACGCAGGGTCCCCCTTCAGTTTCTTTCTTTCCACAAACTGGTTGTGGAGCTCTGCTTTTTTGATGGGTTTTCTCGGTACTTTTCTGCGCCGGGTCTCCCTTCTCTCCATCGGCACTTTGATAGGGCAGCGTGATAAGTTTTTCCTTCTTTGCGGTCGATATCCGACATTGCCATTTCTCGGTGACCGCCAGTCATTGACCGTTCGCCGGCTCTTTTTTCATGGTGTCATCGAGTTTTCGATGATGCCCCCAGAGTCCCCGGACCATGTCCATTATGGATCTGCATGAGGTCTGTATCCTCTGCCTGGGGGATCACACGGTGTCAGGGGGTCATCGGACTTGATTAGACAAAACGGAGAATTTCTTCAAATCCAGAAAATCTAATCCTTCAACTCCTCATGGGAATGAGGGGCCGGGGATAGGCCCTCTTCGGTGTTGTCATGCTCCAGGACCTCAGGTTCATCGCCATCCTCTGCACCGTGGGAAGCCTGGGAAGCATCGACACTTGTCACACGGTGCCAAAGTCGGGGTGGCACTGGTTTCCACCGAGATGCCCCCGAAGAGACCCATGGAGAGGAGGCACGACCTCCATTGTACCTGGGAATCCTAGGTGTTCCCCCACTGATATTGGTGCCAGGCATTGAGCTTCCCTGGAGCTCCGGGGAGGCTCCAGTGATGCATCTTCCTCTTTCAGTCCTTGCTTTGGTGGACTTCAGGAGGAACTGGATTACAGGGTGCAACAGGTGGTGCTTCGAGCCCTTCAGGGTATTGAACCACCGGCTCTGCCGGTGTCTGAGCCTGCTACTGCGATGCTAGCACTGCTGCTGGGACACCTCAGTGTCCTCTTGGGTGTTCTGCCCACGTAGCCGCTTCCAGTGCCCAGGGGTCCCTCGATGCCCCAAAGGTCACTGAGTCCTCCTCCCTCTGGAGTCATCCCCATTGTGGGTTCCTTGGAGGTGGATGATGTATGCCGAATGAAGGCATTGTTGGAGGCTCTATTAGCATGCCCTGTTTTGCCAGTCTGACACCCGGTCCTTTGGGGACCTTGGTGCCCCTGGTTTAGCACCAGGGCCAAGGGGCTTGGACGGGATCCTCCTTGAGGGGTTCCAGGGGACTTCAGCAAGGAGGACATCCCATATGATCCCTGGGGGGATGATAATTTGGAGTCTTCTTTACAGGACTCCGGAGACCTTCCCTTGGATCCATCTCCTCCGGACAAGAGGGTACCAATCCCCGCCGGAGGATCTGACCTTTGTGGCCTTTATGCATTTGATGCCCGAGTCCATCCCTTTCCAGCTTCCTATGGAGGAAGATGCTGGAGGTTCTGCAGTTCCTCGATGCCCCAAAGGAGGTCTTGGCGATCCCCATCCATAACATATTTAACGAATTACTCCTCAGGATGTGGAAGCACCCTGTCTTGGTGCCTCCGATGAATCGTAAGACAGACGCAGTCTACTTGGTTTAACCACCTTGGATTAGAGAGGCATCAGCTCCCGCAGCAGTCAGTGGTGGTGGAGTCTGACCTCAAGAAGGCCAAATGTTCCCATACACATGTTTCTGCACTTCTGGGACAGGAGCACTGGGCATTGGATGCCTTAGGTAGGAAGTTGACCACGGCACAAAGTTGATTGCCAGGATTGTGCCTACCATGACCCAATAAACTCGTAACTCTGGAAGCAGGTCAGGAGTTGGCCAAACACCTCGCCCAGCACCAGCAAGAAACCTTCTTGGCAGTTGCCCAGCAAGGCTTGGAGTGTGGCAAACACGAAGTATGTTCCACCTATGGTATGTTTGAGACAGCGGCTAGGGTGGTGGCAGCAAGTATTGGGACTCGTGAAATGGCTTGGCTCTGAGCATCGGACCTCCAGCCAGAAGTCCAGGATAAGCTCGTAGACCTGCTCGGTACTGGAGAGAACCTGCTTGGACACAAGGTGTGAGATGCTGTGGCTCAATTGAAAGATCATCATGAGACCCTCCAGCATCTCTCCACCAGTACATCAGACCCTCCATCCTCCTTCAGGAAGTCCTCGCGTCAAAGTGGCAGGATGTCCTTTTATCACCCATTATCCTCTGTCCTCGAGTGCTCATGTGCCGAGAGTGGGTTCTAGGGGTCATTCTCGACAACAGCGGCTCCCGAGGATTCAGCTGGCTCCCCAGCAAAGCCCTGCTATGGGGTTTTGACTGACCTTGAGGGAGCATAAGCCCTGTGACCGTACCCTTGACATTAGGGCCCCTGGTAGGGGGTCGGCTTCAGTCTTTTCAGGACCAATGGCCACAGATCACCTTGGACTAGTGGGTCCTAGCCATCATCCATTGAGGGTATTGGTTAAACTTTCAGTGTTTCCCCATGGACTCTCCCTCCTTCCGCTCATCATGGGGTCAGACCCCACATCAGGAAGTCCTTTGGACAGAGCTCTCTGCCCTTGTAATGGCATGAGCAGTGGAACCTGTCCTGTTACATCAGTGGGGACTGGAATTCTACTCCAAATATTTCCTGATTCCAGAGAAAACAGGGGGGACCACACCTCATCTTAGATCTGAAGGCCTTGAACAAATATCTGTCGAGAGAAAAGTTCAAGATGGTCTTGCTGGGCACCCTGATTCCCCTACTGCAAAGAGGGGACTGACTTTGCTCCCTCGATCTAAAGGACATGGTTGCCTACATAGGTACTTCTTGTGGCCAGGAAAAATTCCTACGGTTCCTTGTGGGCGACACTCACTTCAAATAAAGGTGTTGCCATTCAGCCTTGCTTCAACCCCACAGGTCTTCACCAGGTGCCTGGCAGTAGTGGGTGCACACCTCCACTACCTGAGGGTGCTTGTCTTCCTCTAGGGGCACTTCACTCCCTATGCCTAACCATTCAGGTGCTGGAATCCCTCGGGTTTATCAACTACCTGAAATTCCATCTTACCCCGTCAAATCAGTTAGACTTCAAAGGAGCCCACCTGGATATAACCCAGGCTCGACCTTTCTTCCTCACGACCGAACACTTGCTTTAGTGTCTCTGGCGAGTGTGGTCCACTGCAGCCAAAGGGTTTTGACCTGATTGCTGCTTTGTTTACTGGGCCACATGGCTGCATCTGTCCGTTACCCCCTTTGCCTACTTAGACATGTGGAGCGCTCAGTGGACCCTGCGATCGCAGTGGTGGCAAGCCTCCCAGGACCTCAGTGTGCGGGTAAGAGTCACGTCATCTTTCCAGACCTCCTTTTCATGGTGGGAGAGTCTGTTCAACCTGGAGTTCCCCCATACTAGATTGTGCTCACTACAGACACTTCCACTGTGGGCTGGGGGGTGCATGTGGATGGCCTCCACACACAGTCTCTGGTCTGCTCGGGAGGCTCCGTACCAGTTAAACTTACTGGAGTTTCGAGCTATCAGATATACACTCTGGGCATTTCAGGATCGCCTATCCAATTGAGCGGTCCTGATCCAGACCAACAATCAGGTTGCGATGTGATACATCAACAAAGAGGGAGGAACCAGATCATTCCTCCTCTGTCAGGAGGCTGCCCAGATTTGGGCCTGGGCTCAGTCCCAGGGAATCCTGCTCCAACCATATATCTGGCTGGATCGGAGAATGTAGTGGAGAATTGACAAAGTATTGGTGGTCCAGGCTGAGTGTCTTTAGAAATTTGTCACACATAGTTATGCCATCTGCATGGGAATGTTCCTGTACAGTGATTCTGCATCTGTTGTCATTGGGAGGAGTGTTAGGCTCTTTAACTTACTCAGAGTCTGTGGTAAATTCTAGGAAAGCTGTTTGTGTCATGCACCAAGCATTTAAGAATCCCTTCTATACATTCAAATAGTTCCTCTGTAAGTATGCCAGTACCAGAGATGATTGCTCTGCCAGGGTTCCCAGGTTTGTGGATTTTGGGTGAAATGTAGAAGGTACCAACAGAAGGATGGGCTGGTTATTCGGTTTTTCAGCTGAGATTGTGCTTGTTTTGAAAGCATGTTAAGACTTTTCAGATGTCTAATGTATTCCTGTGTGGTACCTCAGTCAGTTTCCTGGTGCATGTATTGTTTGAGAGCTGTCTGTGCCCCCTCTTCTATGCATTTTTGTGTGTCCGTAATTGTCACAGACTCCTTTGTGCACTGGCTGGATGCTAATGTTCTGATCGTTTTGCGGGTTCTTTCTAGTGGGGAAAGGTAGTAAAGAATTTTCTTCTGTTTGGATATTTGAGAACTGCTGCTTGAGTACAATGTTGCAGGTCAAACTCGCCTTGTCAATCAGACCCGTGTCACCAAGCGAATCACCTGGCAGACTTAAAAAAAAAAAAAAAAAAAAAGACCTTAAGATTATTTCTTCAGTAAAGAGAAAATTTGCTTCTGTAATCACACTTCCTCCCTCCCTGATGATTCTTGTTACTTCCCTCACCAGACTTGGCAACTTAACTTCCTTACTCTCTGTGCCCGCTCAATGTACGGCTCAGTTGTGGCAAATTGCTATGAATTTTACTAATCCCCAGGAAAGCTTCCAATTTTAACATAAGGGGCACAATTTAAAAAATCTGTGTGGGTGTAAAGTCCACAGGTACTTTGCCTTTGAAAATTGCCCAAGAAAATTGAACCTGCAGAGATTTACATCCGCTTTTACTGGCGGATAATTTTTCTGGCAAAAATAGTGTGTGCGGTTTCGAAAATCAAAGCTAAGCATGCTGTTGCATTCCCTACCCTAACCCCACTCCCTGATAACACCTCTGCTCAATGCAGGCAAAATATGCACGACATGGCATAACGCACGTACTTTTTTTATCTGCATTCAGAATGGACAGTTTTCAAAAACTCCTTTTGCCTGGCTAAATAAATTTCTCTAAAAAATTGTAACCAGGCTTATTGTACCAACCTGTGTTAGAAAAAAAAAATCAGTTAAAGAAGCTACGCAGTTTCGTGCTGTACGAAGCTTCAACTTAAATACTGTAAATAGAACCATTGGGAGCATCACTATTGTCCATAAAACAAATGACAAAACAAAATACTTTTTCCTCTATTTTGCACATTTCTTGGATAGGTTGGAAGAGGAGGCGCTCTCTATTTTCTTCTTATATATATATATATATATATATATATATATATATATATATATATATATATATATATATATATTTAAGAGTTTCCAATATACAACAAAACATCCAGAATATATGGTGATATTTTCATGCTGAAATTGACCCTAGTAGGCTGCGGTTGTTTTGTGCAGTTCTCCATCACACATCGAGCTAGCACTAAGAGAGACGATCTGGTGTCAGTGACCAGGGAAGGAGGGAGTACTCTGCTCTACACATTGCTGCCTTGACTCTTTGGAGCTCTTTTATCTTGGTATAAGAATACACCGAGGACAAAATATTTAGTTTCCAAATCTACAAATTGTTATTGCATCTTTTAATTATTTTTTAAAACTCAATTTCCAGTTCTTAATCACAGTAATACCTTTTAAGGCATGATATAATTAGGGGGTATCATGAATGAATCTAGACAATATCCTATGATTATACCCTATTCTCTGTTGGGAATTATTGCTTAAAGACTTTACCAGGCAATTTATTTTTGTAAGAATTACAAGCCACAGAATTTATCAGCATTGTTAACAGGAACTGGAACAGTATCAGTATTTTTGTAGAATATAATCAAAATGCAGCTAATAAGAAAATTAGGAAATTACTTGTAGTCCTTATGATCAGCAGTGGCTCTGTCAAAAGAAATTCTGAACCTCATATTTCAATTTAAAAAACAAGAACTTTACCATCCCTCTTCAGAGGAGTTAGACAGCTGTCTCTGGATGCACAAAATCCAGTGGAAGGATCGAGTTTGGTGTCAGCGCCCTTTCACATTTCACAGTATTTTTGATTGTGCCACAGCTGGCACCCATGTTTCATGTTCCTAGAAAACAAAGGACCTCAAGAAATTCAAAGCAAACAGTCATGAAAACGGGGTGAGGGTTAGCTTGATAGCTCAGCAGAGCTCGCTGCTCCTCAGTTCGGATCAGCGTGGCTCAAAAAGTTGGAAACCAGATGGAAATGCAGTGCCAGCGTTTTGTAAACGAGTGGCGGTCTCCAGAATCCCGTGCGGCACCATGAGCTCTCCTGCTGCTTGAGGCGTGACCGCGGGCGGATGGTGGTTTTTAATGGCTGTCGCCGCATCTGTAAGGTGAGAATGCAGAAAACTTGGAAGTGAATGCGTGGTGGCTTTCACGGTGGACATTCAGAAAGGGCCGCAGAGTGAAAGGTGGAATGGAAGGTTCTGTAAGGGGAAGGTTTTGTTGTTTTGAGTGGCCGGTGAGCTAAGCAGTAGCACTTTTTCCCTGATAGACACAGAGGCGTATCAAAACCTAGCCCTGGACCGTGTGGCTGTGAATTCTAATGTGCATGGCGTGCTTAGACCATGAACTCAGTCTACCAGAAGGCTTCTGCTGTTCTGCTGATTTCGGGGATAATTTTGAAAATTATCTCATAAAAACTATGTGCACACCATTGCATCTGCTATTTTGTGCAGGAACATTTTCCAAGAAACGTACTTGTGTAACAGCACCTCCGGGCGTTACCATTAAGTCCTGGGTGAACCCTTGGTTTAGCTAGAACAATATAGGTTGGTGAATGGGGGAGGTTAGCATTCAAATGCAGCCCCTCCCTTTGAGGGTGCTGGAATGGCCATTCCCTCCAGGAGGTTTCATAAGCAGCTCTCTCCTGGGAGCCCTGTGGGCAGTGTTGGAGGTGTGTGGAGACTTTTCCTGTGTTGGTTTTTTGGGTCTTCTCTTAGGACTCCAGCACACCCTGCTTGGAGTCTGTGAAACAGGTCGGGGATCTGTCCTGCTTATCCACTCCCTGGTGGGCAGGGTCTGCATCCCTGGTTGATTTTGGGGCTTTAGGAGATTTTTTTTTATTTGTAAGAAGCCTGGTGAGACCCCTGGACGCTGCTTGGGGAGAGGGCACGGGGAGCCCCAGGCTCGGGAAGACCTGCCACCTCAGTGAGGACAGGGGAATGGTGGGGAGCCGGTGCCAGGACCCTCTGGGGTTTACCTCAGCTGGGGAAGAAGAAATTGCTTTAAGAGGATCCGGGAGGAAGTGTCTGGCTGCCCCTCCTCCTGCCCATTAGAAGGAACAACAGAGCCTGCTTGTTCTGGAGTGGATCCCTCCCATGGGGGATTTGTCTGAGATGAAGATCGACTGTGAGTAAAGAACCATTCGAGATCATTGAGGGCCCCCATCAGGAGTCTTCACCCTGGGGAAAGAGAGATTTGGGGACTTTCTGTGCAGAGACCAGATCTTTACCAGGTTTGGAAGGAATCTTTTTCAGCCCAACTAAAGGATACCCTGCCCCCCTGGGAACTCCCCTTAGCCAAGCCCTGGAGGGTGGATGTTGCCCTGGCCCCGGCCACTTGCATAGACAGAGAACTGTAAAAAGAGAGAGATTCTGTGTTGCTGAGGAATGAGTGTGCGCCATATTTCATCTGACTTTTGCAACAGTAAAGACTTTGATTTTGGACGCTAATCCAGTGCCTCCATCATATTTATTAGGCACGCACAGTACTTTGGGCCTTGAAAGGAAAAACTTTCCCCCCCTTCCAACCAAGCATCCAGGCCTTAGAAGTGTAAGAGACTGTGTTCAATCAAGTCTGAGGTTCCAGCCCCAAAGAGACACTAAGAAATTCATTTATGGCCCCATCGGTGTGCAGTCCGCACCTGGGGATGGGGTTGTTACATATGCTTACTTTTCAAAACCAAAAAGCAGGGGCATAAATGCAAACTCCACCCAGGCTCAGATCACCCCAGAACGCATCTTCCTGATGCATATAAAATTATGTGCATCGAAGCTCTACGTATGTAATTTTACACACATAGTTGCACAGTTTTCCAAAGGACCATTGTTTCACCCTCAGAAGTCCCTTCAAAATTTCCCTTTCTATAATGCAGCTGGTAATACGCTTAGTTTTATGATGTTGTACAGTATTAAGAAATATATTTAATTAAAACATGCCATTATGATATAAGAAAACAAAACAAAATAAATATGGGGTTGCCAGCTGGACAGACTGAGCTAGTCCTGGTTGTACCTTACTGCATGCTTTTCTGAGGGAAATAAGAAGAGTTACAAGTCCATGCATTCGGTAGGGTAAAATCCAGAACTGGATCAACCTGTCCTGAAAAAGAAAATACCAGGGCTTCCTATACTGTCCTGGGAATCCCACAGGCAGTCGAGGTTTCAGGATATCCATAATAAATGTGCATGAGATAAATTTGCAAGCATTGGAAATCCAGTATATGTTAATTGATCTCATGCATATTCATTGCAGATATCCTGACAACCTGACTGACTTGTGGCTCTGCCCTAAAGAAACCTTCAGGCCTGGATTCCGATTTATTATTCCTGCCTGGCTAATCATGAATTTGTTTTGTTGAAGATGTTTGACCAGATCTTCCCAAACCCATTCTGGTGACTCTGCAGCAGGTCGCATTTCCTGGATATCCACAGTGAACACGCACGAGATAAATGGATATTGAGGGCCTTCAAGCATATCCAGTGTGCATATCTTGGAAACCCGAACAGCCTCAAGGTCACCAGAGCAGGTTTGGGAAGCCGTGATGTGGATTTCTCTTTAGAGGAATTGTTTATTTCTCTATTTCTTGGTGGCACAATGTGAGTGCACAGTAGCAGGATATATAATCAGTAAGTGGCCCAGCTGCTCGGTGAGACAGGTGGAGGATCTTTTTCTTTATGTAGCGGAAGAGAATCGAGATTCCAGTTCATATTTCTGGTGGAGACAAATAAATCAGCACGTTTGTCTGGAGATATATGGAGCCGAAGTAGCTAAACAAATGAAGCAGTCACAATATTTCCTTCATAGATAATCCTACGGACATCTTATTGGCATAAAACAAAATAAAAAAAATAAATAAATAAAGGAAAGCCTTCCACAGTTTTCTTGAGAGGGTGGGAGAAGAGGGGAAGAAACAAGGCCATTAAAAGACAGTAAGGATTCCTTCTCTGGCTCGCTTTTTGTTAAGGATAAAATTGAGCTTCTTTGTAATTTATCCTTTACTGTCAGATATCAAGCGTGATGCCCAAACTTTGATATTTCACTTCTATGGAGAAAAATTATATTTAGTTGTGTCTGAATAAAGACTTTTTTTTTTTTGCACGTCTTCTGACATTAACAAGAGAATGAGAGCGAGTGATGTCTTCATTACCCAGGCCTTCATTCTTTGGTTGTTAGAAGAAGAGGAAGCTGTCTTGAGTAATTACTGAATGGTGCAGAAAACACCTGTGATGTTGAGATGGAGGCTGGGCTCTGCTACGGGGCAACTAAGATGGCCTTTTCTAATACAGGGCTGTGTGTGTTCTGGTGCGCGTGGGGGAGACAGCTCTGTGCTGCAGGCGTGGCCTCCTTTTGTGACAGGAGACCGTGCTGAACGCGTTACCTTGGAGAAACCTTCCCTGTGTTGTTTGGGAGCGGGGAACATAAATTTGTCCAGCGTGCCAGTGAGGGTAAGGTAGGTTTGCGAAGTGACGAGAAAAACCCATACCTGGTCTCGGGCCTTCCTTTGTTCTGTCCCTTCCAAGGTATATTCATCTAGTCAAAGATTTAATTCCTTTTAAGAAATTGTTAAAGGTGTGGCTCTTTTCTCTGTCTTTTGCTAGATAAATCGGCTGCACTAGTCCCTGCTGTATGGAGTTTTGTTTCAATTTACTCCATTTGAGGAAACTGATTAAGAACTGGATGAGTCATCAAGTACTAAATTCATTCTCTAGTTAGTATCCAAATTGTCGTTTCCTTTAAGGGTATTGAGATTCTTAATATTTATACTTATTGTTTTATATTTATTTATACTAATTTCAATATTACGAATCAAAATATTTTGACATCAAAGAAAAATTCCAGTTCAGCTACAAAGAAATATTCAGAAGAAATTAAATTCAAATGAAATTATTACTGGAAACCTTAGACCACCATAAAGGGGGGAGCTAATTTAGGACAAAATTTAGAGAAATATAAGCCCAGGATTAAAATTTAAATAAACCAGATTCATGGAACTCGACTCACCACTGGTGGCAACTCTCTATTTGATAGAAATCCTTCAAACTGACAAGGTTAATAAATTTGTCACCCCACCTATCATGGCATTTACAAGGAAAACGCAATACACAAACCCCATGCCTACAGAGAGAGCCCTCTGCCGCAAAGAAAGAAACAATTTCTGCCTATGTTGTGTGGATCTGGCAACGTCGGGAAACACAAACATCTTTGCACTATAAAAATATATTCTCATAACTAAATTTTTATCAGATTCTAAAACAAAAACCACCGACAGAGTTGCTCAAGATCTAATATCCAGTTGGGAATTCTGCAAAAGGGCAGTTAAATCCACCTCATCTTCATTAGCCTTATCAGCTGTTACATTACCCACTACAATATTAGTATGACCTGGATAATTCACTCTTTCAGGAAGATAAAACACTAGAAATAGGAGGAAGAGATTCCTGTGTCATCTTAAGAATTTCCTGAAAGAATTGTTTTAACAAATCGAGTAGAGATATCAAATCCATTTTGGGAAAATTAAGAACTCTTAAATTCAGTCTCCTTGAATAATTATCAAAATATTAATGTTGATGATTTGACCATTCATTATCTTTAACTAAGGAGTTTTGACATTGCTGCAAACCCTTACATTGAGAAATCAGAGTATTAACCTTCTCAGCTAAAACTTTCGGCAGAATTTTAAGAGGCCTGCCCGTGTATGTTTCTTTGTAATCTGCTACAAACCACTGGAAGTATGCGGACAAGAAATCGTTTTTAAATAATAAGTACATACAAGAATACCGAGCCCTAAAATGCCAAGAATGAAAACATGAAAGAAGATAGCGCTAAACACTAATGGAAGAGGACAAAGTGAAATGCAAACTATACGTCAACATACCGTAAGGCCACAACAAAAGCAAAAAACATACTTCTCTGATTGTATTGTACAAGCCTCAAACCCAAGAAATTATCTGAAATAGTGAAACGACCTGATAAAGCCATCACCACAACAAAATCTCACCACCAGTCTGAAGCTGACAGCAAACAAAATCACTGCTTTCTTTGAGAATCAAGGAGCTTCACTGACAACATAAAGACATTCCTATCCCAGGAAGCATGTCTATGCCAAACACACCAGAGATGTGGGATTCATTTACTCCAATCACAGAAGAAAGTGTTAGAAAGACCCTAGCTGCCTTACATCCAGCAACCTGCACCCATCCAAATTAGTAAAGCTAACAAGTGAAAGCCTTATAGTGTGGACAACCAAAATTATAAATTCCTCCCTCATTGAGGGTGTACTTCCTTCTTTAAAAAAGCCATAGTGTGGCCACTTTTTAGAAAGTCCAGCCAAATCCAGGCAAACCAGAAAACTGCTGTCTGGTATCCAATATCCCTTTCCTAGGAAAATAAATAGAACATTCAGTAAGAAGTGAATCAAAGAACTTGCTAACCAAGAAACAACTGTCTGGACCTGTATCAATTTGGATTCAAAAAAAGGCCACTGAACAGAAACAGTCCTAGTCACCCTGCTGGATGATCTCCTGAGACCTGCTGACATTTCCGTATAGCATTTGAAACTGTAGATCACACCATCCTGTTATCTCGACTAGCAGAAGCCGATCTAAACAGTATGGTACTTACCCGATTCAATTACTTTCTGTTAGACAGACGATAAACTGTACACTTTGCTGACCACATATCAGCACTCTGCATATTAGACTGCGTGGATTGGCTCCATATTATCACCAGTACTATTCAACATATACCTTAAGCACAGGCAACTTCCAGACCTGAAAATCCCATTTGGAACCTACAAGCTTCTGTTAAAAAATACAGGTCAAAAAAACCTTGGAGTCATCCTGAATTCAGAACTCACCAGTTACTTGCAAATCCAGCCAACAGTAAAGGGCTGCCACTTTCAACTAAGAGATTTGTGAAGGCTACATCTATTCATGGAGAAAACAAATCTACTTATAGTGGTCCATGCCTCAGTAACCACATGACTGGACTACTGCAATGCAATGGATAATGGTCTAAGAGATAAGGCCCTCACACATTTCAGATATTTCTAATCTCCACTGCACGACTGATAAAATGCAAAAAGCACAACCATATCACACCTCTCCTCCAAAAGCTACACTGATTGCCAATCCTGTACAGAACAAAATTCAAAACAATCATTGATGCTATAAACTCTAAGAGGAGATGGGCCTATATACCTGAGGGAAAGGCTATCTGTATACATGCTTTCTAGGCCACTAAAATCCTCATTCGGCTCCTTGATATCAACCCAACCTCAAAAACAAACACTTGAAATGAATCCTTCTCGGGAGCAGCCCATGCCCTCTAGAATTCCCTCCCAGTAGAGCTCCAAGAAATACATGATGTCATTTCAGGAAACAAAAGCCGGCTTTTCTGTTGGGCCTTTTAATGCCAAATCCACTGAGGGTCTATGGGCCACTACCTGGGATCTCCCTGAGTGCCTTAGACATGCTGCCACACAAACAAATATTTTACACAGCAACATAATGAATATTGGCAGAAAAAGACCCAGGTGATACAACCAGTCTGCCCAGCAATCTTTTATTTTTATTTATTCTTAGGGTAATTGTTGCTCTGTGCAGGTTACCCCAGTCAACACGGGTTATCCTTTTCTTCATCTCCATCATTTAGCCACTAGGAATCCACTGAGTTCATTCCATGCCCTGTTGAATTCCATTACCATCTTTGTCCTTACTACATCCTCTGTAAAGGCATTCCATGCATCCCACTCCATCTGTGCCCTTACCAGCCATCTGGGTGCTTCTCCAAGGTCTTTTTTGATGAACACCGAAATGAAGTGTTTAATGTTTCTGCTTTTTTCCTCGTTTTTCTTCACCCCATGACCCTTGTCTTCTTTCACTCTTACAGTACCACCTCTGGCCTTCCTCCTTTCTCTGATATATTTGAAAAATGTTTTGTCACCTCGCTTTTCTTCTTTGATCTTTTTTCCACTTGAGCTTTTTCATCCAGATTTTTTATCATCTCTTTCAGCTTCACTAGCTATTCTTCCCTATGAGCCTCTTATTGTGTTCTTTGTACACCCTTTTTGTGAAGAAATATTTCCTGACTTTGGTCTTGACTCGACTCCCTTGGAGTTTCATCATATGACCCCTTTTCTAGTTTTCTTGCCATCCAAAAAAGATTTGATTCTTGTGCATTATTAATACCTTTTAGCCATTTTAAAGTCTGTATCATATCTCCCCCTGTCTCTTCTCTCCTCCAGTTTATACATATTTAGGTCCTTCAATCTCATCTTTTGGTGCAGACCCCACACCATTTTGGTTGCCCTTCTCTGGGCTACTTCCACCCTGTCTCTATCTTTTCTGAGATACGTTCTCCAGAACTGAACAAAGTACTCTAGATGAGGCCTCACCAACAAACCTGTACAGCACATCTGTACAGGGACATTATCACCTCCTTTTCCTGCTGGTTATGCATTTCTCTATGCAGCCCAGGATCCCTCTGGCCTTAGGTACACCACCTTGTCAATTTCTTCTCCATCTTCAGATCATCAGACACTATCACCCCGAGGTCTCTCTCTCTCCCAGTCTGTACATATCAGACTTTCACCCCATCACATATAGCTCCTTCAGATCGTTGTACACCAAATGCATGACTCTGCACTTCTCGGCATTTAACCCAACTGCCAAACCTTTGACCATGGATCAAGTTTTCTAGGACGCTTTTCATTCTCTCTACTCCTCAAGTGTGTTTATTCTGTTGCAGATCTTAGTGATATTTGCAAAAAAGGACAAACCTTTCCTTTTAATGCTTCTGCAATTTCTCTTTCACAAAGATATTGAACAGAACTGGTCCCAGAACCAATCCCTGAGGCACTCCACTTATCACTCATCCTTCCTCAGAGGAGGTTCCATTTAAGGCTACTTGCTGCCATCTGTCAGTCAGCCATTTCTAATCCATTCCACCACTTTGGGACTCATTCCCAGGCTTTTCAATTTGTTTATCATCCTGTTATGCAGGACAGTATCAAAAACATTGCTGAAATCCAGATAAATCACATCAAGTGCTCTTCTACGATCTCTTTCTCTAGTCACCCAATCAAAAAAGTCAATCAGGTTTGTCTGACATGATCTTCCTCTGGCAAAACCATGTTGTTTCTGATCATGCAATCCATTGTATTGCAGATAGTTCCCTATCCTTTCCTTCAGAAGAATCAACATTAGTTTTTCCACCACCGAGGTAACCGACCTGTCATTTCCAGCTTCCTCCTTGTTACCATTTTTGTGAAGCAGGACCACCGGCGCTCCTCCCATTTACAAAGGAGCTAGTGAACAGATTTTTCAGTGGACCTGCAAGTACCTCTCTGAACTCCTCCAGTGTCCTGGGATGTCTCTCATCTGGCCTCATGGTCTTGTCCACTTCCAGTTCCACTAGTGCCTCCCACACATTCTCTCTCATCCATAAACGGAGTGGGTATCTACCCCACTCCCATCTGTGCTCTTACCCAGCCATTAAGGTCCTTCTCCAAGGTCTTTTTTTATGAACACCGAAATGAAGTGTTTCATGTTTCGGCTTTTTCCTCATTTTTCTTCACACCATGACCCTTGTCTCCTTTCACGCTTTACAGTACCACCTCTGGCCTTCCTCCTTTCTCGGATATATTTGAAAAATGTTTTGTCTCCTCGCTTTACCTCTTTAATCCTTTTTTTTCCACTTGAGCTTTGGTCATCCTGACTTCTTTTATCGCCTCGTTCAGCTTCATCAGCTATTCTTCCCTATGAGTCTCTCATTGCGTTCCTTTGTACTTCTTGAATGCTGATCTTTTTGCTGTTTTTTTAGCCAGCTCTTTTGCAAACCATATTGGTTTCCTTTTCCTCTCACTTTAGTTCACTTTTCCTATATAAGGATTTGTAGTCTTTGTTATAGCGCCTTTTAATTTAGCCCACTCTTGTTCCACTTCTCCCATCTCCTTGTAGCCTTCCAGTTCCTCCTCAAGGAGGCGCTTTCATGCTATATGTTATTTATTTCCAGAATTATATTACTAGTATTTCCACTGTTGTTTGTAGAAATTAGTTGGTATTTGGTGAGCACCTTTTTATTTGTCAAGTTGAAAAGTTTATTTGCTACTATTTCACTTGTTCTCACTATCTATCATAAAGCTGCAAGTGGCCATTTGTTCAGCTGCTGCTATTCTAATGCACTTTGGGTGAATTTTGCATTCAAAAAGGCACACTAAATCCAAGGAAATAGAGAGAAACCGGCTAAAATATCTGCAGAAAGTTTCAGTGAAAATTGACATGTATGCTTTTCAAAATCTAAGAGTGTACATATAAGTCCAAACCTGTCCCCAATGTAATACTTTTGTTTATATGTATTTTATGTTTCATGTGCTGTAATTCGCTTAGAACAGTTATCTCGATATAGACAGCTGATAAATATTTTAATAAATAAATAAATTCTGCCACCAGGTAACGCCTGTGCTCAGTCTGGGTAAACTTGTGTGCAAACATGACATGTGCGTAAGTTTAACCATATATCTGGCAGGCAAGTTTGTAAAAGGCTTTGCCCATAGGGATACCTTTGAAAATTACCCTCACTGTGCATGTCATTAATTCACAGCAGCATGTATGTAATATGTAGATTGAGTGGATGTATCTCCTCCCTTATCTTATAGCTTTGTTTATATGCCACTTTTTGGGGGGGCAAAGAATAATTCTCTTAAAAGATTTTTGTGTGCTTCGGAAACGGAGAGAGATGAATGAGACATTTAATCACTCTAGAAGTTATACAAACTTAATTTTTGTGTCCAAAATAAAATCTGACAGTGTGCCCTGACAGCGATCCCGCTTGGATTTGAAGAAACCCTGCATTCGGTCATATGTGCTGCTTCATCACCTGCTTTGCTTGTTTTTGATAGGGGAAAAATTAGCCTGGTTTTGTATCTTTCCAAAATTCATTTTTCTTAAAGAGTCTAAAGGAAGGCAGTCATGTGTCAGTCTCTTGCTAATAATCCGCTAACATGCCTGAGTGGGTACGTTGGTGAGGAGAGAGGAATCATTTCCTATAATCCTCACTTGCAGACCTCAGGCAGGAACAGGAATAGGACCGGTACTTTTGGTGGTACAGTTCTCTCAGAAGAGATGCCACATGGATTTAGTACTTAACAGAAGTGTGAGCTCAGTTATTGCATTAGCGCTGCCAGAATTAAAACTGCAGTTGACTAGTCTCAAATGGTATTTGTAGTGCTGTGCAGATTCACTCCCCCCCTCCCCTTCCACCCCAGCCCACTGCTCATCTTCAAAGGGCTCTAGATCCAAAGCAGAATTTATTTTTAAATGGGAAGATAAAAATTTCCTGAAACTGCCTGGGCTGCCCAACATTTTTAAGACTTAAATGGGTTGTGCTACATGTCCCAGAGTTGAAAGGTTCCTTTTTATCCCACCACACCAACTCGGGCGAGAGACTGCAAGGTGTGCCAAACTGTGCCGCAACGTGAAAAGCAGCCGCAGGGCAACGTGTCAGCACACACGCGCTGAAACAGGACCCGGCAGATTCTGCTACGGTAAAAAAACATTTAAAAAAAAATGCTGTAGACGCATCGCAAGACCAGGATCATGTGATGCTTCCGTGAGGACCCGTGGCATATCCAGCTATCTACGGCACAACGGTGGGAGGCTGCCAAATCCTCTGATAGTTCTGACATCTACATACAAGGGCAATCTTTGAGCCTTTTGAGATGTGGCCAGGATAGGAGGAGACTTCATAAAAATAAACCTAGAACATGAAAAAGCAACAAGGGTGGAGGGAAATCAATTAGATTGTTTTTTAGTTTGCTCTGCAAATCCACGTCCTGATGTTTGAGCACATCTTCTGTTTAATTCTCACCAAAGGCAGCTATGTGTTTGAAGGAAGACAGTTTTATCCTGGATGCTGATATCAACCTGGAGAAAGATAAAAGTGATGCTAACTACTTGATTACAGTATAGGCCAACCTAAACGTTCTTAGAAACCATGTAGAAATTACTGTGTAGGTCTTGTAAGTTCTTCTTTTTTTTAAACTGCAAGAAAATGTATAGATTTTAGAGCAGAAGTGCAGTTTAAAACATGATCAGAATTAAAGGTCAGCCAAAAGGAACAAGGCTTAAAGAGGGTCTCATCTCTCGGCCAGCTATCTTCTATAGATGACAGATCAGAAATGACTCCAGTGCCTTTACTATAAACTGGAGGATCGCTCTCTCTGTTTCTCTCAGCTTTAAAACATTTTTAAACGTGGTTAGTATTTCTTCTCATTTTATAAAGTAAAGATTTAGTATATAATTTTTCTTGATTTGTTAACAAGAACCACAGAGGTGGCGGGTCACTTAATAAAGTCACTACTAATGGAATGGATAGTGTATTATGTTTAATTCAATAGATTACAAAATCTGAAGCAGTATGGTTTTACATGGCAGAAAAATCATATTAATTTCTTTGAATGGGTAATCAAAGCATTAGATCCGGGGCAAATGCTGGAAGTGATTTACTTAGATTTTTGAAAGGTGCATAAATAAGTTGAGTAGTCATTGTGGGTTGGGTGCCTAAGTGATAAGCTGGGTTAGAAACTGGTTGCATGGAAGCCACAGAGGATAGTGATAAATAGAACTCAGTCCAAAGGAAAGGAGAGATCAGTGGACTGCTTCAAGGCTCACGCCTGGCTCCAGTTCCAAATTGCTGGTAGGAAAAGTTTGTCTTTCGGCAGATGATATAAATACCTGTAGTAGGGCGGTCATGCCCGATGGGAAAAATGATCTAAGAAAGGCAGAGGAGTCGTCAAGATTTTGGCAACTAAGATTTCATGCGAAATAGTGTAGTCATGCATTTTGAGGTGCAGAAATCCAAGAGAGCAGTATATGATGAAGGGTAAGGTACCGATATGCACCAATCATACCCGATGATCTCAAAGTAGCAAAGCAGTGTCATAAGGCAGTGGTGAGAGACTGAGAAATGCTAGGGTGCGCAGAGATCTGGTAGTAATAGTAGAAAAAGATGTGGTAATGCCTCTGTATAAGTCATTGGTGAAACATCATCTCGAGTCTTGTCCAGTTCCGTAGGCTTTATTTTCAAAAGGCTATAGGCAGTCCAGAGAAGCGCTATCAAATCATATAGAATCTGTGCCGTAAATCCTATGAAATTATAATAAGGGCCTAAGCATTCATATCCTAGAAGAGAGGAGGGAAAGAAGAGAAGTTATAGAAAAACTCAAGTAACTCAAAGGTATAAATAAAACTCAATAACCTAGCATTTTCCAGTGGAATTGAAGTGCTGGAAGAGGGTGGGTATCAACATTTTTTGGCACAATGCCAAAGAATATGCAGTGTCTGCTTTATAGATGTTATCACGGCAAATCCTACTTAGGAATGGTGGTAGGGAGTCTCCTCCGTGATATGAAATGCATGCTTCTGCTCCTCCTGGCACATCACTTGCTCTCTAACGTCGGCATCCTGAGCAGTTTCAAAACTTGGGGGGGGGACTGTTCTAAGCTAATAGATCCCATCTAGTCATTGAACTTTAAAACTGCTCACGGAAGCGACATGAGGGAAGAAGGTGTTGGTGGCACATGCGCCAGGGCTCACCGACCCCTGTTCTAGAAAAAGCGATCATGATATGAGCCTCAAAGGGGATAAAGTCGGGAGTTATTTAAGGAGTTTTATCTTTATAGAAAGGGTGGTGGATATATGGAACAGCCTTTCAGCGGATATGGTGGGGGTCAAAACAGTAACAGAATTCAAGATAGTCTGGGATAAGCACAGAGGATCCTTAGATTCAAGGCTGTGGATTCAAGGTCAGATAGGCTTTGTGCTATTGCAGCAGGAATGCACAGACTAGATAATGTCTTGGGGTCCTTATTGCGTCTGAAAAAATGTTGAATCCTCCTTGAAGTAAGATTGAAAAGTGGTCTAGAAATACAAAATGTTAAATGCCATCATTTGCTATGTTTCTGTGTGGTATGAAAGAGTAACGGGGGGGGGTGGGCATAAAACCAAGCTATATTGCCCAGACTCCGGTTGCACCTGTGCCAGGCTTTGTAGAAGGAGGTGTGATCTGTGGCCCGGGCTGCAAAATTGTCATTGTAATGGACGGACTAAATGGGAGAGGAAGGTTTTCAAAAATGAGGAAAACCCCTAGATGTTTTCAAATGAAGGTTCAGAGGATAGAACTGAAATGCAAAAGAAAAATTGTCAGGTCAATACAAAATTTGTTAGCCAGAATTTGGCATCCTGTATAACCAGATACAAGTTTGTTTGTTTTTTTTTACTGCTGTTTGCATATTTTTTGGTTTGCGCTGTGTATATAGAGCATTGATTATTTTTTAAAATATAGGTAGCAATCAACTTTGGCAAAAATGGAACCTTGCAGTAGTCAACTGGCCACAAAAAAGTTTGGTTGACTTACCACAGCTTTTATATAAGTCATCTAGACAGAAACCACATTTAAAAAAAAAATAAAATTTAAAAATAAATTCAGGAATAATATTTTTAATATCTAAGAAGCTTCTATTGCTATTAGATGTTCAATCATTCTTAATTTCCATAAATATTTTTCAGGATTTCTGAATCAGTGGGTTGTACAGTATGTGCTGCAGTCAGAGGTTATATTATAACTTTAATTGCAGATTAACCAACAGGAGGACTTCTGCTTTGAATTACATGTCAGTAAAATCCCTGAGGTCCAATAGGACTGGAAAAAGTGGTACTTTTTCAGTTTCTTCTATTCAACTGTATTATTTATGTAGAATGGTGTGGCGGGGGAGGGGGGAGTTGAAAGGACCATGATGCATGTTAGGGAGCCCCTGAGGACACAACCTTCCCTTGCTCTCCCATGTTAAATGTTAGTATACCAGCACACTAACATTTAAAACTTCTTGCTGTTGCTATTTAAGGATCAGTAAATTTAGCAGAGGTTAGCGCATGAGATGATAATAGCTAATAAGCCTATTGTCACCCTATTTCAATAATTTGTATGCACTCGCATGTTAATTTAGCACAGGTTTGCACCTGCACTACATTGTTATGACTACCTGCTACTTAGCAAGCACACTGTGATTGCTGGCTTTCGTGATATTGCACCGTAATGAGATTAGAATGAACCGTCTATTACTGAGGAAGATTTTGTTATCTTTCAAACAAACATAAAATTGTATAGTTGTGACATAGTCACATAATACAATTTTATGTTCATACTACCTGCTAATGTATTGCCAATGAGTTTATCATGTGATCTATAATGAGTTGGTAACTAGTTAACTTCTGCTGTGAGAAGTGCATTGGTTGCAAAATTAATATTAATTAATTTATTTCCATTTGATGTTTCAACTTCTCCTAGGAAAGGCATAAGGCAAATTACAGAGAAAGATGTGGCCTGCAGTATATATGTCTGTGGGGGAGGGAATGTAACATTAAATTTAAAGTTCATGCTGTGTATATAAGATCTTGCAGTTTTCAGAAAATGTATTGCCTTTTTAAAAAATTCTTTCAGTTCGGAAATGTTTCTTATTTGCTGAATGTAGATTAATAGAATGCAGGTTTGAAAAAGACAGTGTTAACATGTTAGAAAATGATGAAGGTTCAATGGGATACTTTCTAGGTAGATAGCTGTGATTAAAATAAAATAAATATTCCATCAAGTTACAGATTCTCATTTGCAGTACTGAATTTCCATTGAAAAAGGAGAAACGAGACAAAGCTAAATGCAATTTTTTTTTTTTTTGTCATTATCTAGGCCCTCCTCGCATTGCTGATAGAGTGATCCATCGGCAGTCTGTGAGACTAGGGAGAACCATTAAACTCCTCTGTCCAGTTGAAGGTGACCCCCCTCCTCTTACTATGTGGACGAAGGATGGGCGAACAATCCACAGTGGCTGGACACGGTTTCGGGTCCTCCAGCAAGGGCTAAAGATCAAAGAGGTTGAAGGTGAAGATGCAGGAACCTACATCTGCAAGGCCACCAATGGCTTCGGGAGCATCAATGTGAATTACACCCTCATAGTGATTGGTGAGTACAAGACAGGCCGCGTATACTATTGCTGTTGCTTCATCAAAAGCAAGGCAGGGCACATGAGCTGGAACCAGTTTCTTTGAAGGCAGTGTGCACTCTGAAACCATCAAAGTTAGTAGAGTCAGTGAAAAGTACAGCTTTAGTGGCAAGTTTATAATTGGAAATACATTTATTAACGTGCTAGGAAATAACACAAGTACAGTTAGGGGGTCAATTTAAAAACCCGCATGCATGAGTCCATATCCCTGTCGGCCCCTGCCCAGACTCCACCCCCAGCTCGCTCTTTTTGGATGACCCGGCACCTCTAAGCATATTGGGGGATATGCGCATGGCCAGGCTGTTTCAAAAATGTGCTCTGCGTGCACACGGCTCGGCCACATGTGTATCTCCCAAGTTTAATGTGTGCTGGGCTTTTAAAATTCGGGCGTAAATGTTTTAGGAAAACTTTCTCTCTACTAGATCAAGCTAGAATCATGATTTTAATATGCTTTATGGCGTGCCATAAAAATTATGAACTGAATAATTTTCTTTTCGAAATCATATCGATATATTTCTGAAATACTGGCAGATATGCTGAAGTTAAATCTTATGCCTTTCTGCAAGGTTCTCCTTGAAGTAAAAGTGCGTGCCAAAAGCAGCCTCTCTTTTTTTTTTTTTTTTTTTTAATTAGTGGTGGTTGGAGTTCTGCCTGACCAATTATTTTCCATTTTACTATTAGGATGGGTGGTGCTGGTTAGTTTTCTCTGAAATATAGTCGGGCGTTTCAGGATAATGTTTTCAAGCTCTAGAAGCTATCACTGAAGTGGTAGTTGAGAAGTCCAGCATTGACAGGTATCCTGTCTTGAAAAGACAGAATGATAGAACTGAGCTAAGTTGATCTGTTTGCCAGTTACTGAAGCAGGAAAGTTTGCCAGTATACCTGGTAAATCATGGTTTTTCCAGCTCATACAGGAGAATCCACATAGCTGTCTAATTTGTAACTTCCTCTGTATAAGCTAAATTATAAAGTCAAGATTCAGATATATAAAAATTATAATTTTGTTCCTATGGAAGGTGCAATTTTTTAGAATCCAAATCTCAGTAGGCTTTAAGTACAACTGTGTTCAGCGATAGCTGGAAAATGCAATGAACGCAAAAACCAGCCACAACGTATTTTAGTAGATTCTTATGCGCTCGGTTGAAAAGAAACTTGTCTTTTTTCCTTTAGTGGTCGGCTGCTATCACAACCCCCTTCAAAATCAAAGCAAACATCATTCTTGATGTTGCAGAGCATGGCCAATGAGCCATTATGCTGGCCACAGAAATCCCTTAAAGACCTTGTCCTCATGTCCTCTGCTTCATGCTGCCCTTATCCAAAAGTTTGTTGAAGACCAGTTCACAGATCGCGATCAGGCCTATGTGGACATCATTAACCTGCAATTTTTTTTTCCCTTTGCAATAGGTAGAGATTTCTATTAACTGTAGATTGAGGGAAGCCTTATAAATATATCCTTAAATAATCCAAATTACATACAAAGGTTAATTTCTTTAATACAAGGGGGCAGGGTAGAGACATTAGTCATAAAGGACCTTCCTGGCAGTTTTCACCTGAATTAACCCAGAGATGTGCAGGACCTCACATGGTTTCCTCAGAGTTCTTGTCTGCCGATCCTTGATCTCAGAAGTTGTTTCTCCCGGTTACTTCCTGTGGTCCTCAGAGCAGGAAACCCAACAAAATCAAGGTGTGAAATAATGAGTAACCGTGCAGGAATACCAGAATTTGCAAATAGGCTTCGGTTTCCTCCAGATATACTCTGGGCGTTTGAGTTGGTTGACCTCATAAGGCGGGATGGGTATAAGCCTGTCTTTTTAATTGCTTTCTAATTAATTGCCTGTCTGAAGTGTTCGGCAAGGAACTAATGCTTCACTGCAGGATCCTTTACAAGACCTCCGGTTGGACCTTAACTTTTGATGTCTCTGGCAGATGTTGGGATTTTTCCTTTTGATAATACTTTTTGTGGAGCGGGGGGGGGGGATCCTATCTCTGTTTTAAAGAGCACCAGCAGTGTTTTAAAATCCGGCACCTTGATAGCCCGGAGGAGGGAAGATAAAATGATGATGTGGTTTTGGTTTTGCTCCAGAATATGCAAACATTAGATAAAGTGAGCTCTCCAGGCTTTTTATAGTGTTTTATTTATAATTCCTAACTGGCCATTTGTCACCCTGCCAGCTTAACTGCAGCAGGTGGCATGCAGTAAAGATGAAAGATTCAAAGAAAAGACCTGAAACATTGATTAAGAGGGAATAATTGTATTAGTGAGACAAATATTTGAAATGCATGAACCCCTCGAGGTCCATTTTCAGCCGCTGTGTGGCTCGGGATATATATATCTGGCTATCTTAATGTTAGTTATTTTCTAACTGGCTAGCTGGTCTGACCAGAGTTAGCCACCTAGGTTAAGTGGCTCACTCCTCTGCCTGGAACGCCCACAACTAATGCGGCTAAATTCTAACCTCATAACTCATTCTGCGGCTAGAATGCAACCGCATACAGCTCTCAATATAGCCAGCTAGCTATTTAGACTGATAACTTGGGTGATCATTCTGCATGCACAATTCTGTCTGGGAATCCAAATCACAGTATACTAAAATCTGTCCCCTTTGGATTTATGACATGGGAACTGAAATTCCAGTTCTGATCTGCCTGGTAGAGAGTGCAATCCCAGGACTGGGATGAAATGAGAGATTCAGGGAGATGTCTGTGCTAAGGGAGGAATTTTATAAATCATCAGAGTATATAACATTGAAAACTTTGGAGAAACAATGTGTACTTACATAGTAACAGAGTAATGACAGCAGAAAAAGACCAAATGGTCCATCCAGTCTGCCCAGCAAGTTTCTTATGATAGCAACTGCTGCTCTGTGCATGTGACCCCCAACCTTTATGTTAACATAAGAACATAAGATACGTCATACTAGGTCAGACCAAGGGTCCATCAAGCACAGTATCCTGTTTCCAACAGTGGCCAATCCAAGTCACAAGTACCTGGCAAGTACCCAAACATTAAATAGATCCTATGCTACTAATGCTGGTAACAAGCAGTGGCTATTCCTTATTAATAGTTAATAGTCTTCTCTTCTAGGAAGTTATCCAAACCTCTTTGAAACCCAGCTACACCAACTGCCTTAACCATATCCTTTGGCAATGAATTCCAGAGCTTCAGTGGGTGTTGAGTGAAATAATTTTCTCCAATTTGTTTTAAATGTGTTACTTGCTAACTTCATGGACTGCTCCTTAGTCTATTATCTGAAAGAATAAATAAAAGATTCACATTTATGCATTCAAGTTCTTTCATGATTTTGTAGACCTCTATTATATTCTCTCCTCAGCCTTCTCTTCTCCAAGCTGAACAGCCCTAACCTTGTTTGCCTTTCCTCATAGGGGAGCTGTTCTATGCCCTTAATCATTTTGGTCGCCCTTCTCTGTACTTTCTCCAGTGCAATTATATCTTTTTTGAGATGCGATGACCAAAACTGCACACATTATTAAAGGTGCGGTCTCACCATAGAATGATACAGAGGCATTATGACAGCCACCGTTTTATTCACCATTCACTTCCTAAAAGTTCCTAACATTCTGTTCGCTTTTTGGACCGCTACAGCATACTGAGCAGACAATTTTAATGTATTATCCAGTATGACGCCTAGATTTCTTTCATGGGGGGTAACTCCTAACATGAAAGCTAACATTGTGTAACTACAGCGAGGGTTATTTTTCCCTATATGCATCACCTTGCACTTGTCCACATTACATTTCATCTGCCATTTGGATGCCAATTCTTTCAGTCTCAAGATCCTCCTGCATTTTATCACAATATGCTTGTGATTTACCGTAACTATCTTAATTTTGTGTCATGTGAAAATTTGATCACCTCACTCATCGTTCCACTTTCCAGATCTCGTATAAATATATTAAAAAGCACCGGTCCAAGTACAGATCCCTGAGGCACTCCACTGTTTACCTTTTTCCACTGTGAAAACTGACCATTTAATCCTACGCTGTTTTCTGTCTTTTAATCAGTTTGCAATCTACAAAATGACATCTCCTCCTATCCCTTGACTATTTAGTTTTGACTTTGTCAAACGCCTTCTGAAAATCCAAATACACCACATCTACTGGTTCACCTTCACCCACATGCTTATTCACCCATTCAAAAAAATGTAATTTGTGAGGCAAGATTTTCCTTGAGTAAATCCATGCTGGTTGTGTCCCTTTAGATCATGTTTATCTAAATGCTCTGTGATTTTATTCTTTACAACAGTTTCAACAATTTTTCCTGGTACTGAAGTCAGCCTCACCAGTCTAGTTTCCTGGATCACCTTTGGAGCCCTTTTTAAATATTGAGGTTACGTTGGCCACCTTCCAGTCTTCAGGTGCAACAGATGATTTTAATGATAGGTTACAAATTTCTTGTAATAGGTCTGATATTTCATTTTTAAGATATTTCAGAACCCTGGGATGTATAACATCTGGTCCAAGTTATTTGCTACTACTTCCAGGTTTACCGTGATTTGGTTCAGTTCATCTGAATCATCACCCTTGAAAACAGTCTCCGGAATGGGTATTTCCCCAACATCTTCCTCAGTGAACATTGAAGCAAAGAATATATTTAGTTTTTCCGCGATGGCCTTAATTGCCCCTTTAATCTCTTGATCATCCTAATGGTCCAACTAACTCCCTCACTGGATTCCTGCTTCAGATATATTTTTAAAAAGTTTTTAGTATGAGTTTTTGCCTCTCTGGCCAACTTCTTTTCAAATTCTCTTTTAGCTGGTCTTATTAATGTTTTACATTTAAACTTGCCAATGCTTATGCTTTTTCTTATTTTCTTCAGATGGATCCTTCTTCCAGTTTTTCAAGGAAGATCTTTTAGCTAAAATAGCCTCTTACCTCACCTTTTAACCTTACCGGAAATCGTTTGACACCCCCTTCCACTTTTCTTAATGCATGGAATACATCTGGACTGTGCTTCTAAGATGTTATTTTTTAACAATGTCCACACCTGATGGATACTCAACCATTGTTACTGCTTTCAGTTTTTTTCTAACAATTCTGATCATTTTATCAAATCTTCCCTTTTAAAAGTTTAGTGCTAAAGCCTATTTACTTGATATCCCCCTTCCAGTTATTAATTCAAATTTGATCATGTTATGATCATTACTGCCATGAGGCCCCACCACCGTTACTTCTCTCACCAAATCCTACTCTCCACAAAGAATTATATCTAAAATATCTCCCTCTGGATGCTGCCAAAAAGGGGAGGTGCTTTTGAAACCTGAGCGATTCCATTTCCAAATGAGTCAGCTGCCTTTTCATTGCAGACAGGTGAAAGCAAATTGGACAACCTTAAATCGCTAAACGGCAGCCCTTGGGACATAAGCACCACAATTATTAAACTGGATCAAAGACTTTCTAATAGTGACTAATATACAAGTTGTTAGATTGGTACTTAAGTCTTATTCACTTAAGTGCTTGGAAGAACTATTTAAGAAGAAAACACCCTAGGGGATGGATGGGTGTGGTGCAGCATGGGATGGAACGATCACTTGAAGATACCAGCCTTTTTTTCTTTAAACAAACAGTTTAAACAGACCCAGTTACTTAAATACAGACCAGCAAGTATTCTAAAATTTCTATATAACTTGGAAAAAAAACAATTTCAAAACATCTCAGGAGAAGGAAGCCTTAAACCCTGCTAAGATCAAAATGCTAGAGGGAAGGTATGATACCAACAAATTAGACAAATATTCTGATTGTATTCTATAGAATCATGTAAGTGTGTGAGAATTTTCAAATTGTATTCTGCAAGCAATTGGAAGCTAACGCAACTTAATAAAGTAGTCACATGATCATTACATTTCAAACTAAAAAATCTATTTGGCTGCCATATTCAGCAATTTTAGCAATTTTCTCAGTAAGTACAATGAAAGACCAAAATAAACCACTGCAATAATCTAGCCTTAATAAAAGATATGAACTTAAGTTTTTAAATCATGTTATTAAGGAAAGATTTTAAGCAACCAGTGTAACACAGAAATAAAAAGTGAAAATGTGACCACAGAAGACTAAGCGTGCTCAGGACAGAGCATAGTCTAATACTTGTTACTGTGTCATGACAAGGTACGAATGCACCCTGCCATTTGAAGAAAAATATTTAGTAGATTCTTGTACCCAACAATCCATAAAGCCTCTGATTTTTGAGGGGTTAACTTTCAACGTATCTGCAAAGAACTATTTTGCAATCTGATCCAGACATTTACGTTGTTCAGCTTGCCGACTGCACATATGGTCAATATATGCCACTACTTGAACAATATCCGTGTAACCAAGACTTTGAATCAAAGTGACAAGAAGAGCAAGAAAAAGTTGAATAATAAAAATGCCAAAATGGACCCCTTTGGGACTCCACATTGCAAAGGATAAGGCTTAGAAGCTTCTTCTCTCCAGAAAACCCTATGCCAGTGGTCAGTTAAAGATCTAAGCCAAGCTAATACTGTTCCACCGATCTAGTTTCATAAGATAATACGTCAGAGAGTTATCAATAAGAGTCGAATGTCATGATCTTATCAATGAAAATAAAGCCCTCTTTTCTCTGTCTGATCTTAACTTGATTTTACTGAACAGTGAAGTCTGCCTTTTCTTAGGGTGTGCCTGATCCTAATCAATAGTAGCCACAATACGTGCGGCTAATGGGCGCCCTAATCTTCAAAGTTTATTTTACCAGCAAGAACATTTCAACAAAATAAATATATCACATAGAATTTATCATCAACCCAGCTCCCACCTCCGTTCTAACAGCAGTGGAAAAACAACTGGAGAGCTACTGGTCAGCCCTAGAAATAAAATGGAAGTGGGAACTGGAAATAAAACCCATGAGGAATGGACAACTCCAGTCCCCAGAGATACAAACCTGTCATAGTAACCTAGCAAATGATGGCACAAAAAAGACCAAATCGGACCATCCGGGCTGCTCAGTTGTTTTGTCCACCCTAAGGATAAATCCCAGTTGCAAGCCTTCAAAATATCTGGACAGGCTTTTTGTCTTTCTCATTTGTACTTAATCTTGGGTAGATGAACCTACAAAATTCCCTCTTAGTCCACTCTGTCACCCCTCCCTTCCCATGTCTAACCACAGTGCTCTGTAATTATCTAAATAGTCAGCAATACTAGAGTGGCAGTTGCCTGAACACTGGCATCCTAGGTCCACTGCATAGCCTGCCAGACAGACCTGGCTACGTGAGTGCCTGTGTTTCCACTAGGACTTCTAGTTACTTTTGTACAACCTGCCAGCTTTCAAGGTCTGTGAAACAGGTTAATTTGCATCATCTTTCATATCCTGAAAACACAGATTTATTTGTTGCCCTTGACGTTGCCTGCTTCTAATTTGCATCAGCTTAAACTTTTGTTTGCTTATTCACCTTCACTTAAAGGTTGCTATTCAAAACATAGAATGCCTCTTTTTCAAGTTTGTGTAAAAAGATCTACCAACATATGTGCATTGTTTATCAGCATAACTACTGCAATACAAGCTTGTTCTACAAACAGAAAACTCTTCATTACCTGTGGGCCAAGGCTCATAATTCCAAGTCTGCCTCCTTGAAAATGTCATGAGACAAAGGTAACAAAATAAGCCCCACTGACTCTTGCCTTCAGCACCTCCATCCCACACCAGGCGTACATTAGTACAACAGGAAGCACCGGGGAGTGTGAATGAGCTGTGGGATGTAGGAATGAGGGGATACAAGAGAGAGGGAGAATCAAAAAGGTTGACATGGGAAGTAAATACTGAGACATGATTTGCCCATTACAGCACCACTCAAAGGCACCCAATAATTAAAATATAGAAGAGTTTTCTGCAAGATCCTAGATTAAATAAGGCAGAAATTTACACTTAACTTAGGAAGGCCTTTTGGACAGGAAATACCTGCAAAGACAATGGTACTAGACCCTTGGGACATCTTGACATAAGTGCAGAAGAAAGCCATTTATAGTCCAGTGACCAAGAAAATCCATTCAATTCATACCAAAATCATTGATGTAAAGTGCTCTAGGCTAAGGCACTGTATATAAATGCAAAACTAATAATAATAATAGCATTACCACTATCAGGTATTTAAAAAAGTTGGAGTAATTGGAAGCAATCATATGCCTATTACACTCCTCTGCCATGTACTGCTGAATATCTGGGTAAAGTTATCTGAGTACATTTACCCAGGTATCTTTCCTGCTCACTGGTCTGCTGAGTATCAGTCTCTAAAGCATTTTACCTGGAGACACAAAATGGTACCCTTGTACTGAGTCCAGCAACTCAAAACCAGAAGATGCCATTGAGTCACCGGCCATTTCAGGTGAGAAACCACCACAGCCTTGTTCACAAATCCTGCTTGTGGCTGCCAGAAACACCCCCCCCCCCCCCCAAAAACAAAAATCTTTTTTTTTTTCTCCTCTCCCCGCTTTCTTCGTATGTGCATTTAATAAATTATTTCTCAGTCTTACTGCCAAATTACCAAGCGCCATTTTTTTTTTCCCAACCAATGAGAGCCAGCGTTTGCCAAGAACCCATCTGTTTGCGAGATTTCAGTTGCACAGCTTACGGAAAATTTGGTTTTGCATACTTTGTGTTTGTCCGTTTATATCCTGTGTTATGTGCACGCTGGGAGGTGATAGAAGAGGAACGGATGACCGTGAAAATCCCCAGTTTATAATAGGTTGACTGCACCCTCCATGAGCAGTGTGGAAAAACAGAGTTCCGACACAACAGGAGAAGCAGATAAGCAGCATAACAAAGAATGAGCATAAAATAAGTATGTCATCCAGAAAGCAGGTTTAATGGGCTTTTGTGGCTTGCCACAAGATTTGAGATGCCCATTACAGCACAGAAAAAAAAATGGTTAAGTCCTAGGGGGGAGAACCACCCCATTGTAATCCGTATTAACATTCCTGTGATTAGCAGAAATCATTCTTTATCCCAGAAAATTATCTGTAAACCATTAAAAAAAAATACAGCTACCCGAGAGGCTAAAAAGAAAAGAAGGCCAGAAATCTGGGACAGATAATAAAACTGAAGGTTTAAATTAACAGTTCACACTTCTGAATATGTAATTCTGTGCATCTGTTGCTGGATGCACTTTGTAGGGGAGCAGGAGACGGCACACGCTGATCGTTTACTGTTACTGAGGCTCTGCTGTTACAATAATAACTAACAGTAATAATTGCTGCAATTTGTGGCACGCCTTACAGATGCATAGAGTCATTGTGCTGTCAATTAAAAGCCTTGCATATTGGGTAACAGCTTCCGGAGGGCAGGGAAAGCAATATCATCACATAGCACAGTTACATGAATTGAGATAAATGAGGAAGCAGGGTCTGCCTTATGCCACATAGGGTGGCTGTGCTAGAATCTCTGGGATTCTGCGCTGCATTCTAACTCGTACGACTCGGCTTCGATGGATTGTGAGATTTTTATGTGGTTTGAAAGATTATCAGGAGCTGTTTATTTTATCCTCTGTTTTTAGGGCTGTAAAATGTGACTTTATTTGCACTGGCAGGGTTCTTACGTCTCATGATCTTGGGTAGAGGTTCTTCTCTTCTGAAGCAGTACTGTCATCATTTTAAAGCATGAATGTCTCCTGTTTGTTACAGAAACTAACTTTACAGGGTGTAGGTTATGCTGAGGGAACCATGGAGGGGAGGATAAGGATCACGGAGTCCCCCCTTTTTTTTTTAACCAAAAGTGTTCCATAAGCATCCAATTAATCCCTGACAGTTTTTAGAGAAATTAGAGGGTTGGAGAGAGACTTTGACTTTGTTGCCCAACATTTTGGCCTACAAAATATATATTTTTCAAAGCTTGTGCAATTTTGCATGGTCTATTGGAGTGTTTTTGTTTTTTTTTTATTTGTAGTAAGCTCAGCACATATCCTTTTTTAAAATTTTTTTTTGCTCCCTTCAGCCTCATTTTTGCTGCCATGGCTAAGGGCCCTGAGAGCACTGAGAGGTTGATATGCAAAGGGTTTATTTGGTTAACCAATCCGAGTTTTGAATATTTCCTCCCACTGTCCAGCAAAATTATGTTCGGAGGACTCATTACCCACAAAGTTAGCCGGATAAAAAAGGGGTAGTGATGGAGGCATTCCGGGAGCATGGTTAAAGTTAGCTGGTGGGTACTAATATTCAGTCTCGCCTGAGTAAAGTTAGCGAGGTTGGAAAAATATTTGTCCTGAGGTTACCTGGATCACTTTTTCCGAGTAACTTTGGGTATAATTGGCAGAATACTTATCCGGTTATGTTCTGCTGAATATCTGAGTACATTTACCCCAGGTATCTTTCCTGCTCACTGGCCTGCTGAGTATCAGTCTCTAGTCTAAGCATTTTACCTGGAGACACAAAATGGTACCCTTGTCCCTAAATGTGTGCTCCTGCTGCGGCCGAAATGGCCAGCGAGTTCAGAAACTGGATTTGAAGTGAACTTTCTCCAGCCAGACAGTTTCAAAAACAGTAGGGAAAAGTTAAAGGGATCTGCCGGACATAAATCACTTGGCGAAAAATGGGACCTTTGGGAGACCTATGTGCAGCTTTCCGGGACTTAAAAATGGCTTAATTTCTACACTTGGGTTACTGCACAGCATGATGTTCGGGGAAACTTGGAATGATTTTTTTTTCAGGGGTGGGCATCATTGAGGAATGCCATTCTCCACAGAGTCTGATTTTCAGAAGCATTTAGATGCTTAAATCTTGGTTATACATGTGGAAATGCACTTTATCCGTGTAAGTGGGCTTTTGAAAACTGCTACAGTATATGCCATTGAATTGTCAATAGGTTTTACTTGCGTTAAGTGCACTTAATGTAGGTAAATGGCTTTTGAAAATTGCTACACTAGTATGTTACATTTACATGCATAACTCCTTTGAAAATTCATCAGATAGCATATCACAAGCTGTTCACATGCTACTAGTCTAACAAACAGCTGGGAGAAGTATACAATTAATACTTTGCCAAATCCCCTTTACCCTATCAAAACTTGTCTTTCTGTTAGTATTTGGAGAGGCTAAAGTCTATAAGAGCTGAAAGTCTTCAGGGATATGGGGTGTCTGTTATGAATATACTGAATATACTGTTACATTAGTCTGTAGAAATAAATCTTCAAGCTGCATGTGATGCCTTTTAAGTATCAGGAGATATTTCTGGTCACTATTTGGGAGCTTCTACACAGGTTCCAAGCCTGTCCTCAAGTACCCCCCAGCCGATTACATGTTTTATTTATTTATTTATTCCTTCAGTTTATATACCACCCAATTACATATAATATAAAATTGTACATCTACAATGAATATGTGGGAGAAGTATATGCATATAGTGCGGGAAGTGCATGCAAATATCATATACATATTTGTTTTGGATATTCTAACAGACTGATGGTATTTGGAAACCACTGGCAGATCTATAGTAGATGTGTCTAACTCCAGTCCTCAAGGGTCATAAACTGGTCTGGTTTTCAGGACATACTTAATGAATAGGCATGAGACATATTTACATATGCTGCCTCATGCCTATTCATTAGGGGGTACCCTGATTACCAGACCGGTTTGCAACCCTTGAGGACACATCTGCTACAGATCTGCCAGTGATTTCCAAATACCATCAGTCTGTTAGAATATCCAAAACAAATATGTATATGATATTTGCATGCACTGTCTCCACTATATGCATATATGATAACCATATGGTTATCATATATGCATATATTTATAGTTTATGGCCCTTGAGGATTGGAGTTGGATACCACAATCTGTAGAAACATGCAAATCTGATAATGCCTTCAGCTTGCTAAAGTTTGAAGCATTAAAGAAATGTACACCTGATGAATTCTGTAGAAATCTACAGACCAAATGAATGAAGCCAGTGAAAAATCTTTGCAGCTATAGACCTGATGAAATGTACAGATCTGTAGCACAGTGGTTCTCGGTCCTGTCCTGGAGGCAGACCTAACCAGGATATCCGTAATGAATATGCTTGAGATATATTTGTGTGTGCAAATGTATCTTGGGCATATTCATTTTGGCTATCCTGAAAACCAGAATCATGTAGATGTGCTTCCAGGATGGAGTTGAGAACCACTGCTCTAGGACAAGGGTTTTTGAATTCCAGTCCCCAAGAGCCACAAACAGACCTGGTTTTCAGGATGCCCACAATGAGCATTCATGAGATTTATTTGCATGGCTTTGATTCAAGTGTGGCACCCCCTTGGGTCAGCTGCTAGTTGACCCTAGGTATCTGCTTAGAAAGTCAACATCTTTTTGAGCTTTCCATCCCCTTCAGCCTCTCCCAACCTGGAGGGCTGGGATTGGTTGCCTCAGCCTATTTAGTGAAGCTAGTTTATTCAGTATGCTCGTTTTGAATTAGCCTCAGAGGAATAAGGATGCTGTTTTTTTTCTTATCCCTGGTGAGGCTTTCCTGTCTCTTCAGGAATTTTAGTTTGGAGAAGATTCCCCACTGTGCACTCCCTGCCAAAGGATCTCCCTCATATTTTTTGCTATGAGAGAGATTATGCCAGGAGTCCCCAAAAGGGACTGGAGTCCCTTTTGGGGACTCCAGTCAAGGGGGCTGAAGACCTGAGAGCCTATTCTACTCCCTAGGTGAGGCAAGGACCCAACAGAGTGAGATTTTTTTTTTTGTAAATTTTTAATATACCAAACAATACAAGGCAGGTCAGACAACCAAAATACCACATATAACATGTTTGCCTATGGTTGGGTGTGATTATAATAATGCCCAGTAGCGATCCCACTCTTTGTCATACAATGCAACTTTGCCCCAAAACTGAAAGATCAGTTTCCCAGTCAGTGCTATATTATGCTTAACCCCCTCCAATGTTCAGGGGTAGGCACAGATTTCCATTTAGTAGCTATGGAAAAGGGCACAACATGTATCAAGTGCAATGCCAGCTTTTTCCTTGTCTATCAGCTGCCCCCTCCCACCAACTCAGTAGACACAAGGTCGGTGTAAACACCAGTGTACTTTCCAGCATTTGATTAGACAGTCTGTTCAGCCTTAGCCAGAAAACACTCACCAAGGAAAGTCCCACCATGCATGAAGGCAGGTCTCTACCTGGCCACAACCCCTCCAATGAAGAGGGGAAGAGGCTGGCAAGATTTTGCAAAACAAAAGGGATATCTCTAACATCGCAGAAGCAATTTGACCACCATCTCTGCCCTACGGGCACACAGGGAGGTTTTATGCACATTTCTCCAGATACTCTGCCATCCTCTGAAATCAGTGTGTACTCCCAACTCTCTGTCCCAGCACTCTTCTACAGGAAGTGATGGTTCCTCTAATAGATATGATTGTGAAAGCCACAGAGTGAGATTTTTGATGGCTAAAATGTATCCTATTTTAGAAGACAAACCTTGCACCCTTTGGAGAAGGTTCCCCTGGACACAAAGGACAAGGGCTGAAGCCTGGTGCTCTATTGTCAATGGGGCAAGCACCAGTGACAGTGTAGCAGCGGTCGCTGAGAGGTTTTTGCGGCAAGCAAGAATAATAATGTTTTATGGGGAGGTTTTTGTTGAATGCCAGACAAAAAGTCTCTGCTGACAACGATAATACTCAACATGTTATATCTAAGAGCCATCATATAGTTATCAAAGAGTTACCTCACAATATAGCAAAGAGTCATCGCACAAGACGGAGGAAATATACATAGGCACCCATTCCCCTGAAGTAGAAAACTGTCTCTTTCGCATCCCGGACCGTGTCGGGACTAGGAATTTCCACACAACAGTTTGGCAGTTCACAGTAATTAGAGATTGAGACCATGTTGTGATAAGTACTGTTTTTTTTATTTGCAGTTATAAACATTTCTAAAAAGTTTTTTTGAACTATGGCAAAGGACCAGGAATTTCACTAGATTGGGCACTTGCAATCAAAGAGTTGCTGTTGAAGCTATCTCGCGATGCCATAAGCCCTAAATATGAAGTCCTAAATAGGCCAATATTTGATTTTTATTTATTTTTTTTATTTTGTGAATTTATTTTTTGAATTGTTTGAATATATATATTTAAAGTGGTGGAATTATCTTAATTGGTATGGTGCGTTTTTTGTTGATTCATCCCTCCTCATGGGGATCCGGGGCAGGGATAGCCTGGTTTCCGATTATTCAAGACTTTTCCTTCTGAGAAGGAGTCACCTCTATGTAAATGTTGAAGAGACTGCAAGATCTTTGGAGAGCCCTGCAGGACTCTCCACACCTGTAGGTCCAGGACCCAGGCTAGGTGACCGGGAATGAACATCTGAACCAAGGTAGGATTTTTCCATGATAAAGGGGATCCTGCTCACCATAGGATTTCACTACAGTGCTGGGACAGTTTATACTCAGAGTAAAAGTGATATGCTAAACCCCAGGAGAGGAAGAGAAAGGATGTCTACCCAGAAAAGAGAGGCAACTGTAAAATTCACAGCTATATCTTTCCATTCTTGATAATTTGGATTTTACTTTGGCGCTAAAGAATCAGTAAACTTTTATTTTAACACCCAGCACATTGTCCTGCCTGTTTGTCCCAGGATCTCATCCCTTGGGATGCACCTCTAACTACGCATAGTAAGAAAGGATCCACCCTCTGGGATAAAGAGAAAAGGATGGGAGAAGCGCTAGGTGGAGCAGCCTCGGAGAAAAAAAGAGTGTGTGTGCATTTAGGAAGTAGAACTCCCCAGAAAGGGTTACACTAGAATCAGGTAAATTGCATAATTTGGCTACTTTGAAAACTAGACTTGTTTGTGACTCTTGAGGATCAGAATTAAGAACCTTGGCTCTAATCTACAGAGCTGAGGAAGTGCATATACTGTAAATATTGCTTTCAAATACTGGTCAATAGGAAATTGCATGTATTTAAAAAGAATGTGACAAATAGGACAAATTAGACCATTTTTCAATTTGTTCTGAATAAAAACCTGAAAATGACTTCTCAAAAAACACCACAAAATTTTGTTTTGTGTGGGAGGGGGAAGAAGAAAAATAAAATATCTCTGGAGGTCTTCCGAACCCCCTCCTGCCCCAACACAAACCTCAAACCTGGGCCAGGCCCAGCTGGGATTTCCTCGGGCCCATCTTCCTGCTGGAAAAATAATTTTGGCTCCAGGTCTGTCCAGCTGGGCCCAAATCATTGGGGTCAGGGGTCAGGACTCTCCTTGACCCCTATTTATCTCTTCCATGGGTATCTGGCAGTTGTAAAGGGAAGGAACAATGCCCATTTGCTCTTGCCCTCTCTTCTCTTTAAAAATGGTGGCACCAGCTCTCCTGAATGACATCAGAGATCACATTTTGGCACATGTCTCAGATACGGCCAGCACCATGCGGTATGGCCCTTCATTTGTACAACATGGTTCCAGCCGCACTTGAGACGTCACTTTTGGCAAACTGGTGCTGCCATTTATAAAAAGAAAAAGAGAGGAAAGAGGCGGGATGAGCAACACTCCTGTCCTTTATAACTGTTAGATTTCTGTGGAAGGTCAAAGACCCAGTGATTTTTGTAGGGAAGTTAGAGGTACCCAGCTAAGCCCTGGTTGGGCCTGTCTAAGTCCAGTTGGGTAGGTTTGGGCCCCGAAGTATTATGCTGGCAGGAGGCAGGTCCTAGAGTCTGAGGAGGCCCCAGCTGGGCCTGGCCCAGTCCCCAAGGCTTGTGTTGGAGCTAGAACATGATCAGAGGAGATCTGGGAGGTTCATTTTAACTTTTAGTTTGGCTTTTTTGTTTAATGTATTCTTGCAATTTGGCAACTGAACCTAACAAAAAATTAAACAAAACAAAACCCTCCCTGAAATGAAAAAATGAACTGAAAAAAAATCTTCAGATTGCATATTCCTACTAGTCAAAGATGTCTTTGAACTGACCAAAAAGGAAACATGTTTACTTAATTTCTTTAATTGGTTCTATTAGGGACATTAAAACATTTCCAACATGACATAAAAAAGCCTTATTGTTTCTTGGGTTGTAATGTAGCCTAAATCTTTGTTTTTTTGAGCTGAAATTATACCCACAGATTACTGTAGCATTTTCCTGCCAAACTAGTGGTTTTCACAACTTTATGAAAGCTGTCTTTCTCTGATACCAGTCACATGGGGCAGATTGCCATGAAAATAATCAACTCTGTTTTGTACTATCCAGTGTATTTCCACAAAAACTTACCCATGCATAGCTACATTGCTTATTCCAGTGTATTTCATACTGGCTTCAGCAATAGGAAACCCGGTGGGAAGAAAAGTGTTAAGTAACATATGGTTTACATTTACTGTACATGGATGAAGTCATCATTTGGTGTCTCAGAAATCATTTACAATCTAAAGCTGTGAAAGCAGTTTTTAGACCAGAGTCAGGTGCTGTCGGCCATTTTGGAAAAAAAATGTGGCAGTTCATTTATAGTTGAGTTTTGGCCTCTCAACAGACTCCAGAGACCAAGGGAGATATGCTTAGCAGTGACTTTATATGCTAGCTCTGAGTCAGCACCAAGGCACTATAAATGCTAGGAAGGAAAATAAAGTGAATCAACGGTCAAATAAGATATAACATTTGTATAAAAAGCTGCAGGAGTTGTTAATCTTAATAGGCCAGATTATAGATCTTGTATATACTGTTGTACTGACTGAAATATAGCATTTAAAATATGGACTTCGAGTCTGCCTGAGAAAAATATGGTGTACACTGAGGTAAAGTCTCAATTCAGGTTTACTGCACTTCATACAGATTTCCCGCAAATCATTTAGTGGGCAATAATTACAAGTTTCTATACAGGCAAAAGTGTGTTTACCCACATAAAAATGCATTATGAAAATTGTCTAACTCAACCTTCATGCAGCATACTGCAAGCTGCAGTGCAAATATTTTTAACCGCAAGAGAAAAAGGGGGCTGAGTTAGGTCAGGGGAGGAAAAGTATGCAGTGAGATTTCCCTTTGAAAATGAGCTTGCTGTCCCATGGGCAGTATCATTTACAATAGAAACAGGTTTACTTTTATATCAGTTTTACAGGGATAATCTTGGTTTTGGCCTTTTATATTTACTGTCTGTGCTGGAAAAGCACAGACAGTAAATATATCATAGAGTCCAGGTAATGCGGAGCGCTGGACAAGTTTGTACTGACCTGGCTGAGTGGTGATGTTCCTCTAGCTAATGTCCCCATTAAACCTTGTGCAAGGAGCACTTCAGAAAGGTCTGGAATCTGTGAAGATATAAACCTTCCCACTTCTTAAACCCCTTTATCTCAGTTGCTCCCAACCACCACCATGATTATTCTAAAAAGAGAGAGAGCCAGTTTTCAGCTCTGGAAACCTGGTACGTTTGATTAGCAGAAAATATCTCAACATTAGCAATGTATTTTTAGTGATAAGAGAATGAATACTACTCTGACAATTCTGATAAACTACCAAATTGTTTTTCAACTGTTTTACCAATCATTGGCTAAGATTGTGTAATATGTTACACGAGAAGTGTATGGACTGAGCAAA
The DNA here is from genome assembly GCF_901001135.1 of Rhinatrema bivittatum. Lineage (NCBI taxonomy): Eukaryota > Metazoa > Chordata > Amphibia > Gymnophiona > Rhinatrematidae > Rhinatrema > Rhinatrema bivittatum. The sequence continues at coordinate 237,058,670 of NC_042615.1, read as the reverse complement.
TGGGTGATGCATCAATACAAAGATGCTCAATGTGGATGACAAATGTGCATTTCATAATAATAAGGGACCCAGGGATTGAGTTAACATCGGAGAATCCTGCCACTTAGAGATCTGATATCCTAAGGATGGATTAGTTGATGCTATCCCAAAACTTTGGCCTGCATGAGTGGAAAGGCTGTGTTCATAATATGTCACAGATAGAATGATACATTGTGAAATATTTCCGGAGATGTTATCAGTCATTAATAAAGAATCCCTTGGTGCGAGTAAAAATCCTGAAATTTCGAAGACCATATGGTTGAGCCATTTCTCATGCTTTATACCCTGCTCTTTTTCCTCTAAGCCCTCCCACACCCCAGATGGTATGCCCAGGTGCCACAGGGAGCTCTGCCAGGCCCATGGGTTTGGCGATACACCTCCTCTGAGATGAACCTTTAGTAAGACCATAGCCAACAGCAGCCACCGCAGTAATAGCTGCCTTCTGACTCACCCCAGGATTGAGCAGGTCACTTCTGCAGCCAGCACGAGCCCAGCCAGTCCCAACAAATAGTAGACTTGTTCTGGAGTGCTAAGCTCTGAGCCATGGGACTGGCTGTCATCTTCCATTCTTTTGATTACTTCATCAAAGTGTGTAGCAGTGTCATGATGGGATGGGGGCATGGATTGGAAGGTCTGAGTCCTTTTCACTTTGTTGATGATACAGGTTTGCCAATGCTGATGTGTTCATTTTGAATAAATGAGAGATTCTTCAGATTTTAGTATCTTTTATTGTCCCAACATGAAAATTATATAAAAATACTATACATGAGCTTTTAGTAGCATAAAGTTCCCTTTGAAATTACTTTGGGGATCTGAAAAAATGATATATAATGCCTTTGTATCTTTTTAATATTGCTGCAATAAGAGATATCACAGTGTTCAAACAAGCTAGTTTTCTTCAAGATCAATATGGCAGCTAGGCCCTTGCTCTAATAAATGAAAATGCAGCTGCATCTGTTGAGTATGATGGAATTGTCCATGCTAGGTTATGGATGGAATTGTAAGCTCAGCAGGCTAGTGATGTCATCAGAATAAGTGTAATGTGACATGAGGTTTGTGTCATTGTGTGGTAAATACAAAACAAATTTTAATAAGCCCTTCCCTGAAAGAGTGATTGATGTGTAGCATGGCCTCCCAGTGGAGGTGGTGAAGATGGAGACAGTAACGCAGTTTCTGAAAGCTTAGGACACACACACACACAGAGGGTCCATAGTTGTGACGAAGTGCGGGGAAAGCCAGGGATCAACAAGGGTCCATGGAAATGTCCCAAGAATGAAACTGTGCAGACTGGATGGTCCTAATGACCCTTATCTGCTGTCATAGTCTGTGTTGCCATTTTTTTAGTTTTACATTTTACATTTCGTATTTTACATAATGGTTCCTTTTTCTGCCTATCTATAGTTATATGACACCTCATGGCACCACAATAGAATCATATGATACTCTTGATTATTATTTGTATATACGGTATAAATCAATATGTCACAGCTTTAGTCATGTATGAAGCAGAACATTTTGCTCTCAAAAAATAGGGATAGAGGGGCCTATGTAGTAAGCAGTTTTCTCATAGGCCTGGGAAAATAGGAGTAGCCTAGTGGTTGGAGCAGCAGTGTGCTGTCTCCGCAAACACGTTGTGCCATTACTTGTGCTGCTAGACAGCCAGTTAACCTTTTGATTCAGCTTCGGATAATCAGATAGACTCGCTACTTAACTTCCAAAATGTTTATTAGAATAATGAATTACAAGATGCTTGCCGCGAAGAATCGGAGTCAAGAGTAACTGTGCAAATTCTGGAATTGTCACAGCTGTGATGAGTTTCTCTGATGTTCCATCTGTCTTTACCCGAAACAAACTGCAAGTATGATAGAAGATGGAGTTCAAATTGCAAACGTAGCAAGAAACAATGCCTTTCTCGGGAGTTTGTGAATGAAGGATACAGAAGGGGCAGCTAGTTGCTGGGAGCCCTTTTTCCCTCAATGGAAAATCTCTCCAAGCAGTGAACTGTCCCAGGTTGCTTTGGGTCAAAGGAGTCAATGGAGAAAAGGCAGAACGGACTGTGTCCAATGAGGAAGCTCAAAACAATCAAATCGCAGCTTCAACAGCCTATCAAAGCAAAGGTTTTATGCCCTGTGGAAAACTTAAGCTAAACAATATTACAACAGTACACAGTGGTGGCAGTGCAATAAGGAAAATATATAAAATATACTGGGGCCGATGTAATAAGACTGGTGGTGAAATTGGCGCTAGTTTGTCTGCGTGTATTATTTTTAGCGCGTGCGCTGTAAGAGCAGGCACCTCCATAGGATATAACAAGGGGACAGCATGCAAATGAGATACGCACAGAAAATCAGCACAAAACAAATACCCACGCAGATGTGCGCACTAAAGGGTAGATTTTTAAATAAGCGCGGGTGTCCATGTGCACGCGATTCCCAGCGCGTGCTCATGGACACGCCAATTTTATAACATGTCAACTCGCGCATGTTATAAAATCAACTACCCGCATGCGCAGAGAGGGGGATTTTATTTAAAAAAAAATGTACGGAGACGTGATCAGGCCATTCCCAGTTCCATACCAGGGAACTTCCCTATCCCGCTACCTCTCCTTCCTCCCCCAACCCCTAACCCCCCCAACTAACCTATGTTTTTTTGGTTTTTAACTTACTCGCTCTCCTAAGCTGTAGTGTTTTTTGTGCATTAAATATGATTTATGCAAACAAAATTCTTTCTGAGCTGAAAATATTTTTGTGAAGAAAACATTTTTATGTGCAGAAGGCATAGTCTTATGTTCATAAATCACGTTTTCTGAATATAAAATACAATTTGTGCACACAAAAATTGCTTTCAGTGCACAGAACATTTTTTTTGCTCATAATATGATTTCTGTAAATTAATCATGTTTGGCTGTGTGCTAAGCTATTTCCATGTGCACATTTTTTTAATTCTAGATGCATTAGCATCAGTTCTGCTAAATATAAATGAATCGTCATCAACTGATTACTATTAACCTTTTCCACTGTTAATTCAACTTCACCATATCCCATCCTAAATCCATTTAAATCGGGGCTGGTCATAGACCATCCCTACAGCTACTACAACACTCAAAATCTCGCAGCAACTTAACGATAGATGTATTATCCCCCATTCAGCAGTTATCCTTACTAAAAAACCACACCTGCAGCGCCCGCCATTCAGTTACCAACAAATACCTTTTTTCTTATGGCTGCTGCCAATATCCTTTGCATATCTCACAACTTCATACTTCCATTGTTTCTTATCCACAGTAGTTTTTCCTGTTGACCAAAAAGGAATATTTTTATTTCCCAACCTCTTATTTCATTATTCCCACGAATATCTTTACTATTTCTAAACACCTCCGTCTAAGATCTTACCTCCAGACATTTACTCCTTTAGCCCTCCATTTGCCATTCTCACAACTTTACAAACGCGGTAACGCTTCACTACTAACCACACCTTATAAACAACCCTTGTGATTGCATTACCACCAGTCCCATTCGTTCAAAACCTAAACCCCCGTTCATTGGAGCTGACATACCAGCTGTTCATTAAATCACCTATCACAATGCTCCTAGATTATTCAAGCCTGTTCCTGACAACCCGCTGAAACTCTAGCCTCAAAAAAATGCCTCCCATTCTATCATAGAATTCAGCCTGCGGGGAATCAATGTATCCCACTGAAAGATAAACCTTTGTCCTTGCTTCCTCAATGTTTGAGAAATATTACCTCCCCGAGGACACAGTATCTGTTTCAGAACACAGAACTTTTATTTTATTTTATTTATTTATTTATTTCTTTTGTATACCGACATTCGATCGAGATATCACATCGGTTTCCAGATAACTAAAGGAATAGGGTGGTAACAGCCCTATTTTACATTATAACATGGTATTAAATAGATATAAGAATATTTTACATTATAACATGGTAATAAATATAACAAGAATATTTTACATTATAACATGGTAATAAATATAACAAGTTGTAACAGAACTAACAGGAGTACATGGAACATTAGACTATAGTATATAACATATGTACATAAATGGCTTGTTGATGAGGATAAATTATGGTAAGGAGAGCAGGGAGTGTAGAGGGGGGAGGGGAGAGGAAGGGATGTGTGGGAGGAAGGTAGTGATAGGGAGGGAAAGGGTGGTGGGAGATGCTTGTGTAGGGAGGGAAAGGTGTGGGGCGAGATGCTTGTGGAGGGGGCATGGAGTGGATGGTGCGATTGGGCGGGTTATGTGTCGGGTGGGAAAGCTTTTAAAAATAGCCATGTTTTGAGGTGTTTTTTGAAGACTTGCAGTGAAGGTTCGTTTCTGAGACAGGTGGGGAGGGTGTTCCATAAGGTGGGGCCCGCTATTGTTATGGCTCGTTTGCGGGTGACGTTGAGGTGTGCAGCTTTGAGATTGGGGACGGCTAGGAGTCCAGTGTTGGTGGATCTGAGAGTTCTTTGAGTGGGGTAAGGTTGTATTCCGTTGTTTAGCCAGTCCATTTTGTTGTTGTTTATTTTTTTGTGCATGAGGGTGAGGGTTTTATACTGGATTCTTTGTGTAATGGGTAGCCAGTGGAGTTCTTTGAGCGTGGGTGTGATGTGAGGGGATTTTTTGTTGTTAGAGATGATTCTGGCGGCAGCGTTCTGTAGAACTTGGAGGGGTTTGATGTGTATTTCTGGTAGTCCGAGGAGGAGGGAGTTGCAGTAGTCAAGTCTTGACAAGATAATTGATTGGAGGACTGTTCTGAAATCGTGCTCTTGGAGAAGGGGTTTGAGTTTTTTTAGTGTCTGCAGTTTGAAGAATCCATCTTTGATTGTATTGGAGATGTGTCGTTTAAAGTTGAGTTGGCTGTCAATTGTTACGCCTAGGTTTCTTGTGGACGGCGTGAGTGAGGTTTGTGAGATTTGTGGCACTCCCGGGTTGATTGAGTTTCCTGGGTGGTCAGAGGGGGTGCACATGAGTGGATAGGAGGGATGGTCATCGTGGATGTGAATGATTTCTGTTTTGGCTTGGTTGAGACATAGTGATAATTGAGATAGTAAATGGGATAAGTTTGAGCTGAGTTTGTTCCATTTTTCCATAGTGAGTTGAATGGAGTTGTTTATGGGGAGTAATATTTGTATGTCGTCTGCATAGACAAAGTAGGTGAGGTTTGCCTCTGATAGGTATTTGCATAGTGGGATGAGATATATGTTGAAGAGGGTTGATGATAGGGAAGAACCTTGTGGGACTCCATGAGTGAGGGGCACTTGTGAGGATTCAGATGAGTTCATCTTGACGATGTAAGATCTGTTTGAGAGGTAGGATTTGAACCACTTGATTGTGGTGTCTTGGAGACCAATTTCTTTAAGTCTGGTGAGGAGTGTTCTGTGATTGATGGTGTCGAAGGTGGCTGGTGAGGAGTGTTCTGTGATTGATGGTGTCGAATGTCTGTACTGCCTATTCTGTGAGGCTGGTGAGGAGTGTTCTGTGAGGCTGTGAGGAGTGTTCTGTGAGGCTGGTGAGGAGTGTTCTGTGATTGATGGTGTCGAAGGCGGCTGATATATCAAGAAGTATCAGGAGGAACGATTTGCCTTTGTCGCGGCCTTTGAGGATGGTAATTGTTCAATTGTGTGAGCAGTGTCCAACCAATGCCTGACGAGAGGTGCTTCTCCGTTTTAATACATCTATGTTGAATGATTCGGGTTCGTATAGGTAAAATATGTCCGATATACAACTTCGGACAAGGACACTTGATCACATATATGACTCTACTGGAAGTACAGTCAAAATGACCTCTCAAAACATATTTGTATGGAATGGGTTCATGTTCAAACACTTGACCCACCATCACGTGTGCACAAACTGAACAATTATTGCAACAAACTTGTCCACCTACATCTTGCAAATTATTCTCCTTCACTACTGATGAAACCAACAAGTCCTTCAAATTACGTCCACGGGTTCTTGCAAAGATCAGTTTATACTATAAGGACGAATGCAAAGAAAGTATCTGCCAGTGCTGTAAAATTATCTTTTGAATCTATTTAGTATAATAAACAGAGAGAGAGAGCGCTAATATACATGTATGTATATTAGCTATTTAAATACAAATTCTTGTATTAAATAATTGATAGTTAATGCATTACAGTTCCATGATAAATTTCAGTGTACTGTATAATATAGGAACACTTGAAAGTATATGTACAGCCCTGTTGCATTATATATGCATATTCAGTCTTGCTGTGGACATGGAAATAAAAGCTGCAACCACTGTTAATTTAAGGCATGCAGAACACATGGATGCATTTAGCCCCCAATCCTTCGCAGATGCTGTGGAGTGAGCCTCTGGTGAGCCATCCTTGCAGATATTGAAGTACAGCAGCAGTTCAGTATGATTATGGTTTGGGACTTTCAACAGTATACAGTGTCAGCCATTCTGATGGGAAAAGATTTTAATCTGAATTCTATGTGCCAGCCCAGTATATCCCAACCTTTCCAAGCCCAAGGCACACTTACATTAACAAAAATGTTGTGTGGCGCACTAATCTCCACAGAATAGGCAGTACAGACATTCATATGGTCAAAAGAAGAGCTAGGAAAGCACTGTGAATCTCACAGATTTTAAATGAAAAAGGATATTCAAAGTACAGTCTTCTGAAATAGCAATATCACTTACAGTATGTATATTATTATTTACATGCACTGCTGTGGTGCCAACCAGAAAACCTTGTTAAAAAGCAAAAATAACCACTTGGAACCCATATGGTATTAGGTCTACTGTAACATGCCTTGGACATGGGCTTGGTCCTCAGAAAGCCATGAGAAAACAGGATTATACTACAATAAACTTTCTACATTAAACAGCAATGATTGGCAACACTCAAATAGCAACAACCCTACCTATGAAAAGGCAACACTGCAAATATTACACCAGGCCCTAAAACACCAGTGCACCTCCTCTTAGGAAACTAGAACAAACCAAACTGCTGTAGAACCCTTTACAGAAAGTACACATTAGCGGAATGCCTCACCTCCATCACACATGCAGAAGACAGACAGACACCCATATATACACAATAAAGAATAAATAGAAATGTGCAGACAAAAACTGAGCTGGAAACAGCAACAAGCCAAATTCTGTGTGTAGTGCAACAATGGAAAAACAGACCTTACCATTCCTCATAAAACAATAAAATCAAGAAATATAAATACTATTAAATTAGTAAAACCATACCAATAAAAAGAACAATTCAAAACAGCTAACGAAGAGAATAACTTCCAATAATTAAAATTAACACCCAATAATTGAAAATGGGAAGTTTTGATTTCCAGATTTCCTGAGATTGTCATGGATTAGCAGGCAGAGAGGAAAGAGGGGTTCCCCACAGGCGGGAAAAGCAGAGTCTTTTCAAGGCCTTACAGGGGCTCCTCCCATTTACCAGCCAGTCACTGCAAAGAAACTCTCCATACCAGTTGTTTTCAAAACAAAAATCTTTATTGATTTGATGGCAGGGGGGAAAAAAACATTCTGGCACACCCCAGAACAATTAACCAGTTCTGTATCATAGTCCACAACTGACCAAAAAACTGAACACATTCTCTTCTGTATTCTTCCTCACTCTCTTCCCCAAACACAGGTCGTCTTCTACCTTGAGCCCTCCCTGTACCTGTTGGGTAACTGAAATATTTTCCTTAAAGAGTTCCTGTTCTCTTCCTTACTTTCTTATGTGTCACTGGCCTATTTCGATGACTTTATCCCAAGTAGGATGCTTCTCCTCTGGCACCTCCCAGTCTTCTCGTCCTCAGCTTCAGGGAATCCCTTCCCTCTCACGACTCCTCAGGTTCTGATGCTCTTCGGGGTCCTTTTTCTCTTTCTCTCTTTCCGAACCCCCAGGACCTGCACTCCTGTGAACCTTCTCTGTGAAGAGATGGCCCCAAACATACCTGGGTATCCCAGATCTTGGAATCCTGGCTTCTGTTCCCTCTCCCCTGCACTAGTGGATGCAGGGGCTTTTATACTTCCCTAAATGCTCTGCCACTAGGGAGGGGGTGGGTGCACCTCCTTAGCACGCTGACATCACATGCAGGTCAAGGTAGATCTCTGTCACACGCAGGGCACTCAGACCAGCCTCCAAATGAATGTTTGCAAGGGGCAGAAATGGGCACACCCCTACACAGATATAGTAGGTTGCCAGAAATGAAAAGGGTTTTGTTTTTTTATCCACTGCCGTGAAGGCCCACCTAGGATGGTTTAAGGGGGGAGCTGGCCACAGTGCCAACCCACGTTAACCTTGGGCTGCATGAAGTCGGTGTCCAGCTATCTCCCCGTCCTGCATGTTGCCCATTCGTTTCCACGCTGTAGCTAGGAAGAAGAGGCATGCATGGCTACACACATATGCTCAGAAAGGGGCATCTACATGTTTAAGAGCCGGTTCTTTGGGTCTTGTTGCTGTGAGGTGCTAAGAGCAGAGTCCAGGTGCTGGTCTGGTTCTGAGCATTATTTATTTATTTATTTTTAACTTTTCTATACCGACGTTCCTGTAAAAAAAAAAAAAAAATCACATCGGTTTACAATGTAACTGCAATATTCACTTTGGAGCGATACAATGAACCAGAGGGATTAAAATAACAGAGGCAAGGGGGACATCCATCTATACATTTAACAGCAAAATATAAACTAGAACTAACTGTGTTGAGAACTGAATAAACCGGGGGAGAACCGAACTGCTAGGTTGCAAGAGAGATATGGTGGGCAGGGAGGGGAAAGATTGAGGCAAGGGGATTATCAAAACTTTAAATATAAATCTGAGAGGTACAGTAAAGGTCCGACTGAAAGTAAAGGTATGTTAGGTGTCCGAAAAAGCTTGGTTGAAAAACCATGTTTTAAGTTTTGTTTTGTTTTTTTTAATGTAGACGGGCACGGTTCTTGTCGGAGGTCAGGTGGCAGCGCACTCCATTGGTGGGGACCTGCTGTCGATAATGCGCGCTTCCTGAGCATCAGGGAATGGTGACTTTTCCACGCACACCTGATCAGGTCTGAAAGCGTGCGCCAGTGTTCCTTGGCCACCCTGGTTGGGAAAGCACTGTGCTAGCCTTCTGTTGCTTGGTATCGCTCAGATCGGTCTCTAGTTCGTCCAAGTTTCTGTCGTGACAGTCATGTTTCTGTATGTTGGAATTTCTCTCTGCCCCAGTTCGAGAATAGGCACAAAAAGAGGAAAATGCCTGATTGATTAAGGTCACAGAAAAGCATTTACGAAGCATAATTTGTCTCAGAGGAATTCAGTATTAAGCCATGTTTAGACGTAGGTTGTGTTTTATAAACAAGGTAACCTTTCATGGGAAGATATATCCCTCCAAGATAAGTGATTATACAGAACAAATAAGTCTCATTAGCCAAACTGTAGCGTTTAATCTTAATATGATTGGAAAGCAATTAGAAAATGCAGCAGCAAAACAAATATATGCTTTATAAGCGCCTGTGCTATAATTCACTTTTGGCAAGCCTCATTAAGCTAATTGCGTTTTCAGATCTTCATAATAATGAACATGTGGCGACAGATCTCTGTAAGGGAGGGAATGTGCACTTACCATGCTGATGGCGCGTTATCTTGGAGAAACCAGTCCTGGGGAGCCTGTGGAAAATGTCAGTTTAATAATGAGTGAACCCAGGGGGGTACAGAACAGCAATAAGTAGCTTTTGATGAAGTCATTTTGGCCTGCATTGTACCAAGCTTAATTCAAAGGGTGTGAAGCTTGCTCCATATCACAAACGACACGTGTATTTCCACGCAGTCTGATCTGTGCACGGAGCCTGGTCAGGAGTGCTTTTGCTAGGGAATTATACTATTTTATTCTTAACGAGGCTGAATGTGTGATTTTTCTGTACTGTCCGCAGCATCTGGTTTTCAAAACATTGGCAGTCTGTGTATAAACTTTTTTTTTTTTTTTTTAATGCCTTCTTAAAGAAAGTATTCTGTTATAACTTTTTGAATAATATCATTGTGCCAGGATGCTGGGAATTTGCTCACTTTCTAGAATACACACCGTGGCTCCTGCTTAGATGTCTCATAGTGTTTGAATTTTAAGAGTTTCTTGGCAATATATTTGGAAAAGGAGAGTAGGGGCATTAGTCCCAGAAGCTATAAAACGTCTACTCTGTTTTAAACTTGCGCTGTTAAAGACATTAGGTTCCAAGCAAACATCCATCCATCAATGTTGGAAAATTTGTAAAAAGCTTACTTTGTTCTGAACTCTCTGCCCCACTGATTATGCACAGTTCTTTTATTTGTGCATAAGATGATGACCCCTTGCCCCTGGTAATGATGACAGATTTATGTATTTTAACACCCAGAGGCTGCTGTATTTGGGAACCGCATCCAGATTGCAGCCCTGCGGAGAAAGTACAGTTTATTTTCATTGTCAGTTTCAATTCTTTTTAGGATGCTGCTGCCACCCTAGGCACTAAGAACTGCTGTTGATTTCCAGGGTGGAAACGTCAAGGTGTCAGAAGTAGAAGACGCCATCTCAGGATACATTAATTAACACATTCTGCTCCCGTTGTACCTGGTTTAGAATTTTTCTGGGCTTCCTGAAGTCAGTCTGCAGGGAAAAAGGAGAATAGCAGGATTAGGTATAAAACAGATTTATGAGGAGTCGAAGAATGTATAAATTGTTCCTGGCAATGACCTTCTGTTTTTGAAGAATTTAAACATTTAGGGGCATGATCCAGGAATAAATACCATACCACACATGGTGCCATGTGCACATAAGGCCCAAATTGGTCGGTTAGGTGGATCAGTTTGAGGTTTATGAGCATGGCGGGTTCCCAGCTCAGCCTGATGCCATGTTTTTGCCAGGCCGAGTCCTGAAAGACTTTCTTTTGTAGTGAGATACATGAATTAAATGATGTAGTTTGTATTTTGTGCATATCTTATATTTATTTTATATGCTACCTTCTCAGGCCTATAGGACTGCCCAGAGTGCTTACAACATATATAGGCCTAGATTTATCAAATTATTGTAAATATCGCATGTGGTACAAAAAAGGGCATGTTTTATGTAATTTCCTAATTATCACTTCACATAGGTATTTCCACAAACTGCATTAACTTTTCAGTAATACCTACATAATTGCATTTTCCTACCACCAGAGAGAGAGAGAGAGAGAGAGACGTATCTACAAGGCCCTTGTAGTAGTTAGTTATTTATATCTCTATAAGAGGCCCACCTAGTAACTCGAGGTGAGGTTTAGGTAGTAGTATAGGGGTTAGGGGCCAATTTTACATGCAGAGTGAGATGTACGAACAGAACAGTACTACACTCTTGTGAAGATTTGACGCCCTTCGGAGTGAGGAAACTCACACAATGATGAGATTTGTACAATGTTCTCTCAACCTAGCTTGATATTACCCAGGTAGAGAGTACTCACTCCGAAGGACATCAAATCTTCACAAGAGTGTGCTGTTCTGTTCATACGTCTCACTCTGCATGAAAAACTGGCCCCTAACCCCTACACTGCTACCTAAACTTCACCTCGAGTTACTAGGTGGGCCTCCTATAGCAGCATAAATAGCTGCTTACTATGATGCCACCCCTAGATGCGCTCTCTCTCTCTCTTCAAAAAATGCCCAAAACAGAATTTGCAAGCAAATTGCATTATGGGCATATTACACAATTGAATAAGGTGTAGTTATTTTTGGCGTTAAAACTGTGCAATATCGTGCGTTATACCTTCGTGAAGCCAGTCCACTTTTTCAGAAATCCCACCCTGGACTCCTCCCCAATCTCTCCCCTTTTAAAAATTTGCATCGCACCACGGGTTATGGCACTTAGTGCATGCGTTAAGACGTTTTTGCATGCGAAAATGCCATAATGCGATTTAATAAATGACCCTGATAGAAACACATTTTATACATAAAATGTAAATGCAACATAGCAAAACACAATTCAACTGCTTATTCAAGAATATCCTCATCTCTCTTCATATCTTCAAAATATTGAAATGTATATTTCAATCAAAAAGTTTCCCTTGCCTTATTTCTTTTTAACGTTTCTGTGTATAATGTTTTAATTGCAACAGTCTGTTAATTTGCAGGTTAAGTGAGCATAGGATCCCAAGGACTGTGAAGGAAGGAAACAAGTTGAATAAGAAACTAATTTACTTTTGTGTTGTGCCTCATGTATAAACTGTGTCCTGAAGGGCTTTTAGTAGCCATGGTAGCCAAGCAGTTACCACAACGCCGGGAGGGGGAGGGGGAAATGAAGGAGAAAATGATTGAGGAAGTCAGAATGCCAGAGATTACAGAGGAGGAGGAGACTTACTGAGTTGTTCTGGCTGAATGGGAGTGACGGGATTCCAGCCGGAGTGTGTATACAGTGCAGCCTTAGTGTTACTGAATCTAACTCCGGACATTTCAGTTTGGCTTTTTGAATGCTTTTATCCCTCAGGGCATTTATTTCTCCTTATAGCACTCTAATCTGGTTGGTGGGGTTTTGTAATTTAAATGTTAGCATACAAGTAGTACTTTGCATTATGTATCTATATCTATCTGTATTTCTAATTGTCTCATTAGATATGCTGGATGTGCCATTGAGCATTAATACCTAAGAAGCTTAACACTGGCTGTTAACACCTCGGGAGATTTAAGTAACTTGAATGGCCTTAATAAGCTGTGAACTTAAGCCTCTAAGCACAGAAAGCACCCATCCTTCCAGACACTCCCCTCCCTACCATCAAATCTACTTTCCTCCCAAACGGGAGGATACAGAAAGAAGCGCGGGAGAGCCGGCGAGTGCCCGATCTCCCGACGTGCGCACAGGCCAGTGTCCTGGGTGCTCAATTCGGTATCTGCCCGCATGCAAATGAGGGCCCGCGGTAAAAGGAGGCGCTAGGGACACTAGCGCCCGCCCCTAGCACCTCCTTTTTGACAGAAGCGGCGGCTGTCAGCGGGTTTGACAGCCGACGCTCAATTTTACCGGCGTCTGTTCTCGAACCCGCTGATAAGCCACGGGTTCGGAAAACGGACGCCGGCAAAATTGAGCGCCCGTCTTCCAACCCCGTGGGCCGCGGGCAGATTTTTGATTTTTTTTTATTTTTTTTATTTTTGGGGCCTCCGACTTAATATCGCTATGATACTAAGTCGGAGAGTGTACAGAAAAGCAGTTTTTTCTGCTTTCCTGTACGCTTTCCCGGTGCTGGCCGAAATTAAAATGTGTGGCTTCGCTGCACATTTTGCTTTCTCTATCGTGCGGTCATAACTAATAGGCCCATCAACATGCATTTGCATGTGGCGGGCGCTATTAGTTTCGGGGGGGTGGGCCGCACCTTTTCAACGCGCTATTACCCCTTACTGTATAAGAAAAAGCCGGTTACCCTCTTGCCAGCTAAGGTGCTATAATTAAAATGATCCTAGCCCCCTCCTGTCATCGAGGGTTTAAATGACTTTTGGGCCGATACAGTAAAGTGCGCTCTGGCGGAGCGCACTGTTAGCCCGGGGTTGGACGCGTGTTTTCGACGCGCTATTACAAGGGGTGGTAATAGGGGGGCTAGGATCACTTTGATTATAGCACCTTAGCCGGGAAGAGGGTAACCGGCTCTTTCTTGCCGGCAAGGAGTTTAAAGACTGGGAGGTGAGGGGTTTTTTTTGGGGGGGGAGGGGGGGAGTTAGTTGAGCCCAGAGGCTCTTATCTGCTATTTTGGGGGGAGTTTAGGGGAGGAGGGAGGCAACTGGGCCTACAGATCACTCTTTGCATGAGTGGGTGGTAGAGAGTTGGATGGGGGGTGTCTACTGGGCCTAGAGGCCTTTATCAGCTGGGAGGTGTGATGGCCTACCAGGAGCATGGTTTTAAAAATCTCTCTATCTGAGTGTATTCTCCAACTTTTAATTCTGTTATTTTATACGCATCACTGTGCTCCTGATAAAGAGTAGCATGCCAGCATCCCAGGTTACTTTTATAAGCCGGGGTACGGCTAAAATAGGAAGAATGAAACAAATATTGGAAGGAAAAAAAAGTGCTTATATGAATTTGTTTGTTTAATCTGCAAGTTCAATTATATAATTTAAATTTTTTTTTTTTTTGGCTGATGGTGCTTTAAAATAAGCTGTATTTTTCCTCTTTGGATGAGTGAGGGAGAAAAAAAGATCCTAAGACAGTTCCCTTCAGTGGTGGGGGATGGGGAGGCGGGGGGCAGGGAGATAATGGAATTCTCAGCCCTACTTGTCGCTCCGGCTCTAGAGAAATGCCAGGAATCTGGCAGATGAGTGCAACGGCGCCTCCTCAATCCCCCTGCACAACTCACAGTTTGTGCTTTGTTTTCACCATCTCTCGACAACTGCAAAGCCAGCTTTAAACTTTTCTTGGTAGCCATTGTGCACTCCTGTGGAGGGAAAGCAGTAAACTCAAAGGACCTTCAGGGAATTCAAGATGGGAAGTGATCTGGATAGTGATAGCTTTAGCTTAGGGCACTGCTCCTCGTGAATTCTTATTTCTGCAGGCTCTGGGGGGATATGTGTAGCCAAAAGTAAATATATTTTTTTCTTTTTAGTTAAGCTGGGACTTTAAGGCTACGAAAGCTATTGGTCTCTCCCTATGTTGCTGGCAAACTGACCCACTGAAAGTTTTTTAAATTTATCAGTGTTATCCCTCAGAGGCATCGTGAGGGCTGGGCACACAGGGCCCATGCCATGAGTCTCGGCCACTCACACCTGAGGGGAGGCAATGAAGTCAACACAATCAATAGCGTACTAAGGGGGCGAGAGGTGGCGGTCCGCCACGGATGACAACCAGGAGGAGGGGGTGCCATTGGGAGGCTTTTGTAGCACAAATCGGCTGTTTTAAATATAGCCTGGCCGCACAGCCTCGCAAGGGAGGGGGGGGGGGGAAATAAAGCATGCGTTGCCTAATTTGAGCTCGTGCTTCTTTTGCCGACTCTGCTGTGGCTCTGCTCTGTGCTCCAGCTCCAGTCCTCTCTCTTCTGGCTCCTCCCGCACTACGGCTCAGACAGACAGGGATGCTGCCACTGACTCCCGACTCACACAATCACAGTGGCCGGAGAGGGGTCAGTGCATCCAGTGATTTGTCTGCACACTATCTGACTACATGGACCTGCAGCAGCCAGAGTGCTCTGCTCCAGGCCTACAGACAGACCTCTGACCATCCACAGCTTCTTGCTGTGGTTGTCGATGCACTGCCTGCTGCTCTGCTATTTGCTAAAGCCTGCTGCTGCTGCTGCCTCTCTCCTTCAAGTCTTGGGCTGGCCCAGCCATCTCCCCCTAGTCCTGTCTTAACCCAGGAGGGTTAAGGATAGTGGGAGCTACAGCGTTTGATCCTGCCCTCATTACCTTTTGCAGCTTGAGCATTAAGGCAAACCCAGATTTAAGGAAGTAAGCTCTCTTAAAGAAGTCCAAGCATGGGACGAAAGCAGCCAAGGCTCCCAAGTCCCTCTTGCAGAGGGAGATTTCCCTGTTGCTATGCAAGGATTTGGGTTCTGAATCAGAGAAAGGAGGAGGAAAGTTCCAGAAGCCCAGGTCCCAATTGTGGCAGAGATGGATATGCGCACCAATTTGTTGGTACTAGTACTCAAAATGAAGATTAAAGAAGGATTATGAACAAGGGCTGGGTTTATATAGGATCCTTTGAAGTTCATAAGGGTCCTTTGAGTAAGGATAGAGGAACAGAACATGAACGCTTAGGTGGGCAGCTTGGTGTCAGATTACTCCATGCACATGGTTATTTCACTTGAGGATTCTACCTCTATGAAAGGTAACATGGACAGGAGTCTATGTTAGAAAGAGACTTACATTCTCTTGACTTTAAAAAAAAAAATAAATATCTGGCATTCTGCTTACATAGAACTTCACTATTCCAAAAGACTGATCAGTTATATGTGTAAACTTGTGTCTGTCTTCCATCAATATATGGGTAAAAATGGTGTCTTAAAGTATAAGAACCTTAAGAACTGTAAGGTTGATAAGGCTGGTGAAGGGTTAATACCATAAAATTATCAGTCATATTTCAGGACTGTTATGCAGGCAAGGTTCAATCAAACCCAGTATCCTGTTTCCAACAATGGCCAATCCAGGACACAATTACCTAACAAGATCCCAAATAGTAGATTCCATATAGCTTATACCCAGGGATAAGCAGTGGCTTTCCACAGGTTTTCCTGTTTAGTAATTGTTTATGGACTTTTCCTTGAGGAACTTGTCCAAACTTTTTTAAACTCAGCTACGCTAACTGCCTTTACCACATCCTTCGGCAATGAATTTCAGAGCTTAACTATGCATTGAGTGAAAAAGTATTTTCTCCAATTTGTTGTAAATGTGCTGTTTAGTAGCTTCATGGCATGTTCCTTAGTCTTTGTGAAGGTTTATTCTACTAGGACTATGGCTACCTCTCAGGCAGAGAAAATAGGACTTCACTGGCAGATATCTGCAATCTGTGCCTTAAGGCTGAATTTTAAAAGCCCTTTGCTTGCAGAATTGGGGAGATATCGCGTGGCTGGGCCACGCATGCATCTCGCAGATTTTTGGAGGCCCCGCAGCCACGTGCATATTTCCCTGTACGCACATTGGAAGGGCTAAACAAAAAAGGGCCATTAGACCCTGTCCTGCTGAAGTGCGCACCGGGATCCAACCGGCCTACGCAACATGCTACCACTCCGGAGAGCGAGTAAGTTACAAAACAAAAAAATCTAGGGTAGTTAGTGGGGTTTTAGTTGAAGCTAAGTGAAAGGAAAACCTAGTATCTCTTCAAAGAATATATGCTCAGCACCAAGTGGGAGGATGAAAACCTTCATTTTTTCACATAACTTCTTTATTAAAGCTTCTTTAATGAGTCCAAATCTTTGCATACAGAATTGATTCTTATTCTTCTGATGTAGTAGGGTCAGAGCATCTATGTTTATCTATTTATTTCTTACACTTATTAACTACCCTGCCCCTCTCTGCTCCAAAGAGTTAAAGCGATGTACAAATCAAAATATCAGTCATGATGTAACTCTGAAGGATCAGCTTGGCTTGCTTTTGGAAGATGTTGAAATACACACATTCAAAAATGTTCCTGTTTCTGTCATCTCTTATGAATAAATATTTTAGATCAATGTATTTTGTTCGCTAATGTTGAATTGTACTCTGCTAGTTTCATCGCGGATTGGCTGTCCATTATTACCTCAGCAGGGTTTTTACAGTACTTTTTAAATCCAAATTCTTCCAGAATTTTTAACCACTTTCCTTCTTTGATAGTTTTGCATAGAGTGATGTATTCAGCATCACAAATAAACATCCTGCCTTGTTTAACTACTTTCCAGCTAATTGTTGCATGCAATATCTTGTATACACAACCTCCAGTAGATCTTCCATTGTGAGTCCAAGAGTTCCAATTTGTATCTGAATAACCAATTATTCTTTCTCCAGAAACTTTGTGTAACAAAATATCTTTTGTTCCTTGAAGATATTTGGAACTATATTTGGCCATCTTCCAGTGTTTAGTTGTATAGCAAGAACTGAAACAGCTCAAATAATGAACTGCAAATTTAATATCTGGTCTTGTAATCTGGAGAAGATACAACAAACGTCCAATAAGGCTCTGGTATGGAACATATGAATGATCTATTCCTTGGGGATCCTCATTTTTCTTTATGGTTTAACCAGGGGTGGATTGCAGGAAAATATCAGCCTGAGAGATTTTTACAAAACCAGCCCATGGAGTATCTGTCTGATTATACAGTGTGTATTTCAACATCTTCCAAAAGCAAGCCAAGCTGATCCTTCAGAGTTACATCATGATTGATATTTTGATTTGTACATCGCTTTAACTCTTTGGAGCAGAGAGGGGCAGGGTAGTTAATAAGTGTAAGAAATAAATAGATAAACATAGATGTTTTGATCTAATTCTATTTGACAATAACCCTTGCCATGTAGATTGTCTAATATCACATTCACGACCTGATTGTTTTAATCCTTATGTTGCCTTTTTGAACTTGCAAATTCTTATCTTTTCCTCTTCATGGGTCCCCAGTGGTTGCTCCATTTAGAATTTTTCTTGTAGATCTTCACGAGAATATGCTGTTTTGACACCAAACTGTCGCATAATTCACTTTTCTTCATTTGCTAAATCTAATAATAATCTAAGAGTTTTCATTCCCATTACTTGTGAATGTTTCTTGATAGTCTGTTCCATATTGCTGATCATAACCAACTGCCACTAGTTGTGATTTATATCTTGCCACATCATCTTTAGGATTTAACTTTAACTTAAATACCCATTTAGATTTAATAAATTTTACGTCCTTCTTTGGCAGTAGTTCCCAGGTTTTCATCCTGTAGTGAGATGAAAGTTCTTCAGTATTATCCTCCACCTACTTATGCTGGTGGGTCTTTATCGCATCTTCAATGCATATTGGTTCTTTTACTTTATAATGCACACTGTTTTGATAAGACTTTGCCTTTGGTTTAAGTACTAGTCTTTTAGGGTTTGTGACTTACACGTTGAATGATGCAGTTCCTCCTTGTCTGTTTCTGTTCTAATGAGATTTTACCATGTATTTCTGCTATAGATAATAGAGGAGGAATAGCCTAGTGGTTAGAGCAGTGGGCTACAAACCAGGAGACCAGGGTTAAAGTCCTGCTGTCACTCCTTGGGCAAGTCACTTTACCCTCCGTTGCCTCAGGTACAAACTTAGATTGTAAGCCCTCTGGGGACAGGGAAATACCTACTGTACCTGAATGTAAACCAATGTGATATCTCCGATCAAATGTCAGTATATAAAAATAATAAAGTGATTATTTTGCCTCATTAGTTGATTTTTCATCTTTGCTTCTCAGTATTTCATCAATATAATATCTGATGTTCTCTTCATTTGGATTTTCTATAGTTTCAATGCCTTTTCTTGATTTAAGAAACTTTGGATCTCTGCTTGTCAGAATCATCTTTATTTTGGGATCATACAAGCAATATCCTTTCCTGTTTTCACAATATCCAACAAAAGGTGTATTTACTAAAGCTTTTCTTCCATTCTGTGTCTGTGGGAAAAATGCTTAGAAATGACTCTCAAAGACTGTAGATTTTCTCTTTCCATCTAAGTATTTCCAGTATTGCTTGGGAATCCAGGCATATACTGTATGAGACGTCCAAACACTTTGAAATATCCTATGCATTGCCTCTTCCTTGTCCATTCTTCTTAAGGTTTTTTTTCTCAGTAATTTATTACATTTATTTCTTACATAAATAGTATTTACTGCTTTAGCTGAAACTTCAGTGGTATTCCAGATTTTATTAGGATTGTTTTTGCTGCTCCTAGTAGCATTAACATATTCTGCTATTCCATTTTAGGATAATGAATTCCATTAAGAACAAAAGAATATGCCATACTAGGTCAGACCAAAGGTCCATCAAGCCCATTATCCTTCTTCTAACAGTGGCAAATCCATATCATTGATATCTTGTTGGATCTCAAAAGGTAAATAGATTCCATACTTCTTATCCCATTCATAAGCAGTTGATTTCCCTAAGTCCACCTTAATAATGGTTTATGGACTTTTTCACTATGTTCTTTGACAATGAATTCCAGACCTTAATTATGCACTTAGTCGAAAATATGGTCTCATATTTGTTTTAAATGTACTACTTTGTAATTCATTGCATGCCTCCTAGTCTTCGTACTTTTTAAAAGAGAAAACAACTGATTTGTGTTCACCCATTCCACTCCGCTCATTATTTTATAGACCTCTGTCATATCTCCCCTCAGCCTTCTCTTCTCCAAGCTCAGGGGCCTTAATCTCTTTAGCCTTTCCTCATAAGGGAGCTGTTCTATCCCTTTTATCATTTTAGTCACCCTTCTGTGTACCTTTTCTAATTCTGTTATATCTTTTTGGGATACGGTGAACAAAGTTGCACACAATACACCAGATGTGGATGCACCATGGAGTGAATCAGAGACAATATGATATTCTCTGTTTCATTCTCCATTCCTTTCCTATTGGTGCCTATCATTCCACTTGCTTTCTTGGCTGCCACCACACACTGAGCTGAAGATTTTAACATATTATCAACAGTGATGCCTAAATCCTTTTCCTGAGTGGTGACTCCTAAGTGGAACCTTGCATTGCATAGCTATATTTTGGATTGCTGTTCCCTATGTGCATCACTTTGCACTTGTCCACATTAAATGTCATTTGCCTTTTGCACTCCTAGTTTCCCAGTCTTGCAAGGTCCTCTTGCAATTTCTTACAGTCCTCTTGTGAATAAACAACTTTGATTAATTTTGTGTTATCTGCAAATCTGATCACCTTACTCATTGTTCCCATTTCCAGGTCATTTATAAATGTTACAAAGCAGTGGTCCCAGAACAGATGTCTGGGGTACTCTACTATTCACCTTTCTCCATTGAGAACATTGACCATTTTAACCCTACTCTCTGTTTTCTATCTTGTAACCAGTTCCCAATGCACAATAGAACATTGCCCCCTGTCCCATGACTTTTTAACTTCCTCAAAAGTCTCTCATTAGGGTCTTTGTCAAATGCTTTCTGGCTCGCATATATACATGTTTATTTACACCTTCAAAAAAATATAGCAGATAGGTAAGGCAAGACGTCCCTTGGTTAAATCCATGCTGGCTTTGTCCCGTTAAACTATGACTATATCTTCAGTAACTTTGTTCTTTATGATAGTTTCTCCCATTTTACCCAAAACTGATGTCTGGCTCACTGGTCTGTAGTTTCCTGGTTCACCCAGTGGCATATCGAGGGGGGGTGGGGGCGCTGATGTTTGGTATAGGAAGGCCCATGAAGCTGCTGGTGGACTTCATCCCCCCCGGCAGCCGAAAAATAGGAAGAGGCCTGTGCTGTGCGGCTGAGCAGAGAAATGCACCCTTCTCATCTGTGCTGACCCAGCTGTATTAAAAACTCATGAAGATAGCACCTTTTCTATGCTGATATTGCAATGCATAAGATCAGCATGATAGAAGTGCTAGCCCTGCAAATTTGTAATACCGCAGGGCCTGCATAGAGGAGACAGCAGGACAGGCGTCAGTAGCAATGAATGACTCCACTTGAACAGACAGGCGGCGATGACAGCAGGCAGCAGCATCGGCAGCAATGGAGTAAGAGAGGCTCTGAGGCTGCTGGCAAACAAAAGAGGGAGGAGCCTGCCTTCACTGTGTGTGTGTGTGTATCAATAGGAATGTTTGTGTGTGTCTTTGCTTGTGAGTGTGTGAATGGGTTCCTGCCTGGGGTTTTGTATATGTGTGAAAATAAATAGAAGCCTGCCTAGGGTGGGGGGAGGAGCAGTGTGAAAATGAATGGGAGCCTGTCTGGAGGTCCATGTGTTTGTGTGTGTGGATGAATGAATGGAGCTTGCCTGGAGGTCTATGTGTGTGTGAATAAATGGGAGCGTGTTTGTGTGTGACGGAGCCAGTGAGAGTGAGTAGGTGTGTATGTGTATGTGAGGGAGCCAGTGTGTGTGTGTGTGTGAGTGACAACCAGTGAGAGCCTGTGTGTGTATATGAGGGAATCTGGGGGAGCAAGAGCTTGTGTGTGCATAGTCGGGAGGGTGGGGTAGAGAGAAGGTCAGAGAGCCTGTGTATGACTGTCTGTATGTCTGTGAGAGAGAGAGGTTGTGAGTGTATATGAGAGCGTGTATATGTGTATATGTGACAGTGTGCATTTGAGAGAGAGAGAATGAATATTTGAGTATGTGTGAGATTGGATAAAGTGTGTGTGCCTCTCTAGCCCCCTAATCTTCGACAATATCAGGGTGAATGGGAATCAATAATTCCCAGATATGGACAGCAGGAGGTTTATATTTTTGCTTATAGGTTTCAATTATTGGGTGTTATTTGATTTGTCTGCTGTTTTGAAATATTTTATTGGTGCTTAGGAAATTAAAAAAAAAAAAAAAGTATGACTAATAGATGTTCTATTTGTCAGTAGTTTTGAAATATTATTTTATTAGTATGGTTTTAGTATTATAATTGTTGCTTTATGTTTCTTAATTTATTGTTTGTTTTATGAGAAATGATACTTCTGTTTTTCCCTTGTTACACTGTAGACAGTCTGGCATCTTGGGGTTTCCATTTCAGTTTTTGTCTGGATATTGCTGGATCTAATTTGTGATCCTTTATTCTGTATTTGGTGAGGGTCTGTCTCTGCTCTGTGCGTGTGACCAAGATAAGAGATTCTGCTAGCGTGTAGTGTCTTTGTAGGGATCTATAGCAATCGGGTTTGTTTTGTTTTCCCAGTAGGTGGTGTATTGGTATTCTGAGACACAGTGTAATATTTACAGTGATGCCTTTTTACAGATAGTTGTTGTTGGTTGAGTTCTTGGTGTTATTGCTGTTACATGATAAGTTTGCTGTATATCTTTTGAGTGTCTCTTTTGTGGAGTTTTGTGTTAGTTGACAGTAGATCTGGCAGTGGAAGATATTTGTGTTGCTGTTACTGAGATGACACCAAAATTTGAAAACATTTCTTTTGTATGCTGAGTTGTAAAGTGAAATATCCAAGTTCTACTGTTGGGGGAATTTCTGTGGATGCGCAGTATGTTACAGAACTGGAAGTGCAGGATTTATATTGACATTCTGTCCCTTACTGTATAAATTTCAGACTTCACTCTCATAGTCATATAGAATTAGTTGAATGAGGCTATCAAACAATTTTGATAGATTTTTAAAAATTCACAGAAGATCCTTGAGACTTTCTTATTGAGATTTTTTTTTAATGTATAGCCAATTTTAAGGCGGGGGGGGGGGGGGGGGCATGCTATGGAGGTGGGTGTGATGAGGAAATGTCATTTTGGCTCCCATCACCACCCCCAAATTCTTCTGTCTAGAGAGACACTGATTTTCTGTCACCTTAAGCATTAACATAAGGATGGCAGCACTGGAGAGGCGCACAGATGCATTGGTCCCCAGGCAGCAGAGACTCTCGCTATGCCACCAGGAACACCCCTTATCTTATCTGTGATAAACTCACTTCCATTATCGGTACAGATTTGTTTCATCTCTTGCCTGTTTGATGTTCTGAATTGCATACATAGCCAATGAAAATGTGCTTAAGTTAAAATGCATTCAACTTATAGCTGCAGTCATCTACAATGACAAATGTATACTGGTTAATGCCAATAGAACCCACTGCCATGGCTCTACATAAATCCATGTGTATTAGCTACAATGGGTTTCTGCTTGGTTCCTTGGAAATTGCCTTAAATGGTTTTATTGAAAGTTTACCTTTGATGCAGTTTCACTTTTTGCTGCCATGCTAAATTGTTGACATCTTTCACATTGTGAAGCTGCAATTAACTTTTGTTTATTTGCTGTCACTTGCTGTAAACCACTTTGGGTGAATTTCTTATTCAAAAAGACTAGTAATAAATCCAAATAATAAATAAATACATACATAAATATAATAGATCTTCAGCTATTAGACTTTCATGGTTGCTGTCTTAATATGGAGTGAATTGAATTCTTCCTAGTCTCACTGTTTCCTTGGATGTGTCATCTGCCATTGTTACAGGTCTGTGCTGTACTGCAGTGTAGTTATTGAGTAATTCGCACTGTCCATTTAAATAACTTGAGGCACCAGACGCTACTGAAAATGGTTTTTTGTTGCCAATTATCTCTTGGTCTATATGGTTTGTTTTTACATGGAATACATACTGCTTTTTGGGAATACTACTATTCCCATCATTAGATGAATTTTTGTTTTGGCTGTTCTTGCTCTCTGATCAATTTTCTTTGATCCCTTTCATTGCTTGAAAAATTAGTCCCTTTTGCATTTTGAAGATTATTTCTCTTGCGTGCAAGATAGCAATCCTTTGCAAACTGCCCAAATTTCTTCTTCTTCTTATTATTATTATTTTTAATTTTTATATACCGAAGTTCTTGTGGGAATTACAAATCACTCCGGTTTACATAAAACGATGAACTGCCCAACAGCGGATGGGGGCTTTACATAGAACTGTAGAACATAAGGAACAATAAAACCGGATGTCAATTTAACATAGTAATAATAAATATAATATAATATGTATATACAATTTAACTATTTAACGTAGTAGATATTCTTGCAGTAATATTTATTTATTTTAACATGTTTTGTATACCGTATATTCGGTTTTGCCATCATAATGGTTTACATTAGGAGAGTGACATTAAATTGTATTTGTTAAAACTCTAAAGATAGCATTTTATTTTCTGTTAGTCAATTTCCACAAAAGTTTCTCCAGAATCTGCTTGCACTATATGCTCATTCTATAATTGAAGAATCCTTTTCTGGTGGTGTCCTTCTTGTAGAAGTAGATGACAAACTTTTTCTGTCTGCTTAGACACATTGCACACATCAGAATTTCTGGCTACTCTTTAGTATGCTTGAGAGAGTGCTTTTAATTGCTAGTGATGCCTCCTCAATTAGATCTTCCTGGATTTGGAGTTGTTCAGTTAATGATTCCATATTCTGCATGTATATAGTAGCAGACTCTTCTCTCTTCCAAATCACAGCATTTATCGCATTCTTATGGTTCAGATTGTATTTTTTTTTTAGGGATATGTCCTCTATTTGACTATTCCAAATATTGCCAAATGACTTCTGTCAGAAACTGGTTAATAACATAACTTGTTTGTGAAGTGCTTAATGTCTGCACAAGTGTGCTCATGGAATCTTGATCATTTTTCTTCCAAGCAATTTTTACTTCCTCTGTTGCTGTTATGTTGGGGTGGAACAATTCTATGACTCTCCAAAGGCCCTTCATTTTTAGAAGAATCATCATCTTTAATTTCCAGGTTGGATAATTGCTGGAATTCTGCATTTCAATACTATTTGTAGCATTTTCAGACCTTTTAATTACTTTATCTTTCAATTTGTCCAGGTCGCTGTTCAATAAATTATTCCGCAATTCACAAATAGAATCTTTTGTATGCGTTTCTCTCTGCAGCTTGTTTACCTGGCTTTTTCTTTATTGTTTCTTTCCTTGTTTAGGAGCTTTTCTTATATTGCTCCAGTTTTTAGGGTATCTGTGTTCTGGCTTTCTCTTTATCTTCTTTTGCATTACCTGGGCCCATATCCTGTTTTTTGTTAGAGATTTGTGGCACAACTGAGTTAGTTTGATAAGAGAATGCTTTCTAAAGCAAAACAAAAAACAAAAAAACTGAAAAAAAGCTAAGAAGGTTTCTTTTTTTGCAAAAATAGAAAAAGAGCACCATTTTTTAACAAGGTAAAATGGAGCTGTAAGCAGCCAGCAATTCAATTCACAGAGAAACAGAAACAAGGATGTATTCATACCAAATAGTACAGAAGCCCTAATAGCTCAAAACAGTTTAGTACTAGCTAACTCAAAACCGCCCACCACCACAGTGACATGAAATGTGTTTCCAAAAAATCACTTCTCTGCACCACAGCAATCCAAAGAGATCAAAAAAAGTTAACCACTACACTCATTCTTTATGGACAGCCCACTGATGGACAATCAGTATAATCAAGGCAGATCTTGTTGGATAAATCTGATCAATTTCTTTGATTGGGTGACCAAAGAGTTGGATCAAGGGAGAGTGCTAGATGTAGTCTAATGGATTTCAGTAAGGCCTTTGGCCTTATTCTGCATAGACAATTTATAAATAAATTGAGTATCCTTAGTATGGGCCCCAGACTGACTGAATGGGAGGCGACAAAAGGTACTGGCAAATGGAGTGTACTGTGAGGAGGGAGGTTTTCCTAACTGTGTCTCAGAGATTGGTCCTTGGACCAGTTCTTTTCAACATTCTCATGAGCGAGGATTGTTGGGAAAGGTTTGTCCTTTTGCCGATGATGCTGAAAATTTGCAACAGGGTAGACAGCCAAGAAGGTGTGGAAAACATGAGAGAGGATTTCACGAAGCTTGAGAAATAGTCTTGAGTTTGGCAGCTAAGGTTTAATGCTAAAAAAAAAATGCAGAGTAATGCATTTAGGATGCAAAAACCAAGGGAGAGGTACAGTATTGGAAATGAAATTCTTATAAGTATGAAAGAAGAGCAGGATCTGGGTGTGTTTATATCTGATGGTCTTAATGTGGCCAAACAGGTGGATAAAGTGATGACAAAAGCCAGAAATATGCTTCACTGCATAGGGAGAGGAATGGTCAGCAGAAAAGGGGAGGTGATATTGCCCCTGTATAGGTCCCTGGTGAGAGCTCATTTGGAATACTGTGCACAATTCTGGAGACTGCACTTTCAAAAAGATATAAACTGGTTTGATTTGGTCCAAAGGATGGCTACTAAAATGTTTAGTCGTCTTCATTTTAAAGCAAATGGGGATAGAATTAAAGATATGAATATGTATACCCTAGAGCAGGGCTTCCCAAACCTGTCCTGGGGACCCCACAGCCAGTCGGGTTTTCAGGATATCCACAATGAATATGCATGAGATCAATTTGCATACCATGGAGACTCAGTATATGTAAATTGATCTCATGCATATTCATTGTGGATATCCTGAAAAGCCGAATGGCTGTGGGGGCCCCAGGACAGGTTTGGGAAGCCCTGCCCTAGAGGAAAGGCAAGATAGGAGAGCTATGATCAGGGCCGATATTTCCATTAGGCAAACTAGGCAGTTGCCTAGAGCGCTAAGATTTGGGGGGGGGGGGGGTGGCAAAACCCTGCCAGTGTCAGTTCTAGAGGGGTGCTATACCAGTCAATACTGCCAAAGAAGGGGGCGCAGTCCTAGAGCCACTGCCACTAGTAGGAGGTTGCTCTGTGCTGAAGCTGCCACCAATAGATAAGTTGGGGGAGGTGGTGGGTGAATAACTGAAGGTTTGCCTAGGGTTCCAAATAGGCTTGCACCGGCCCTGGATATGATAGACATTTAAATATTTCAAAAAGTTTCCATACACAGGAGGCAAGGCTCTTGCAATGGAAAGCAAGCTCTATATTAAGGGGTCATGGGATGAGGGTGAAAGGAGGTAAACTGAGGAGTAATATATTTCTTCACAGAGAAGTAGTGGATATATGGAACATCCTCCCAGTGGAGGAAGTAGAGACAAAAACAGTATCTGAATTCCAGAAAGCATGAGATAAATGCAGGGGATTTTTGAGGGAGTGATGGGAATTATAAAACTAAATTAGTTTGGTGGATGAGCAGACTAGATGGGCTACATGATCTTTTTTTAGTGTCATCTTTCTATGTTTCTGTATTTCTATGCTTCATAGTTATATAGTAAAATAGTAATGACAGCAGATAAAGATCAAATGGTCCATCTAGTCTGCCCAGTAGTTTGCTTATGGTAGTAATTGCCGTTCTGTGCAGGTTACCCCCATGCTTTCTGTTAAGGGTGGTAACTGCCAGGGGTGTGCATTCGTTCCCTACGAATTGGTAATCTGCAACGTATAGGGCCATATTCGTTGTATTTGTGGGGAAGCGAAATGTATCGCGATTCCCCACGAATACAACAAATCTTCGCCGAATTATTCGGCCATCTAAAGGAGCCAATTTAAACAAACCCCCCCATCCTCCTGACCCCCCCAAGACTTACCAAAACTCCCTGGTGGTCCAGCAGGGGGGTCCGGGAGCCATCTCCTGCACTCACACCCTTGGCTGCCGGTTTCAAAATGGCTCAGATAGCCTTTGCTATGTCACAGGGGCCGACCGTCGGCCCCTGTGACATAGTGAGGGCAAAGGCTATCGGCGCCATTTTGAATACTGCAGCCGATAGCCTTTGCCCTCACTATGTCACAGGGGCCGATGGTCAGCCCCTGTGACATAGTGAGGGCAAAGGCTATCGGTGCCATTTTGAATACTGGCAACCGGCGGCCGACTGCAGGAGGTCGCTCCTGGACCCCCGCTGGACTTTTGGTAAGTCTTGTGGGGGTCAGGAGGGTCCCCCAAGACTTGTCAAAAGTCCCTGGTGGTCCAGCGGGTGTCCGGGAGCAATCTCCTGCACTCGGGCCGTCGGCTGCCAGTAATCAAAATGGCGCCGATAGCCTTTGCCCTTACTATGTCACAGGGGCTACCGGTGCCATTGGTCAGCCCCTGTCACATGGTAGGAGCACAAGATGGCGCCAACCATCCATTGCTCCTACCATGTGACAGAGGCTGATCAATGGCACCGGTAGCCCTTGTGAAACCGGCAGCCGAGGGTGAGAGTGCAGGAGATGGCTCCCGGACCCCCCGCTGGACCACCAGGGAGTTTTGGTAAGTCTTGGGGGGTCAGGAGGGTGGGGGGTTGTAGTTTAATTTTAGCTGGGAAACGAATAAGAATTAACATATAAATTTATCGGGGGGGGGCTTGCCGAATGCAACGTATCTGCCCCCCCCCCCCCCGACAAATACGAATCCCGAATGCAACGTATGGCGTCCCTCTGCACATCCCTAGTAAGTGCTGCTCCGTGCAGGTTATCCCCATGCAGAAATAGTGCATCATCCCTTTCTTCAAACCTTTTGGGATCTGCAGTTTTTGTCCTAAGCCCTTTTGAATTCATTCACTGTTCTCATCTTCATCACTTCTTCTGGGAGGACATTCCAGGCATCTACCACCTTCTCCATGAAGAAATATTTCCTGATATTGGTTTCCAGTCATCCCCTCTGGAGTTTCATTTTGTGACCCCCCTAGTTCTACTGTTTTCTTTCCAACAGAAAAGGTTTGAAGTTTGTGCATCGTTAATACCTGTCAGGTATCTGTATCATCAGGGCTGGTACTAGCTTTTTTGATGCCCTGTGTGAACAATTACTATACTGTCTCCCTCCCTCTCACCAAAAAAAAAAAAAAAATGCCCAGCTCCCTCCAATGATACAAACTTTAAAAACTAAGCCCCACCCATCCACCCTGGAACTGATGGCTGGTGCAAGGGTATTAGTTTCTCTAGGCAAACCATATAGTTTTGTACAATGCCTGCTCCACACACACACAGTTAAGGGTTATGCATTTATAATATTTTATATGAAAAATATCAAAGTACAGTATTCTAAGTTAAAAATATCACTTATATTGACATGCACTGCTATGATGCCAACCAGAAACCCCTAAAAAAACACACTTGGAACCCCATATGGTATTAGGCCTAGTGTAATATTTATTTATTTATTTAAATTCTTTTACTATACCGATCCTCAAGACGCGGTCTTATCGTACCGGTTTACAATAGAACAGGGGAAACCAATTAACTATGTAGAAGGTAAAAGTTACATCAAACAGGGAGCGAAAAACTTGGGAGCTGGAGGATAGGAAAGATATTTTAAAACTATGGAGAGATATTTTAAAACGATATCAACTGAAGAGTGCTAAAGTAGTCACTGAAAAACCAAGAAAACCAAAGACAGCGATACAAAATCAGCTAGATTAAACTCGGCTGTGGGTTAATCTTGGGTAATTATTCACAATTATTCATAAATCTTGTGGACGGGGGAAGCATGAGGGTAAGCAGGGGGGGGGGGTAGGAGGGCTGGGATGGGGGTGGGGGGAGAAGGGAGGCAGTCAAGGGTGAGAGACAATGTGTTTGATAAAGTGTTCCTTCAATAATATGTATTGTGTGTAGGCTTGACCTTCCAAAAGCCCTATAATACTTCCCTTTAGGACAATACCTAATCTCAGTCACACATGCAGAACATAAACATACTCTCACCAAATACAGAATACAGCAACCATAAGGTAGAAAATACAATTGTGAGCTAGAAACCACAAGAAGTCAGGCTCTCTATGCAGTGCAATAATACATGTCCAAGTTTGAAGTTGTTCTAACCATAATTGAGAATCTTTGGTGTTGAAAGATACACACAACTTGCGCAGTCAATTGGACAGTATGAACATGAAACATGAACATGAAAGCCCAGTGATTGTGATTGCGTTTGTGCGAGGTAATTATGATTTACAATACTGTCATTTCTTTCATTATTCATTTTTATTATCATTTTTATACTAATAATATTTTTTACATTTAAGTCCGTGATGAATTTCCATGGATAAAGCACACTTATGAACATGCCAGTCTAGATTCTAATAAGGTATGTTTTTTTATGAAATTTTGTTTTTTTATGAAGTTTTTTTAAATGTGAGAATAGTTGCTAGATGCATTTAATTGATTTGGTTGAAATAACTTTGGTTGATATCACTAAGGTTTTTTTGTGATTTTATCTTGCTGTAATTTTATTTTTGTCTTTTTGTCCTCCTTTATCTTGTTTCTCAGAATTGACCTGGTTTTTTACTGATTCACTATTTAATTTTAATGTTTAAGTTGAGCTGTTCTTGCGTTTGTGTGTTTAACTATATTTTATTTTAGATTTTTAATCTTTTTAAATTATATAACTGTTTGTATTTATTTATTATTCATTATTTATCATTCTTTATAGCCCCTGAAGCAGCCCCTGGACGGGCGAAACTCAGGCCTAGAGTCGGGCAATTAATAAAAGAATTTAGAAGGACTTTCGGCTATTCTTTGTTTTATTCCTCACGGCTTTTTTACACCGTCTTCCTCTTTGTTTTTTGGGTCCAAAATCTGGCTAAATCCAGGGACCACATGCAGGTGGAATTGTGTTAAATAAGAGAGTTTTCATGACTATCTCTTTTGGCTCCATAGTAGCTTAATTTGCAAGTCTTATGTAAGACAGATTATAAAAAGCATGGGGTAGATATTTAAAAGCTCATTTAGACGGATAACTCACAAGTTATGTGCTACCCCGATCCTGGAGACCCAACTGGAAATAAAGGTATGGGACGGGGGAGGGGAGAAGGGAAAAGGTTGGATTGGGCATTGGTGGATTCCGTGGCAGCCATCTTCGCAATCAATAAGGCAAAGATGAAAATCTCTGGACAAGCACAGTAAGAGAGAACCCCTGTATGTTACCGCCAGGCTGGTACCTGAAGAAGAATTTAAAGAATATGTTCAGTTTTAATTTAATTATTTCTTAATCATCTTCCCAACAGTGATCAAAGCAATTTAAAAACTGATAACATCTAACACGTGTAATAGATTTCTATAATGCACCTCTTAATGCAAGAAGTCTAGGAGGTATGATCTGGCTTTCTTCTCACTTGCTCTGTGTAAGATGGATTTGTGCTGGATGCACGTGTGTGCCTCTGTGTGGGATCTTCTTGATCCCTTGAAGGCGACAGGCAGCCCCATGCTATATTTTCTGTGGTCCGGAAGAGCTTAGGTAGTGTTTGACTTCTTGCCTCTTCTTCCTGATGATGTCACAGTGGGAGCGTGCTCAAATGACCTCTGCTCAAGTCCCATTATTGTTTGTCAGAAAGGCAACTCTGCATATTAGGCAGTGGATAATGAGGGTCATGCACATTGTAAAGTAGCAGATAACGTATTACGCAGTGCTAAATGGGGTGCTCTCCAAAATGACACAGGAAGTCTTTTATTTTTTTATTTTTTCTGAGAGATGCAGGGCCACTTAGTTATGTTTTTTTTTTTAACTTTTTTTTTTCTTTTTTTTTTTCACTAATCTTGGCAAATAACTTTTTTGGTTGGTTGTTTTTTCTGCATCCTGAATTTGGGTGAATTGAACCCTCTGTGTTTGAGATTTTAAGATTATGGTCAGACTTACAAAAGTTGGCAAAAGACAGGATGCAGTATAAATTTGGCAGATTGATTTACAAACCAGCCTTACAGACTCATGCTGCTTAAATATACCAGACTATAACAATTAAAGCCAGCATCTGGAACTCATTGGTGGAGCAGATCCTAAGTAAACAGTGAATGAATGTCCATTTCCTCAGCCTTGGATTTCCTCTGGCTACCACTGCTTAACGAGTGTCTCTCTGTCAGTTAGAACTAATGATGCTAACAGGGATGAAATGGGGAAATAATGAGCCAGGCCTCTCTATTCCATCTGCCCTTGGCAAAATAATACAACTTTTGGGTCTTGAATGAGAAGCTATGCATAAAATTTTATATAGCTGAAGAACATCTTTGCCTGTAAGTGTGTGGTAGCATTCATTTTAATATTTACTTTCATTGCAGTCACCGGATTATCTCCCAGGATTTCCATAGCAGCCTATTTAACAGTAGGCCAAGAAACTTCATTTCCTTCTAAGGAATAGACCTCTGAGGTCTATAAAGTTTATATCCTTTCGATTTTTTTTTTTATTGGCCTTGTTAAAGCTATCACATTTACTTGTATATCTCTGTGGGCCGCATGACTTAGTAAATTATCCTACAGGGCAACGCACAGAGGGCTTTTGCAGAACGTTATATTTGAGTTCTGACAGAAACCGTCCCAAATCGTGTTATTGAAGAATTGAATGAAAACCTCCTTGCATGACCAACACATAGCTTTCATTTTACAAGACTTTCGGACAAAACAAATTCTACCTCAAGCTTTTCCTCAGCACTTCTGTAAGAGAACAGTCGGGGAGGCTGTAAACACATCAGGGGAGACAGGAATGCAAGGTCACTGATAAAAACTTTCTTGCAGTCTTCATGGACTGAGGTATCTTACAGCTAATATCTTAGAAAACGTTATTTGTCTTTGAAAACCAGGGAAAGAGAAATGACCTATGTTTGAAAGTGAAAATAACTTCGTAGAGCCTTAAAGTAGCAGTGCTAGCAACTTAAAAAAAATAATTCACTGGCATCTGAACCAAACAAAATCAGTGTTCCCATTTTGCAGTCTGACTTTTATTTCATATTTGGGGAAAAAATAAGCCTTTTTAAGATTTTGAAAACCCTTACCTAGCCACTAGGGTGAAAATTCAGTGAAAGATATGTGTGCTGCATCTCCCCAACCTGATACTGGCACTCTGTCCTTCCTCTCCCCAGTCTGAACCCAGCACTTTGCCCCCACCTCCCCGAACTGATTCCAGCCCCGTCTCTTCCTGCCTGCCTATCCACCTGTCCCGCTGCCTCCCTCCAACCCCCAGGCTGTTTGCAGTTCTGCGTGGCTTTGCTTTGCACTGTACGCGTGTTCTGCAATGGGAGGCGTCCATTTGTGGTCACAACTGGAACAGCACAGACAGACAGAGAACCAGCAAATAGGAGTCCAGTGTATTGTATAGAGAGACATTCCCAGCATGAATCAAGTTTAATGGAGATGCTGTGGCGCTGACCCTCACCAGAATCAAGTCATGCAGGTGTTGCGTGCAAAGTGTGAGTACAGTGTGGACAGCTGAAAAACTGACACAGAGGAATAGCTTTTTAATATCATGTTACACTTCCTGTTCCAAAACGGTATAAAATTATTATTTAAAAAAATATTTATATAATCACACAAAAAGAAAAGCAATAAAATCAGAAAGGGAAGCAACAGTAGAGTCAAGAAACAAAGGAGCCCAGTGATAAAATGTTCCCAATAGTGATTTAGTAAGAGATTTTCTTCCCGCAGCACAATTGGAGTAAGAGGCTGGGGGTGGGGATCCTTTGCCCTTGGCCAGTCAGTCTGGTGGATTCTGTGGCAGCCTCCTTCACAATCAATAAGGCAAAGATGAAAGTCTCAGGACAAGCACAGTAAGAGAACCCTGTATGTTACCGCCAGGCTGGTACCTGAAGAAGAATTTAAAGAATATGTTCAGTTTTAATTTAATTATTTCTTAATCATCTTCCCAACAATGATCAAAGTGATTTACAATTAAAACATATAGATGATGTGATAATAGATTTTTATAAAGGACTGATAATATAAATAGCTTTTTTTAATAAGCCTAGTTAATACCACTTCTTCAGTGGTCAACACATCAAACCTCTACCAAAAATATGTATGTTATTTATGTTGCTTCACATATCTCTTTATTTTATAATCCTTTTATAGCAGTCTGTGGTTTATATGCCAGACTTCACACTTTTGCAGCCTACTGGAAAGGTACCCCAAACTGCAACAGCATGGTCGTATTTTTAAACCTGCCAAAAACAGGACGTTTTTCAACTGCAAGGTCCCAGTGTATATATCATGTTTGAATATTGGGTTCTCAGCAGTGCATGCATACCCTTGCATGCTTCAAAACAATGACATCAGTTAGGTGCGTTAGCGACATGCCTACAGTGCACATGCCTTTTTTTTGAAAATTGGGGGATGAACTTTCAAAAGGATTTATGCCCAGTTTTATGTGTGTAAATGGGCTTTCGAAAATTGCCCGGGGGTCGTGTGCATAAAAGTACTCTCAAAAACGATTTTTTGCATACTTTTACATGCATTAGAAAGAGATGTTCTAGATGGAGGTAGTTCGGTGGGGCAGAGTTGGAGCGGAGAAACCATTTGCACGATACATGCGCACATTGACACTTGCTAAGTTGCAGGTGTCAGTGTGTGTATATGTGCCACTGGGGTTTTGCGCACAGCTACTAATTTTCAAAACGGTCTGAATCCGCTTTGAAAATTCAGGGCTAAAGCCTGCATGTCCTTTCTGCACACAGACTTTAGCCCAGTATGGGCTGTTATGAAATTACCTTCGAAAAAGTACATTTTCAGAAGGGTTTTGTGCATAAACATAGCACATCTGCGAGTAAATAGCCTGTGCTCACATATGTGCTACTTTATAAACATCAAGATTATGCGTGTGTGAAGGAGTATACAAGAAAAAAACCACAAAACCCCTTAAAGGACCAGATCCAAATATCTGGCCTGGTCCACCTGAAGCCTAAGAGAGCAGGGAATCCTGGTCCAGGTGGAGGTCCCTGGGAAGGTGAATAAATAACTAACCCTACCCAGGAGGAAACAGGAGGCCCAGGGGAGAGAAGGAAGTCTAGAGAGAGAGAATACTGCTGAACTGTAAGCTGTAAGACTACATTTATGTTGTTGAGCTTCAAAGATTAGCAGAGCTACTTTTATTTGTTTTCTTGTCACTGATAAAGAAGTTTATGCAAGATTTCTACAAGAGTCCAGCCTGAATCTGTCTTCTGGCTACCCTAAGAGCACTGACGGTGCTACAGCATGCATTTTCCATTTCACTCGTACGTTTTACTGGAAAAAAGAGGTGGGCTATGTGCCTTCTGTGACAGTTTGGAAGCATACGTGGCAGTTGCTATTTTGTAAGAGATACACACACCTACATTACTGAACATATTTGTGCACTTTTACATCTCATAGATTGGAGCAAGTTCAAATCGGACTTGTCTGTTGGCTGCAGTTTTTGGAAGGAAGGTCTAGCTGAACTGGTAGGTGTTTAGGGTGAAGTGCTAGAGGTTTAGGTGAATTAAAAATGGACTGGGCAAACTGGTGGCTTCAAGAATGTGCGAAAGTATTTTCAAAATGGTATATACGCATACTTTATAAAATACCTGCCTCCGGGTATACATCACATGTTTACATTTTGTTATGGAACTAGAATATGCGCACATTTGTTTATAAAACAGGCAGAGAAAATATGTGCTTTCTTGCATTGGAAATATTAGCACGTACTAAAATATATGTGTATACTTTCAGAGCAGAACTACGCTGTATTTTGTAAACTGTGTACTTCCCACTGAACAGTTTATAAAATATTAGTATAAATTTCTGTGCATCCACTTGTACACACAAATGCTCTACTATGGACAGGTTTGAAAGTTAGGCTCCCTGTGTACTTGCATAATTTCCAAACGTGCCTCCAAAATGCACCCCGGCTCCCTCCATCCCTCCTCCCCGAGCACCTCTTTTCCATATAAGATGGCAAGTGCGCATACAGGTGCAAGCAGCTAAAAATCCACATACCTGGATATCACTGACGTAAGACTCCTTAATTCTATTTTGACTTGTTTAAAAGGTGCCCACGTCTTTGAAAAATGAATCCTTTTATGGATAGCAGGCCCAGTTATTTGGGAAAGCTCTTGTGGCTACTGACTCCCAGCATTCCTGCAACATTGATAGTAGCTTTGGAAAAATAAAATCTTTGGGTCTTTTCTGCATTGGTCAGGTCTGCATCATCTGTTTAGTTGTCCTGGTGCACTGTAAGCAGCTTTCACAGAAAAACCCTTCATGGTGATATTCTTCGTACCCCTTGGGTCCTTTGTACCTGCGGACCTGCAAGTCCGTTTTAAAAGGGGAAGCTCCCAGAGGAGTTCCCTTTGAAAATCCAAGGCTGATGGGACCTGCTTTACAGTATGGGGGCTTGTCAATGAAATATCCAGACATGCTTTACCTTCCACACCCTATATGACCCTGCTTCGCCCTGCCCCCTTTTTCTCTGTTGCTAAAAACACATTTAGCTGCTGAGGAGAGAGCAATTTTCAGCCCAGAAAATTTTCCTGCTAGTTACCTGGACAAATGCTTTTGAGAATTGTGCCCTTCTTGCTCCTAAACCAAGATAAGCAGACAGTAGTTAATTTGAAACCTCATATAAGAAATTGCTCTCATCCAAGAAAAACATTTGCAATGACTGACCACCTGGAGCCTGGTCTCTCACTTACAGCATCTCTGAACGGTGATCCTCGCGAGTATAAGGGATGGATGGGGGATGCCTTTGAGACTGTTTTATATTATTTTCCCCGTGTTACAGTAATGCTGTATTGATGCAAACTGCTTTGAGTCCCCTTGTGAGGGGAATAAGGAGGTGTGTAAGCTTAAGAACAGAATAGACTCGAGTCTTTTAGGTTGCTGGTGTCATGAGCAAGAGAAGCGGTGCAGGAGATTAGTAACGTTGAGGTGGAAGTTTTGTCACCTCCTACTTTGAGGCCATATTTTAATAGCCAGGCATGCGCCGAGCGCATTTTTGCAATGGCCAACCACGCGCGTATCTCCTGATATGCGCGGAAGGACCGGGCTTTTTGAAAGGGGTGGACCAGGGACGGGGTCTGGGTGGGGGCCATTAGGTCCTGTTCCGGGGACGCGCACGCCGGCAGCCGACTGGAGCGTGGAACTCACTGCTGCTCAAACAAGCAGGTAAGTTCGGGAAAAAAAAAAAGGGTAGTTTTAGGGGCTGGGGAGGAGAGGGGAAAAGGGAGGAAGGTAAGGCAGGGGGATAGGAAAGTTCCTCCCAGTCCGTTTCTTAATTGGAGTAGACTGGGAGGGAACCATGCGTTTTTAACTAAAATTCCCCCCCTCTTGCGCGCACAAGGCGTGACCCCCCCGCACAGGCGCGCGCCGTTATAAAAATCGGGCCCGCGTGTGCGCACGGGAATCGTATTTTATAACATGCGCTCGGCGACGTGCCAGGAACTGCGCGCACATGTCCGCACGCGTGCGTCTTTGAAAATCTGCCCCGAGTGCATAGTCTGGGTACATTTTTCCTGGGGGGCCTCTTCACTCGTACGGTTCTCTTGGAAAATGATCGCAGGAGAGCTGCCCACACACATTTACACCTGCCCCTCTGTGCGAGCAGCTTTTCAAAGTGTTCGGCACCAACCCCTCCACAACCTCACCACCGGCGGGAACACCTTTCTACACCGCGGGTAAAGTTAACTCGAGCAAGTTTTATCCACATGCGGGCCAGGCAAGTTGCTAAAACCCTAATTCTGCAGGTCAGGCACAGGTTTTGCCCATGCAAATGGATTTGAAAATGACCCTGCTTTGGGAGTAACTTTTTTTTTAACAGGCGCAAATAGGAAAGTCAGCAAACTTGCATATATTATACTAATTTTCAAAGCAAACTTATGCACGTATGTGAAAATTCTCACCTTCTAATTTGCGTGCACCGGATATTTTCTGGAGGCTTTACGTGCCTGTTTCTGTAAATCCAAAAGTATGCCTAGAAGTCCCAGTTCCACTCCTCGGAATGCATCCATCCATTCCTGATAAACTTGCATGCATACGGGGCACAGCCGCGTAACTTTATCTGCATGTCAGGCAAGCAGTTTTATAACAGACCATTTCCGTGGGTAAAGTGCTCTTTGAACCGCCAAATGCCTTTGAAAGTTACCCTCCCCTCTGTTCAAGGAACCAGAAAAGTAGTTCTCGGTTACTGCAATGATCAAAAACCATGCAAAAGGGGTTAATGCAACAGAATTATAACAAACACATCCACATTCCATCCTAAAAGATAAGCGTGGAAGAGCCACTCAGCCCCTTTACCCCTGCAGCTGATTGCAAGTGGGAGACAACTGGAAATTCTTGTACGTATTTTACTGTACTGGAAGTACCACCTTGTGCACATGAAGAGACCAGAGCCTGTATATTACTTTCACAAATTGTATATACTACTCTATGTACATATCTACAATCTATCCATAAATGTATGTGTGTATATATATAATATACATTATGTGAACTACTGTAATTTGCTTAGAAAGTATTAAAGTAAGCATGGAACAAATATTTAAAATATCTGTATCCATATATCTCTATAGATATATATGAAGAGAGGGAGAGTGAGAGAGATGTCTGCATATATGCAAGTGTGTGCGTATAATTCTGTAGTTTTGCACATTCTAGAGTCACTGGTTAGCATATTGGCGGGGGGAGTGTTTATTTCATCTGCAGAAACCCGAGCAATACATACATTATTTCACTGTCTTTTTATTTTTACTGCCCCTAAAAATAACATTGTGGCCTTTGTGGCTGCCCTGAGATTTATCTCCTAGTTTTTTCCCTTCCAGAGCATTAGCACGGCTGAGAAGAAGAACTGCTCTATTGTGTAAGCCCAAAGGAAACTCCGAATAGAAAATGTGAGGAATTTTTAGGCAATGATATGTTTGGACTAGGAGGCAAGGGACTTGCAGGAATGCAAAGTGTGGTTCCAAAAATATTCCCTGCAATAGTGCTCTTGGTCAGGAACCGTTATTTTTATTGGCCTGCTGGCCTTGCAACCAGTGGTGATGTCATTCGCCCTCCTGGTAGACTTAGAAACACAAAGAACGTTCTGTGACTTTTCAAGGGAGAACAGACAGCTGAGCCAACTCACTTTTGTTGTCTTAAGCAGTTTTTTTTTTTTTCTTTTAAAAGTGAAGGCGTCTGGTATTTGACTGCTTAAAAATGTCCCCTGGAAGTTCTGTTTTTAAACTCCTTAACTGGTTCTTGTATAACTCCAGTTGCGGAGAAACTTGTACCTCTTCATGTAGGTTTAAAAAAAAAAATTCAGGATAGAGATTGCATGTCAGATTCAATGTGTTAGAAACTGAGTTTGTTTTTCTAGGTGGGTAAGTATTCCTTGGATTTTTTTTTATGCGTGGAAACGGATTATCTTGAAAAGAGGCTTATTGACCTGGGCTAGTGCATGCCTAGCAAGGAAACCAGTAATGAGCTGCAAGTGAGCTACGAGCCATCAGGGACCCTCTTTGAGCCAGGCAGTTAATGTCTCTTAACATTCTGGGGGTTGTTGGCCCAGTTTGGGGAATATTAAATGCAGGGCTATAAATCCCAGAATGTTTAGCGACGAGAGCCAGAGGAAGCACATGGCTATCTGAAATGCCCTTAGTGAGCTAGCAAATCTGAAATTTTCTCACAGCTCTTCCTTCCATGTGTCCTGGGAAAAACACAAAGGTTTGCTGTCCTGCACTGCTCTCCAGAGTGGTTTTAGTTATAGAAAACGAAAAGGGAAAGAAAAAAAGGATCATGTCAGCTCCAGGCTATGCTAAAACCCCTGAAAACTACTATTAGTGCTGCTAAAGCCCATGCAATGCTGACAGCTATACAGTGGCAGGAAATTGTAAAAAGTGTCAGGTTTTCCATTCTAATTCTGGGAGCACTCTCGGTAATAGGTTTCTTTGGAAACCTTGCTGAAGAGGTCCACTTTCCAGATGTATAAGATTTACAATTTACCTGCTCCTTTTATCCTCTTTTTCTTGACAAGGTTAAATGGTTGCTCTTTTATACGGATTTGCTTGTTTG
This sequence comes from Rhinatrema bivittatum, assembly GCF_901001135.1. Taxonomy (NCBI): domain Eukaryota; kingdom Metazoa; phylum Chordata; class Amphibia; order Gymnophiona; family Rhinatrematidae; genus Rhinatrema; species Rhinatrema bivittatum. Next base: position 237,018,997 of record NC_042615.1, on the reverse strand, counting down.
CAGATCACCACCAACCACCATGCTTTCTCTTGTTATTGGTTGTGCTGGTGGTAGGGGGGTTCTCTAACAAGTTCTTAAGGAAGCACATTTTCATTCATGTATTGAATTGTCTAGATTTGTAAGGGGGCCGTTTTCATTGGGACTTCTGCGGTTAAAAAAGGTCTTTATCTGCAGAAATGACCTTTTATACAATTGTCCGGGTGAAATGTGTGTAAACATGGGCATACTGACATTCCCATGGGGCAGAGTAGGGGAGGGGGTTTGGCTTTAACACACAAATGGGTGAATTTCAAAGGCGTTCTGCATGTAAAATTAACATAAGAAGCTTTTACTTGCATACATGCTATTTTACAAACATCCAAAATACGTGCATATTATCGGGTTTGCGTGCACATTTACACCTGCAAAAAAGGGGCAGTCTAAGGACTTTCTGGGGCGAGACTAATAGTTAGGCATGTAAGTTGCTATTTTGTAAGAGACATAAAAAAAAATTAGGGAACTTATTGGTGTAATATTACACCTGCTATCTCACACAACTGATGTCACTCATCTGTTGCCTACTATTGATTGGTGGGAGGTCTGGGTGAACAGGGGGAGTTCAGGATGAAGAATTAGGTGTGTTTTGATGATCTGGAGAAAGACTGAGTGAACTGGTGGGAGTATCAGCAAACTGGTGATTTAAATTACACACGCATACTTTTAAATATACCAACTAACGCACATAATTCATTTTATTTTTTTTGCACTTTAAATATAACAGATATGTTTATAAAATAGGTAGGAAAAGAACACATTTTGCATTCATTATAGGTATTCGCTCATAACCTAACATACACGTGTATATTGGGGTAGACAAATGAACGTTTTATAATCTGCTGGTACCTAATATGCACCGGTTATAAAATACCATAGTAGATCTTCATGTAACTATATATGCGCGTATGTAGGACCACACACAGTTTGAAAATAATCTTCTTATTCTGTAGAATTTCTACGTGTGTGAATTTTCAGGAAAATGCTATGCATACCAAATAGTGGATGTAACGTGTGTGTTGATTTGGTAGAATAATTTTCAAAGCAGTCGTATGTGCGTAAGTCTACTCTGAAACATGGTGTACCTTACACACATTTTTGCCAACTTTCTTAGGTGGGCTTTTGAGAATTATCCCTCTGTGAACATTTTCAGTGCAAAGTACGACACACCAAAAAACCTGAAAAGACAGAAAAAGCCAAATGTGCTTTCTGCGACTTCATAGAAATACTTAAATTGAAAATGGACAAAGGCTGCGAGGCCCATTCTCACTACATGCTGAAAAATTGCAGACCTTATTTGACTTGCACCTTTATACTCTCTTGCCTACTGATAAAACTTCTTTGTGTTTATCCATTGCTTTCTGACATTTCTGTACCATTTTTGCACTCACAACCCCTACTGAGAGGCCGTTGAATGCATCCATCAACTTTTCTGTGACAAAATGTTTTCCTATGTTCCCCTAATAGTCTCCTCCCCCCCAATTCCTCCCAGCTTCACATCATGACTCCTTGTTCTAGAATTTCCTTTACTAACTACGTTCTGCTCCAGTCACACCAAACACAATATCAATAAATAGGCAGGCAGATAGATAAATAAATAAATAAATAAAACCAAAGTGGGACTGCTACAATTTGTCGGGAGACTTGTGAATGTTTGAAATGTTATTCCCAGGATACTAGATACCATACCAGTCAAGCAAGCCAATAAAATGCTGTGATCAAGAATATCGAAGACATCCGGCACATCTAGTAAAGCAAGAATGAAATCAGTGCCAGTGTCAAGCCCATGACATAATACATTAAGGCTAGAAATAATCAGTGCTTCAGTACTATATTATAGATGAAATACAAATACAGTGAGTATCCAATAACACATGGAGTTACTTAAAAACCGACACTTCAGTGACCTTAACAATAAAGAGGTCCATATTCCAAAGCATTTAGCCAGATAACCTTGCAAAACTGGGAGACTGGGCATGCAGATGGCAAATTAAATTTAATGAGGACAAGTGCAAAGTGATGCACTTAGGGAAGAGTAACCCAAATTATAGCCACGCTCAGTGTGCAGCAGCAGCCAAGAAAGCAAATAGAATGCTAGGAATTATTAGGAAAGGAATGGAGAATATAACAGAAAACATCATAATGTATCACTCCATGGTGTGATCTCATCTTGAATATTGTGTCCATTTCTGGTCACCACATTTCAAAAAAGATATAGCAGAATTAGAAAAGATACAGAGAAGGGCAACCGAAATGATAAAGCGGATGGAATGATTCCCCTATGAGGAAAGGCTAAAAAGGTTAGGACTCTTCAGCTTGGAGAAGAGACAACTGAGGGGAGATATATGATAGCGATCTATAAAAGAATGAGTGGAGTGGAATGAGTAAATGTTAATCGGTTGTTTACTCTTTCAAAAAGTACAAAGTCTAGGGGACACACAATGAAGCTATTAGGTGATACATTTAAAACTAATAAGAGAAAATATTTTTTTACTCAACTCATAATTAAGCTCCGGAATTCATTGCCAGAGAATGTAGTGAAAGCTATTAGTGTAGACGCGTTTAAAAAAAGGTTTGGACAAGATCTTTGAGAAAAAGTCCATAAACCTTATTAAGATGCAGTTGCTGAAATCCACTGCTTATCCCTGAGATAAGCAGCATGGAATCTGTTAACCTTTTTTTGATCCCGTCAGGTACTTGTGGCCTGGATTGGCCCCTGTTGGAAACAGTACTTTGCTTGATGGATCTTTGGTCTGACCCAGTATGGCAAGTCGTCTTATTTTTTAACTGAAGATTTGGGCACTTATCTGGCTAAATTCTAGCTGGCTAATAAGATTTAGATTTAGAGACCTAAATTAGAAGTCTAGTTCTGAAAATCAGTGCTAAGCTCCTAACTTTGTTTTCCTGCCCAAACTCTGCCCCCTAGAGCCATCCCCATAGGTTCATAAATTTAGGGACCTAATGAAATTGGCAGACCAGTTTTCAAAGATATTTGAGCTTCACATTTTTGTATTAAGGAACCTACCTTTTGGCTTCCTTCCTAAATTTAGAGTCCTAGTTTCACTGGGTGCCTAAGTTTAGGATCCTGAAAAATGCATGGCTACAGAGGCAGAGTTAGGGCAGGGAAACAAAGTTAGAAGCTTAGCGCTGATTTGAGAACTAGGCATTTAATTTAAGAGCCCAAACCTAGGCAAATGACTAGCAGGCCTATATTTAGGAGCCTAAGATTTAGGTCCCTAAATTTATGCTAATTTTCAGCTGAATACTTAAGCTCCTAAATTCGGAAATTTTGGAAAATGGCACCAACCGGGACAGGTGTGAGGATGCACCTCCCCCTGATACGGGATCGAGGATAAGGTAAGGGGGCTCTGGAGGAGGTTGGGGGTCTTGAGCCTTTGAGGGGACAGGGAAAAGTGGCTTGGACCTAGGGGGGGCCACTGCCGCCATCGTCAAGCACATACTTTATTTTTATTTTGGGGGGAGTCGGGGCCAACTCAGCCACCGGCCCCGGGTTGAAACAGGGCTGAACACTGTCCCCCCACCCTCAACCTCCCCACGCTTTAAATGTGCGTGGGAGTCTCTAGAAGCATATTACGGTCCTGGGCTTCCCCCTGCACATCTAATGCTTCCCTAGGAGGATTTTTTTTTTCAAAATATTTTTTATTGTTAAGGGAATGTGCATAATAAATCAAAAAACATTCTCGACATCTAACTAGATAAATGATGCCTGACCGACGTGCCGCAAATGCGCAGTAGAGAGCAGCTGTACTGCGCATGTGTGGGCGAGCACGTCGGTCTTAGGCAGGGTAAGGAAAAAAAAAAACGTGGCAGCGGGCGGTAGCGGGCGGTGGTAGCGGCGGCGGGCGGCGGTAGTGGCAGCGGGCGTGGCAGCAGCGGGTGGTGGCGGGCGGCGGCAGCGGCCAGTAGCTAGGGAGGGAGGGACGGACTGAGTGAGAGGGAGGGAGGGGAGTGGGAGGGACGGAGAGAGGGAGTGGGAGGGAGTGACAGTGAGAGGGAGGGACTGAGGGAGGGAGGGACTGAGGGAGGGAGGGAGGGACTGAGGGAGAGAGGGAGGGAGGGAGGGCCTGAGGGAGAGGGAGGGAGGAGTGGGTGAGTGTGTGGGAGGGAGGTAGGTAGGGGTGGGGAAGAGTGAGGGGAGAGGGAGAATGAGGGAGAGGTGAGAGACAGGGATGTGAGTAAGTGGAAGGGGGAGAGGGAGAATGAGGGAGAGGTGAGAGGGATGTGAGTAAGTGGAAGGGTAAGAAGTTGTGGAGCAGAGAAAAAGGGAGTGGAGGAGGGCTGAGGGGGAGGGGATGGGATTGAGAGAGGGTGGGGAGTGACTGAGGGAAGGGGAGAGAGGTGGGAGTGACTGAGGGAAGGGGAGGGAGGTGAGAGTGAGGGGAAGAAGGCAGTGGGAGACAGAGGGTGAGTAAGACTGAGTGGAGGAAAGGGGAGGAGTGAACGAGGGGAAGGGGGAGAGAGGGAGAAAAAGTGTAGAAGGGTGCTGTTAGAAAATGGACTGAAAACAAAATGTAATGTAGCCTGTTTTAACGGGCTTAACGGCTTGTTATACATAAACTGAAGAAGTTCCAAAAAAAATCATTTAACTCGTAAGTGTCAACGACATTCAAAAACAAGAAACTCTAGGTCAGTACCACAGACCCTTGTTGTTTTCTTTTTCAAATGCCCCTTTTACTTCCCCACCCCTTAAACTCGCAGACTGCATCCCATCCATATTCAGTGTACTAGCCTTTCACAACTCATACATGCCACCCAGCTGTACCCATGCAACTCTCATCCATCCTCTTCTAACCACCTACCCACCTCCATCCACCCAGAGACCAGGGAATCAACCCCATACATTAGAATACCCAACAGTAGTCAACCTCGCCTGCACCTCGCAAGCTAATACTGTAAAACATTCCTGCCTGCTGGCATTTAAATATAGATCCAATTAGCATTTTTTGGGTGGAAGAGAGATATATCTTAAATTAGGCTGAAAAAGCAGGAACCCTGTACCTAATTTGCCTGTGGACATGACTCATCAGATCACAATCCTAGGCCACTGTAATCCTGGGAACACTGTCATGTCTCCTCTCCCAGTTTATCATCATATTATCATGATCCAGGTAGGATCACAACCCAATAAATAAACACAATTGCCTACTGTAAATGCCAGGATGCAGAGTTTAAGAAAGCAATTCTGGATTTCAATTTCATCACCTCCTCTTTGCTTTGTCACACGTAGAAAGTTATTGCAGGGTGTGTAATAATAATAATAATTAATCAAGCTTTTTGCAGGGTTTATATAGAACATTCCACCGATGCCTTTGTTTATGGACACAGAATTTCAGAGACATGTGGGTCCCCTGGAATGAAGCCACAGAAGCTTTCTGAGAGCGAGTACGCTGAATAATGGTTTCCAAAGGAAAGACTGAAAAAGAAAACAATGTTTTATAGATTTTAAAAGGATTAAGGGGGATAATGTTTGACTTCAGAACGCAAGGCCTTATGACTTTAAATGGGCATTGCTTTGCAGTACTGCTCGAATGTTTCTTATAGGTATGTGGACAGGCAAAATTTTATTCAGGTCATTTCATTTTTTTTTTTTCCGTTGCGTTTGTAATGAGCCCCGGACTCCTTGCCAGTATGGCCATAGGTACTCCTTGTTTTAGCTAGTGCAGTATAGGTTAGTAAGGAGGGGAAGGCACCATACTTTACAGTCCCGTCCATTGAGGGTGCTGGAATGGTTGTCCCCTTCAAAAGAACTTAAAAGCAGCTCTCTGCAGACGGAGGAAGTGACGTCACTTCCCATGCTGGACGCTTGAGACCGGGGCTCCTCACCCGACGGTGTTTTTCGGAGCAGCTTTTGCGTTATTCGCGGCGCTTTTTCTACCCACTGTGCACATTCGGAAGCGGAATACAAGGGCTACATGGCGGCGAAAAAATCTTCCCCTGATCTCCAACAATTCTCCTATACTAAGCTCGGAGAAGCGGCGGGGGCTGAGGCGCCCAAAATGGCGGCGGACACGGGGCAGCGGCAGTCGGAGGAGCTGGCGTGCACCCTGCCCGATTTAAATGAGGACTCTTCGCTTCGCGCAGAAATGCGCTCCTGGTTCACGGAGCTCCGTACAGACATCAAATCTTTTCAAGCTGAACTCGCACTTACCCTGCAGGAGATGAGGGAGGAGCATGCTACCATGGCACGCCAGCTGGCGGAGGCGGACACGCGTTTGGACGAACACGATGAGCGTTGGGCTGCACAGCAAAAAGATTTATCCGCCTTGCAGGCCCGACAGACAGAGCTTGCTGACAAGCTTGAAGACATTGAAAATAGAAATCGACGCTGTAATTTGCGCTTTAAAGGGGTGCCAGAAGGTGAGGCTTACCAGGACTGTACTTCAGTCATCCAGCGGATCTGCGCTATGATCCTGGGGGAGCAGGCTCCTGAAGGTGGAGAGCCCGCTTACAGTACTCAAATTGAGAGGGCCCACCGGTCGCTGGGGCCTAGGGTTGGCAATACCCCCAGAGACATCATTGTTTGCTTCCACTCATTCCAGTATAAGGATAAACTTGCTGTTGCGGCGCGCCGACAACGCATCTGGCGGAGGGAAGACCACGATATTGCAGTGTATGCGGATCTGGCTGCCACCACCCTGCGGAAGCGCTTTGCGTTTAAGCCCATTACCACAGCCCTCACCGCAGCGAAAGTCCGGTACAGATGGCTCTTCCCATTTGGGATCTGGTTCCAGGTGGAGGGGAAGTCGTACAAGGCTCACGCTTTTGAGGATGGCGTACAGGCGGCGAAGGAGGTGGGCTTGACTGTGGAGGTGCCCACTTCGGATCCCAAGGTTCCTAAGAGTCGACGCACGGAACCACCCAGATGGCAGCGGGTTCCCAAGGGGGGTAAACGCCTAAGAAGAAACCCCAGTGATGTTCGGGTGGAAGACGTACCACCATGACTTTTGTGACTATATATCTAACCTTTTCTTTTTCAGGCGGCCTTGTTATGGGCATGGCTCCTAGTGGACATATCTACGTTATTACTATGTTGGTTGCAGTTTTACACGCAGTGGTTCATACCAGTTGTTTGGGTTTTATATTTTAGCATTCTTATCTCTGATTATGCTATTTAGCCGCGAACGCAATAGTATTTTACGCTATTTAGGGGGAGGGGGGGCGTCCCTCTCGCTTCAGGATGGGTACTTCCTCCAGTAGATGCTGGGAACGATTATATCCTTCCCAGGTGCTTCAAAGGGGGCGGGGGAGGGAGGGGGGTCTCAAATTCTTCATAGGTATTTCGAGGGTCTTGACCTGGGGTTCAGTTGGTCTGCCATTTTATATGTCTGCCTTGGATTCTTTTGCTCAGGGTGGGGATGTCCCTGTCTCCTTACAGGGGCGGGTCCCCTACTTCTTTATCATGGCTACTCTTAAATTTGTTTCTCTGAATGTCAAGGGCCTAAATTCTGGGCGGAAGCGCAAACTTCTCTTTCAGGAAATGGGTCGTCTACAGGCTGATGTGATCTATCTCCAGGAGACGCACCTTAGAAAACGATATGAGGCCTTATTAAAAAATGCCCAATATCCGAACCAATACTGGGCTGCGGCCACTAAAGATCATAAATATGCCGGGGTGGGGATCCTTCTCAAAAAGGATTTACAATATGAGCTACTGGCTACTCATGCCGACGAGCAGGGGCGCTATATACTTTTGAATATTAGAGTGGGGTCTGAGAAGTACTCCCTTGTTTCAATCTATGGCCCAACTTCTCATAAGGAAGTCTTCTACTCTCACCTGTATGATACTCTAGCTACTAAAGCAGAAGGGAGTGTAATCCTGGGTGGTGATTTTAACACGACCCTGAACCCGGTATTGGACAATTCAACGGGGCGTAGTGCTGACTCCCTTTCAGTTCGGAAAGCCTTGAAACGCCTCCAATCCCTGGTTTCTGGGATCGGTATTTGGCGTTCTCGGTATCCCAAATCTAGGTGCTATTCATTTTACTCGCACCCCCATAATAGCTACTCTCGCTTGGATATGTTCTTGGTGGATAGGCTGCGAGTGAATATGGTACAGGCTGTGGATATTGAGCCGATCGTTTGGTCGGATCATTCTCCCATTTGGTTTACCCTACAAATCACGAATTATGATAAAGGGCAACGGTTCTGGCGTTTGAATGACTCCTTATTGGAAGATAGTGAGTTTCAACGTCAGATTGCCAGGGATATTCAGGACTATATGCATACTAACGACACTGAGGGGATGGATCCAGGGATTCTCTGGGAGTGTCTGAAATGTGTTCTGCGGGGCTCGTTTATTTCCCGAGCCACTTTTGTTAAAAAACGAACTGAGGGGGAGCGGCAGGGGTTGTTATTGCATCTTACAGGTTTAGAGCACTCTCACATGGGCGACCCCACGGATCTTCAGATTTCACAGGCAATCCAAGAGACCAAAGATAAGATAGCGCAATTGGATTCAGCTAGGATTGCTCACCAGTTAACCTTGGCGAGACAGCGGTTCTTCGAGGGGGGGAATAAAGCGGGGGAAGTATTTAGCCCAAACGCTGAAACGTAAACAAGCCCAAGCTACTATTCAAAAAATTAAGGGAGCAGATGGAGTGTTGTTGACCGATAACTCCACGATTAGACAGCGATTCCTTCAATTCTATGCCCAATTGTACAGTATGGACTCCCAGGTCTCGGTTGAGACTATCTCTCAGTATTTAGCAGATGTCCCATTACCAGAGCTTACAGCTGTCCAACGGCAGTTTCTGGATAAAGAAATTACTTTGTTGGAAGTTACGGAAGCTATCAACACTCTAAAAGCGGATAAGTCCCCTGGGCTAGACGGCTTTACGCCTCGATTTTATAAGAAGTTTGCCTCGATATTGGCACCCATTCTTCTTGTTTTTTTCAACTCTCTGAGAAGGGGCTCCGCTTTATCTCCCCAGACCAATACTGCAGGGATCACCATATTATTGAAGCCAGGGAGAGATCCCTCCCTATGTGGTTCGTACCGGCCTATTTCTTTACTTAATATCGATGTAAAGCTCTTGGCAAAAATTTTGGCTACCCGGTTAAATTGCTTCATTTCGCAGCTTGTCCATACGGACCAATCGGGGTTTATCCCGGGCCGGACAACTGCGGATAATGTGCATAAGATTTTTGACAGCATTTGGTTTGCAAAGCGCTATCGGGTCCCCACCATAGCTCTCTCCCTAGATGCCGAAAAGGCGTTTGATATGGTTCATTGGCCATATCTGTTTTGCACTTTGGAAGGCATGGGCTTTGGTGCCTCTTTCCTACACTGGTTAAGGCAATTATATAATGGCCCCCAGGCTTGTTTAAAGATCAATGGTGGTTACTCTCCCAATTTTACAGTTGGTAGAGGAACCAGGCAGGGCTGCCCGCTCTCTCCATTGCTTTTTGCTTTGTTCTTAGAGCCCTTTGCCATTAAAATTAGGGGGCAGGAGAATATACAAGGGCTCACGATGGGCAGGATTTCGTCTAAGCTCTCCCTTTTTGCTGACGATATTTTACTTACCCTCACCAAGCCCGAACTCTCACTCACTCAGTTGATGTCGGAGATGGAGGCCTTTAGCAAGGTCTCGGGTTTCCGGGTTAACTGGGAGAAATCGGAGATATTGAACATCAATCTCACCCCCCAGAGTGTAGCACATTTGAAGGGCTTGTTTCCCTTTCGCTGGGCCTCGTCCCATATCAAATATTTGGGTGTGCAATTGAGTGCGTCTCATGATCTTTTCACTCTTAATTATGGGTCTCTATGGAAAAATTTGGTTGGGGAAATGGAAGAGTGGAGCAGGTATCACATCTCCTGGATGGGGAGGATGGCGGTGTTTAAGATGTCCTTGTTACCAAAATTGTTGTATCTCTTTCAAACTCTTCCCATCCCTGTGCCTACCCCCCAACTTAAACTCTGGCAACGGAAATGTATGAATTTCATATGGGCTGGGCGGAGGCCGCGGGTGGCCCAGAGTGTCCTGTTTCGGCCTAAGGTGCAGGGGGGGCTCGGTGTGCCGGAACTTGCCCGATATTATTGGGCAGCCCATTTCAAAAAAGTGGTTGATTGGCATAAGGGTAGGCATCCCAAACAATGGATACAAATTAATCAGGAGCTACTTGGGGATACTCCTTTGCGGTCTCTTATCTGGCAACCCAAGAGGACATGGATAGTGGACCCGGGGACTGCTTTATCTCCTTCTATTTTGGACACTCTGGCGCTATGGCACCAGCATAGCGACCGACTTGTTGAGCGGAGAGAGTATCATGCTAGCTCCAGTCTATATGACCATAAGGACTTTCGTCCTGGACGGGATAATCCGGCCCTCCTTCTTTGGAAAAGGAAGGGAATTTTGGAATGGGGTCATTTATGGGGTTCGACTGGGATTAGATCCTTTCCCGATTTCCAACACCAATATCATTTGCCCGCTTCAGACTACTTTCCCTATATGCAACTCGCTCACTTTGCAAGAAGTACTCAGTTGGGGACATATTTGGCACTTGGTCCCTCTTCTTTTGAAAAATTATGTAAGAAAGCTGACACTTCTAGTCAGCTGTTATCGGGACTCTACAAACTACTGGCGAGGGAGGTTAGGACTAAAGCGAGCTTCCAATTGGCATGGGAAAAGGACTTGGGTATGGATATCTCTATTCCACAGTGGAAAACGATATTCCAAGGCCGCGGGAAGGGTTTTATAGCCACTTCCCTGATCGAAAATTCTTATAAGATTATGTATCGCTGGTACATGTATCCTCAACGGTTGCACAAATTTATGCCTCGGGTTCCTGACTGCTGTTGGAGGCGATGTGGGTCTCTGGGCTCTTTTATGCATATGTGGTGGGATTGTCCCATTTTGCAGACCTTATGGGTGGCTATCCGTCATTGGTTGGGGGAGATGTTGCCGGGCTTCCCAGTTTTTGGTCCCGCTCAGGCTTTCCTTGGGCTTAGGATTCAGGGTTTGCCTGATGACCACAATCGGTTGGCCCATTATGTCATACTGGCCACACGCATGGCGATAGCTAGGGCGTGGAAGGATCCCCGGACCCCAACTAAAGCAGAGATACAACAGCAAGTAGAAAAAATTTATTTATTGACTAAAATTACGGCTCTTCGACATAACACCAAGCCTAAATTTGACAAAACCTGGCAGTCATATACCAGATGGAAAGCCACTCAATCTACTGCTTCTTTCTGATACGCTCGGAGGTTGTCACTGTAGAGTAGTCTCTTATTTGGGTGGTTGCTTGTGATTTTCTCTAATATATCAACTTCTTCCTTGAAGTACCTATGGAGACGGGGGGAAGGGGGGGGATTAGGGAAGGAAAACACAGTGGGACTTATACAGTACATTTAGCTCCATTATGACACTAATTTTACAGGTGCATTCCGATATTTTTTGTTCTGTTTTGCCTTCTGATAATGTTCTGGACTGTCTCCTTGATATTCTGTATGATGGTTTGTATACTTGCCACTGTTAATAAATCTTTAAATTACAAAAAAAAAAAAGCAGCTCTCTGCTGAGAGACCTGGGGGCAGTGTAGTTGATTTTCGGAGTTATAGGAGCTTTTGGAGCCTTTTGTTAAGTTGGCTTTTTGCACCCTTTCCTTAAGGCTCGGGCAAATCCTGCCTGGAGTCTGTGAGTTCGCTTGGGGATCTGCCCTGCCTATTTTACTCCCTGGTGGGCAAGGACTGTATCTCAGGTTGTACTTGAGGGAGACTTTAATTTGTAAGAAACCTGGTAAGACCCCTGGGTACTGCTTGGCAGGAGGGCATAGGGAGCCCTCTCTCTCTCTGAGAGCTCCAGGTTCGGGAAGATCTGCCCTTCTGCACCCTCAGTCAGGACAGAGGACTGGCGGTGACCCAAAATCAGGACCTTCTCATGTTTTGCCTCCATTGTGAAAAAGAATCTATTTGAAAAGATCAGGGTGGAAGTTTTGGCTGCCCTTCTTCCTACCCTACTAAGGAACATCTGGAACTGCTTGTTCCTGAGAGGATCCCTCTCCTCAGAGATTCAATAAAGTGAAAAAAAAAAGAGAGAGAACAAACAACTAACTGTGAGAGCCTTTTGAGGCCACTGAGGACCCCTATCTGGAGTCTTCAACCCCTGTGGAAAGAGAGAGGATTTGAACTCTCTGTGTAGAGATGGCATTTTTGCTTTTTACCAGTTTCAGAGGGAATTATCCTGCCCCACCACAAGGATACCCTGCCTGCCTGGAAACTCCACTTAGCCAAGCCCTAGAGGGTAGATGTTTTCAGGACCCCTGGGTAAATGAGACCCATGCACAGATAGAGAGGGAAAGGACTGTAAATTCAAGAGGATTTCTGTGGCGCTGAGGACTGAGTTTGCTGTGCCACGTTTAATTTGATTAACCATCAGTAGAGACTTTCATTGTTGGATACTCAGTCAGTGGCTATGGTGTATTTCTTTGGCACATACAGGTCACACAGTGAGGAGGACAGGTACATCTCTCCTAGAAATAAGGAAGCATAAAGTTACCCCTGTCCCTCTGGGCCCAGAAAGAAAATAATCTCCCCTCCCCCCCCCCAACAAAGTAATCCACCCCTGGGGGGAAAGAGACAATGAACGAGCTGGCTAGAGTAGTTCTAGCCCCAGAGACCAACACGTTCTTTTATGGCCCCCATCGGAGAGCAATATAAACATAAAAAATAAAGCCCGCGTGTTTCCAAGACTATAAATAACCAAAGACAAAAGTCTCGGTGGAAAATAAATGAGTACAAAAACCCGTGAGCAAGACAGTGCCGTCTGTGTATATTTTGTAGGATCGCCACTTAATCAACCTAATTACTCTTTTAAGGGTTGAGAAAAGATAGGTCCGTTATTAATAATTTTTCAATTTTCAAAATTGCAAATACAATTTTACCAACAAATCCACGAGACTGATCAGAAAAGCTTACCAAGGCACCCTTTTCGTCCCTCAAGCCAAATCCTCACTAAGTAATAGGGCACTATCCACTGCAGGTCCTACCCATTGGAACACACTCCCACCAGAACTCAGACAAGACTCCTGCCAGATTTCTTGCAAGAAAAAACTGAAAACATGGCTATTCAGCCTTGCGTTTCCTTGAAGGCCCAAAATGTACTACCCATAACAACTTTGATTGGTCCTATATGTTATTAATTCACCCTTAAATCCTCCCCTTTCTTATACCTTCTTTCCTATTCACCCCTCCACCATCTTCCATTCCCCGTGTCCGCCCTCATTCTCCCGTCCCAGTATTCCTTCTCAATCCAGGCAATCATTCGCCTGATTTCTTTTTAACATTAATGGCACATTTACTCACTTTTTGTATAAGAATTGTTACCAAAGGTTTCTAAATGTTTAAATGTTCCCCGTTTTTTATGTAATGCTCACAAGCACTCTTATTTGTTCCATGTTCTTTGTTCCATGTAATGCTCTTAGGCAAGTTGAATTGTTTCACTGTAAACCGGTTTGATTTGCATCCAATGCAAGAAGATCGGTATATAAAAAACCAAAAATAAATAAATAAATACAGTGTGTTGTTTCAGAACTTGTCAAAATTTCAATGTAATTTAAATATCCAAAACAAAAAGTGAGCTGAAACCCAAATGAAAGTCCATAAGAAAATCAGTAACTTATCTGGTGAGGCAAGAGCCTTGTAAAAGTCCCCTGACATGGCTCCATGTTTCGTTAAGGTCTGCTTCAGGGGGATCTGTAATCTGTAAACCAGCTCACCGGTGGACAGTCCATGACCATGTAGGATTCAGAAATCATTCTTTCTTTGTTTGACCCAATGGAGAGCCAGCCAGCACCCCAGGGATTGGGTTACACATTTTTAAAATTTTGTTTCTATTAGTTTTGATACTTTATGTGCATATCTTTGGTTTTATGTGCAGAAAGTCATTCTTTATGTGAATAAGTATTATTTTAGGCACATAAAAATTTACACTTGTACAGCAAACAAAACAAATGAAGCAACTCCATAGCCCTAATTTCCTATATTTGTTTGATGTTATCAGAATCCTGCCTGCTGTTCTGTGCATTCCAGGTTACAAAGGATGATGGGCGGAATAATTCTTTATTTAGGATGACCTGATTTATGCGGTGTTCCAGTTGAAAAATTCAAACTGAGGGAATCATTTGCTTCTGATATTTCGGTTTTGGAGGGTAATGGGGATTTACTGGAGATGGGCAACTGTTCAGGAACTGGAAATCAAGGTAGATAGTGCAACACTTGCATTTCAGCTGAGAAATGGTGGTGTTAATGGTCTACCAAGTGCATTCCTTAAAGTTTCTGTGAAATAATGTCTATGTTGAGCTTCACTAGTGAACCTGACCAGCAGTCGGGATTTTCATTATGCTCCTGGATGAATACTAGTTCTCATAGAATTTAATAGACCAACAATGTGAAGAAAGGAAGTGACATTACTTCCCATGTAAATGTCTCCTCTTCCTGGAGCTAGTCTTATCAATAGGGAGGACCATGGCATCAGTGCTCCTGTGGCAGGAGTTGATGTTGAGATCCCTCTGGACCAGAGACAGCTTTTCTCCTCCCCTCCTTCCCACTGACAGACATTGCAGACATTTTTGCTGGAAGCAGTTCAGCTAAGATCCAACACAGCTGGAAATGAGCACTGCAAACTCTGTGGGCTATAGCTTTGTAGGAGTCCTATGGCATGACTGCCCAAATATGGGGTGTGAACCAATTAATTAGATCCAGAATTACTATCTGCTTCAAGGGTCAGACCAGTAGGGTCATATTCTCTCCCCTTCCATCAAGGTCAGTAAACAGGGTTTTAATGTCACCCACTGCCCTCTAGCCTGGTCCATATCTATCTTGAGGGTTTTAGAGGTTGTTTTCTGCCCCAACTGAATACTTGCAGGAAATATGTCAGACAAGGAGAAAGGTATCCTAGAGAGCAAGATGCTTTATCGCATGCTGTAAAACACTCTAGGATTCCAAAGCTGGATCGTCCCATATTGTGAGAAGCCTCTGTCTAATCAAGATTCATAGGAGCAAAGCCGTATGCATGATGACATTGTCAAGTAGCTTAATGAAATGCACATCCATCTGATACTTTATTCATTACAAAGCCACTCCAGACTTGCAACAGGTACTCTGAAAGTCCTAAGTCTTCCAGTTCCTCTGTTAGGTGATTTCTTTAACTGACAAGAATCTGAACTAAGATCTAAGAGTTCACCGTCAGGAGCATCACATGTGTCAGATAGCGAGGAAGGACAGTTGGTAAAGTTAAGAACATAAGAATTGCCATACTGGGTCAGATCGAGGGGCCACCAAGCCCAGTATCCTGTTTCCAATAGTAGACAATTCAGGTCACAAGTACCTAGAAGGATCCCAAAAAAAGTGGATAGATCCTATGTTGCTAATTCCTAGGAATAAGTAGTGGCTTTGCCCAAGTCTGCCTGGTTAATAAGTTTATAGACTTTCCCTCCAGGAACTTGTCTAAACCTTTGATATCCTGTCAACTATGAGCTCACTTGTCAGAAAATTGGTGACATCATGCCTTGACATGATGGAGGCCCTACAAAGAGCCCTCTGAAGCCTTTAATAAGCATCAAAACAGGACAAAAGGCAGGTCCCAATCCATCAGGCCATTAGTCTTATCAAAAGAGAATGGGTCAGCCCAGACAACAGGTATAGCACAATTTTCATCTCCTTTGTCTATATCATTTTGAAGCTATGGCCTCCAGAGTTAGACATACTTCAGAAGAAGCCTCGCCAGTGATGTGCACAGAGTCATTATCATCTCTTCCTTTCTGCTGGCTACATTTTCCCAGTGTACCATAGCATATCCGTGGCTCTCATCAATGCCTTATCATGTTGTTTAATAATTATGATATCATTAGATATTATCTCCTCAAGATCTGTCTCTTGATTGATGATTAGCTGTACCTCACTCCTTCCTCATCATATACTACTGCCTTGGCCTTTTGTGCCCCAGATGCATGACTCTGCATGTCTTTTTTGAGCATTTATCAGGCTATGCTTCTGTTCCCAGCCTTTCTCCATTCTCTTTCCTCCCAACACATTCCCCGCTTTTGCTATTTATTTATCCTTCACCCCCTCGCTTGTTCACGCCTGCTACATTGCCTTTTGCTTTCTCAATATTGTTCCACCCCCACAATACTTCCCCATAGCCAATCTCTTATATAATTTTACTTTATTGCTCTTTCTCCTTGAGTTCATATTACGGTTTCTCTTCTCTTAAATTTTTTAAGTTCCTAACTCCTTTGTTAAATCTGAACCAGTTCCATGTAACTCCGTTTTTCCAGTTATCTGTTATATGTAAACCAGCATGATGTACAGACGAATGCCGGTATATAAAAGACGTAAATAAATACATACATTTTTCCTGTCTCCTGAATCTTATAGGAGTCAGTTTCATGATCTCCAGTCTTCCCCAATAAATTTCTCATGTGTCATAGTGAGGAACATGTGAGAGACTAGAGGAAGGGCTGTTACTACTTTTGATAGTAGACCCCCCTATGAGGGCTAGATTCCCTGCATCTGTTTCTTACTTCTCAAGCTCTGCCTCAGGGTGCCTACACCACTTCTCTCCCTTTCTATGAAGCTTATGACATGTCAAGTTTCCTCATTTCCATCTTCCACTCTCCTCTCTTCCCTACAATCTTCCCGAGTACTTGGCTAGCTGCTCAAGGAGCATGGGATGGGAGTAGCACAGGCCTGAGGTGGGTTGTGGTGACTTCTGAAGTCGACCACTGAGGCAGCTGGGAGAAATATGCCAAACCCCCAACCTTAGCTCACCCCCAGAATTCACATCCTGCGTTCATCTGCCTGCTTTGTAGAATGTCTCAAGCTAAAATCCTGTGCCCATGCTGACTTCATTGTTATGCGCAGAAGTGCCAGGCTCTGCAAAAGGGGTGGACTGGGGGCATGGTCTGGGTGGGGAAGGGTGGGGAGCGGGCCAGGACAGCGCCATTAGCCACTGTCCTGGGAAAGCGCGCGCCAGCAGCTGGCTGGCGTGCGGAGTTTACTTCTGCTCCCGAAGAGCAGTAAGTATGGAAATAAAAAAAATTGGGGCTATCTAGGTTAGATTTAGGGGTCGGGGTGGAGAGGGGGAAAAAGGAGGGAAAGTTAGGTAGGTGGGGAGGGAAATGGGAAGAAGCCTGATCGCGTCGCCACACATCATTTTAAAAATCCCCTGCCCTGTGTGCGGAGGAGGCCACCTGCCCAAATATGCACGCGCTGACATTAAAATCTGGTGCGCATGTATGCTCGGGAAACTTATTTTAGAACATGCGCACGCCGATGCATGCATGTTATAAAATTGGTACATCTCTTAAAATCGACCCTTGTGATTATACCATTCCTCAAAAAACTCTCACTGGATCCTACTTGCCCTGTTAACTATCATCCCATATCCTTCATCTCTTTTGCATCCAAACTACTCAAATATGCTGTTCACTTCTGCTGTCTTGACTTTCTTTCATCTCAAGTTATTCTTGATCCACTCCAGTCTGGTTTTTGCCTTTTATATTCAGCAGAAATAGCCCTTGCTAAAGTGTCCTATGACCTGTTTGTGGCTAAAATGAAACATTTTTACTTGATCCTTACCCTCCTTGACCTATCTTCTGTGTCTAAACAGACGTGAACATTTCTGGATTTTCAAACTACACTCTGTCCATCGTCGTTGATTTAGAATATCACGTTTTGTTTGAAGCTGTGATTAACTTGTTTGGACGTAAGAGGACCTGGTTGAGAACTTCTTTGAGCTCCAAGGAAGTAGTATCTAAGGTGAACATGAGGCATAGTAGACCTGGTTGAAACCTGCTTTGCATTTATAAAGGATTTATAAAGGATTTTGAGGCTATTTGGACAAGGGTGTCTGTTGTTCTGCTTTCGTTTGTTTCAATTTTAAAAACATCTATCGTGTAAGATATATTCATTGTTTTTGAGCATTTGTGGATGTGTTCTTCCGGTTTCTAGAAGACGACCTGTTTGAAAACTGTATGTGGCATAGGAATTTCCGGTTGAGGCATAAAAGGCCGGAAGGATCCGCCATGTTTTGTTAAGTTGCGGGTCTGAATTCAGACTGCGGGAAGAAGGTGCATATTGAGCCATGCAAAAGAATTTGTGCTGATGGAACGGCAAGAGAAATTAGAGTCGTTTATGAAATGAAGTACAGGTTTTGAAGATAGTTTCCCCTGAAGCAGGACCGGTTGGTCTGAAATGTGATCGTGTCGGGATCTTTTGGGACTCTTTAGAATACATTCAGATGAGTGTTGCGCCATTGGATTATTGATTGATTGTGACTATTGCAACATGAACTTTAATGGAATGCTCATCCTATAACAGATATTTGAGTTCGTCAGCAGGAGGATTTTACATTTCAATATATAAACAAGAAAATGCAAAACAATTTTTGAAAATAGTGACCCATGACCAAATTATGAGTTTGATTGATATACAAACTCTGTGAGTGTGGGTCCCACAAAATTACATTATTGTATAATTTAGGTGTTTGATCTTACACTGTGGCTTTATTATAAAAAAAGTAAAATAGACCAGTGAAACCTATTTAGTTTTGCTAGTGTTTAACTCTGGTTGTGCCATTGGGCTGACCTGAAATTAGCCTGATATACTTATCCTGCTAACTTTAAGATAGCTGGGTATATTCAGTGGCGCAGCAATCCGGTTAAATTAGCCAGTTAACTTAACTAGCTGCTTCATGACTGAATATCAGCCCTAATGTGTTCCATGTCTCACTGTTGAAGCTTGCCATTCTCTCTTGGCCAGGCAGACCGCCCCTCCAGACCACTGAAGTTGCTACTGAAGAAGACAATTCAAGGCCTAGGAAATTTTATATTCTCGAAGAGTCCAAAATCAGCTGCAATACATTATATCCTGTAAGAACTATGGACCCAAGGAGAATTCTTGGGAGCTTGCTTCTTGCCTGCAAGCCCCCTAACTCATATCTGAATTCCACAGGAGATTTCCCCATAAACCCAAGCCCAGAGACAGGGGAGGAGGCTTTGGAGGGGGGTACTGTTAGGATTCGTGGCTCATGGGAGGGTCCTGTGAGCCGCAGCACTTACCACAGATAGCTGTTGCTGAGCCCATCTTTGCAGCTGAGATGCTGCTGCCATTCTGCCCCTGCCGTAAGTTCCCTAGACACACACGCATGGCGCCTCTCAAAGGCTCCGCGGCAGGAATCTTGGCTACCAGCACCCTCCGATGTCATCAAGGCTCCTACTTAAGCCTCAGTGCCGCAGCAAGCAAATGCCTTAGCAATGGGTCTCCTGCCTTGCAGTGCATGTTAGGAAAAACAAAAGAGATAGATGCCTTGGTCTTTTTCAATTCCTTTATTGAAGTGGAGATGTAAAAGAATGATATAGCCCGACTCTGGCCGAGTTTCGCTGTTTGCGCTATGGGTGCCTCAGGGGCTAGAAAATCAAATCATATAAAACATTGTTACAATAAATAATTTACTAAAACACTAAATACAATGTTGTATGTGCTGGGACCATGCCATTTCAGCACATTTTTGCATTTTTTTCACATTCATTCACAATCATATGTTTTGTTTTATAATCACTTAACTTTGCACATAAAGGAAGAATCATTTTCTAATACATGGCCATTCCCCTTTTGTGAGAATAAAAAATTATTTAGCATGGCAAATACACATTTCACAATGCAGAACATTACAAGATGCATTGACAGTAATTTATTAATTGCTTTGTTCACATGTAGGGTTAAGAACACTTCATTCTTCAATTCTGCAATGCAAGTAATACCTATTTGAGTAGTAATCTGATAACACATAGCCGGCACCCGCCTCTGTGACTTCAATAACACTTAAATACACTGCACCCGATATTAATCTTTTTTTCAATGCTTTTCAATAAGTGATATAAGTGAATTATACCCTATAAAATTATTTATTTATATATATATATTCAGTGCTCCAAAAAGCAGTAATGTTAGTCATATATACAAATATATACATATTTACAAAAATATTTTTTACAATATGATTTTTCATGGAGCTTATTTTTCCTTATCGATCAAACAGAAAATTTATGTTCACATATACATGAAATAATCGTGGTATAATCAATATTTTGACTTATACTTTGATTTGGTGTAATAATTCCTTTTAATCATTTTAGCGGCAATATTTTAAGATATACCGCGTTGATTGGTTTTTTGATTTTTCAACTTTTCACTGTTCGTCTTAGAATGCACTTCACATTTTTTGCAGGAACTCCTTTTTTTCAATACAAGATAGCACTTGAGTCAGAAACAATACTTCTATTTCTTTTTTGTATTTATTCAATTTGTAACATTTAACAGCGAGCAGACTTGCTTTTTCATAAGAAATCTACCAGACACTTTGTTCACTTATTATATGTGCTAGGTTTTTGTCATTTCAGCACACATTTATATTTTTCTATATTTTTCCATATTCATTCACAAATTTGTTTGGTTTGATAATCATATAACTTTGCACATAAAGGAAGAATCATGTTTCCAATACACAGCTGTTCTGCTATTGTGAGAACAAAAATTATTTAGTACAACAAACACATTGTACAACACAGTATGATTTGAGACACAATAGCAATAATTTATTAATTTCATTATTTACTTTTATTAATAACATGTTTATATTATTCATACAAATGGTTTATTAGTTGTATAACAATTCTTTCATTTAATCATTTGAGCGCCTGTATTTTTTTATATATTTTTTATTTAATTTAAATGAGTCTTAAATGCAGATTTTATCAATAACCAATTCATCTGCTTTTATATTAGGAGTATTATTGATTTCTGCTGCATTATATGACCATTGTGATGGTTTAATCCAGGAACTATTAGATATATCGTATTCACGAGAATATGATTGACTGTACAAGCGATAAGGTTAGTTTTTAAAGATAAACAATAACCATAAGTTTATTTTGGCATACACAGTTTTAATCACAATATTTCATTATTTATTTTTTGTTCACACACACTTTCACAGATCTAATATTGTTGCGGATCAGACAGACATTAATATCTGTATCATAATCAAGAGTCCATGAACGTACAATTAAGGTAATATAGTCCATCAATATATTGTAGATTACATTATTGCATATAACCAATATTGTTTTATTTCATGAACCGTGAAGATGTTTCAAGATTTATTAAAATTGTTTTAAAATTGTTTTATTCCACATGTCACCATTTCAGAATATTATTTAAAAGTTCTTATATACATTTTTAATTTTTGTATTTATTAATTTCTCAACATTGTATTTAGTGTTTTAGTAAATTATTTATTGTAACAATGTTTTATATGATTTGATTTTCTAGCCCCTGAGGCAGCCGTAGCAAACGGCGAAACTCGGCCAGAGTCGGGCTATATCATTCTTTTACGTCTCCACTTCAATAAAAGAATTGAAAAAGACCAAGGCATCTATCTCTTGTTTTTCCTAACGACTTTCATAGATCGCCTACCTTCGTGCTTCTTGGGACCTTGCACTGCATGTTATCCTGCGTTCCTGTTTCCTGTCATTTTGTGACCCTGGTTCCTTGCCTTGTCCCTCCTAGCCTTGGACCACCTTGCCTTCTCCAGCCTTGTTTTCGTTTGCTTTCCTCATCTAGCTTCACCTTGTCTAGCCTCACCTTATCCTATTTGTCTTGTCCAGTGTCTTCAGTATGTCTTTGTCCACCCTCTTCAGATCTTGACTTCTTGCCTAGACCTGACCATGATTTCCTGCTGCTGGACATGACCACAATTGCCTGCCACCTGGATCTGACCCCTTGCCTGGACCTGACCACTCTTGTTAGCTACCTGCCCCGACCTTGGCCTGTCTCAGACTCCGTTATTCTGCTGCCTGCCCTGACCCCAGTGTATTTCTGGACTTTAGTTATCTTCACCGCCCTAGGGACCTGCCTAATTCCTGCTGGCCGCCAGAACCCCAGGGCTCAACCTGCGGGGCAGGTGGCTGTTAAAGGTGAAACTCAAGACTGTCCTGCTACAGGGTGTGTTTACCAGCTACCAACGTAGGTCTCGTGCTTTCACCCTTGAGGCTGCATCAACTGCGCCTCAGCACAAAGGGCTCACACAACTACTACCCTTCACATACCCCTTCTTATGAACTCTGCTTATCAGGCAAGTCACGCCTATCTATGTCCTTCTCCTCTACTGCTGACTGCAAACTCTGTGTTTTCCACCTGGCTTCACCCGTATGCTTGGAATAGTCTTCCTGAGTTGGTGCGTCATACTTCCCTCTCTTACCTTATTCCAGGGGTGGCCAACTCTGGTCCTGAAGGGTCACAATCTGGCTTGCTTTTTAAGATATCCATAATGAATATGCATAAGATATACTATTGAGGCAGTACAGGTAACTCTCTCTCATGCATATTCATTGTGGATATCCTAAAGACCAGAACTGTTTGTGACTCTTGAGGACTTGAGTTAGTCACCTCTTCCTTATTCAAATCCAGTCTAAAAATCTACTTTTTTGGGTCTGCTTTTAAATCTTAACCCCTCATTATCCCACTTACAACCTTATTTATTCCTATCCATGTTCTTAATAAATGAAATTCCCAATTCTCTTCACTGTATGCTTTTCTTGATTAGATTGTAAGCTCAGTTGAGTAGGGACTGATTCTTAATGTGTTTTAGTACAGCACTGTGCATATCTAGCGCTATAGAAGTGAAGTAGCAGCAGTACAACCCTTTCATCTTTCCATGTTCTCAGTATTTCATCTCCTGTCTCCCCTCCCCCCATCACACACTTGCATTGCTCCTTCTCCCTCTTTCCTGTGTCACCCTCTCATTGTCACTCCACTTCACCACACTTCTTCCAAGCTGCTTTCTCTCTCTTTCTCTCTCTTTCTCTTACAATCAAAAAGGAATAACTTCAGCATCTGCAGCATCGTTGACAGCTCAAGGCTGATTTGCTGATTTCAGGGAGACCAATTACACATGCCCACTTCTTCCTCAAAGAATGTGCCATTATCATGCGTATTAAGGAAACTGAAAAGATATTGTACATACAATACAAAAGTTAATAGTTGTTAAAAGTCACTTATTCTGCTGACTAAATTGAAAATACAGGATTTTTTTTTTTCAATTTTGGTTGTCTGACTTTTGATTTCTTATTTTGCTATTCTGTTTCTTCTCTGCTCTCCCCTGGTAAGTCTTCTGACTCTTTATTCCCGGTTTTCTTTTTTTTCTTTAACTTTATTTCTGTCTTTTCTTCATCTCTCCCTCCCCTTTGCCTTTCATCTCATTTCTCTTCACCTCTATCCTCTCCAATTCTCTATCCCTCTTCCATAAATATCTCTTAATAATTTTCCTTTCTACATTTTATCCCTATAACCATCTTTCTACTTTCCTGCTCTAAAACTCCAACTTTTCCATTCCCATCCCTTGACCTCCTCATCTGTCACCAACTGCCCCCTTCCCACCATCTCTCTGTGGTTCTGGCTCCCCTTCCTTTGCTCCTGATCCCCATCTCATTTTACTAGGTCCTCCAAATGCTTTGACCACCTCTCTTCCCCCCCTTCCTAGCCCTTCAGAAGTTGCAGAAGAAAAAGTAGGGGCAATCTTACTTCTTTCAGGCCCTCTAGTCTGTCTCGTTCCTCCTCTTAATCACCTTTTCAGTTCTCGCCCATATCTACCGGTATATCCATCACTTTCTCTTTTCTTGTCTTCCTTCCATCAACACCAATATTTTTGCCCCTCTCTCCCTCCACTTTTCTCTCTCATCCTTGGTTCCTCTCCCCCAGAGTTACAGGCTGTCTTCTCTATTTTTTGCTTCCTTCCTTTGCCCTACGCTGCAGGTTTAGTTTCTCCTTTTCAAATTTCACCCCACCCTACATTCGGGTTCCTGTACCTCAAGAGTTTCCCCCTCATTCTCCCTGTCCCCCATTCAGGTCCCATGGGACTCAGAACAGCAGCTGCAAGCTCCTAATTTTAAGCAGTTACTCGAGCAAACGTAATTCGCGTATCTTCCTTAGGACTTTGTAGGCTTTAAATGCGCTCAGGTAAGCAGATTTTAAAATATGCTCTCGTGAAGGCCATTCCCAATTTTCCCAAATAGTCCACCAGTTTACTTAGTCCGCCTCAAGGTCATCCAGACCCCTCTGGTTCTTCACCCTTTACACCCCCCAGTTTACCCAGACCCCTCACCAAGTCCATTTAAGCCTAAATAGAGATTTATGCAGACTTACACCTCATCAAGATCTGAAGTAAATATACATGGCTAACAGGTTGCCACATGCTGCGGCCATCCGATTTAGAATATGGATTTACACGCATAAACGTTGGACCCACTCTGGAATGCCCTTGACCTGCCCCAACTCTGCCCCCTTTTTTAATATTTGTTCACACAAATATATGTGCATAATTTGCTGCTTTTAAAATATGCATTCCTCGTGCGCAGCCTTTTAACATGAGCAATGCTTTAACAATTCACTCCTAAGGAGAAGGGAGTTATAGGGGTTAGAAGCTTCCAACCATAGAGTGACTTTTCCCAAGAGTACCTAAGGACCTTTCCTCACCCTATTCACATTTTAAGCAACTTCAGTTTGAGAATCCTATATCTTGGCACATGGTCCACGTTGCTGCAGCCTGTGTGAAGTAGAAATTAATGGGAAAGAGGAGGAACAGGGAACAACTGCAGAGAATATGAGCAAAGAAGTCATAAGAACATAAGACTTGCCATACTGGGTCAGACCAAAAGTCCATCAAGCCCAGTATCCTGTTTCCAGCAGTGGCCAATTCAGGTCACAAATACCTGGCAGGATCACAAGGGGTAGATAGATACCATGCTGCTTATCCCAATGAATTTCTGCAACTCCACCTTAATAATGGTTTATGGACTTTTCTTCCAGGAACTTATCCAAACTTTTTTTTAAACACAGCTACACTAATAGCTTTCACCACATCCTCAGGCAATGAATTCCAGAGCTTAATTATGCTTTGAGTAAAAAAATATTGACTTTTATTAGTTTTAAGTATCACCTAATAACTTTGTGTGTCCCCTAGTTTTTGTACTTTTTGAAAGAGTAAACAACCGATTAATGTTGACTTATTCCATTCCACTCATTATTTTATAACCCTTTATCATATCTTCCCTCAGCTATCTCTTCTCCAAGCTGAAAAGTCCTAACCTCTTTAGCCTTTCCTTATAGGGGACTTGTTCCATCCCCTTTATCATTTTGGTCACCCTTCTCTGTACCTTCTATTATTCTGCTATATCTTTTTTGAGATGTGATGACCAGAACTGCACATGATATTCAAGATTAGATTGCACCATGGCACGATACAGAGGCATTATGATATTCTCAGTTTTATTCTCCATTACTCTATTTGCTTTCTTGGACTGCTGCTGCACACTGAGCAGAAGATTTCAACGTCTTTTCAACGATGACACCTAGATCCTTTTCCTGAATGGTGACACCTAATGGGAACCTTTCATTGTACCCCTCATCAGGCTGCACCTGGGGCAGGTACCCTGTTTTCCCTACCCTTGTTATGACTCTGTGATAACAAGGGTGGGCACTCCAGAAGCTTTCTTAGATCACTCTACGTTGTTTTCATGCTATCTGGCACATCCACTCTATTGCATATCTTAGTGTATCATCTATGAGTAGACAATATCGCGTTTGAAAATATTAAACAGAACTGAACCTAGGATTGATCCTTGAGGCAGCTAACCTTTTCCTTGGAGTGAACTCCATTTACCTTTGCCCTCTATTTTCCATTGCTTGACCATTCCTTTTGCCAATCATTTCTATAGGTGCTAATAATTCATTACAGGGAAACAACATAAAGCATTTTAAAAACTGAAAAATTGCTTTCAGTTGAAATGCCAGCTTTATCTATTTAGTACTTTTTCCTATTACAACTTTTGTTATAATACTGAATTTGACTTGACAGAGGAAGAATTTAGCTGTCCTTAGAAGTTTGAAATATGAAAACTAATGACCTTAATAGGGCTTCTCATTGCTATTTTGTTTGATTTTAAACTTATAAACTTTGCGTACAACTGCATGATATTCTGTCTTTGTTTTCTGAATGATAAGCTCGCTACCTCACCAAGGAAGCAGCATTTTTTATGTGTGTGGGCTATGGGTTAAAGAAATTAAACAACCTCTTAAATTAATCAACCAGATAAAATTTACTTTGAATCAACTAAACCCATTAGAAACAGCCAATGACTATGGCAAATTACTTCCAGTTCTTTTTTATTTTTTTTGGAGAAAATGAACTAAACAAGTCCTTTTTTGCTGTACTTTTAGATCTTCAGCACCGAAGGAGAAAAAAACAAAGCAAAACAACTGTCAAGTTTCTTGCTAAAAATGTGTTTAAAATACAACAAATGAGTAAACAATGCTTGGTTTAAGTCATCTTTGTTAATGTTAGAACTAAATAGTTCCTAACATTAGAATGTTCTTTGAAATAAATAGTCAAAAGTGAATTAAGTAGGATTATCTTGCAAGAAGGATAAGATGCTTATAGCTTGAGCTATGTAGTCAAAGATTTTTGCAGCTGGCATAAGACAATCTGCTGTATATAGTGCTACCTTCTAAGTCCTATTTGCTAACAGATTTATGTGTCCAAAATATAAATACCCTCTCTTTCAGTTTAGTTATATACAAAGCATTTTAATGGGAAGGCAACTATCAAATCTCGGACTTCATGGGTCTAGTAATTTAGCAGATCAGGGGGCCGACAGACTAAACTGCGCAGAAATTTGAGCAGTACTTGCTATGTTCTGCATGGAAGATTTCTACCAGGCTTCGTATGCAGATAAGCCTAGTAGAAAACTTATGCACAGACGTTTCTTGTAGATTGAATACTGTGTACAATTCTGGTCGCCGCATCTCAAAAAAGATATAATTGCGATGGAGAAGGTACAGAGAAGGGCTACCAAAATGATAAGGGGAATGGAACAACCTGCAGCACTGCTGGCCACCACCAGAAACCAGGCCGGCGTTACTGATGAAACAAGGACCAGAGCTGCTGACCGCTGCCAGAGACCAGGCTGGCAAGGCCGAAGATCAGAGCCGCTGGCCACTGCCACCTGAGACCAGGCCAGCAGGGCCAAAACAAGCTGTTCAACTGGGGACCGGTGTGTGTGTGAGTGTATATAGTGTTTATGTGAGACAAGGAGGGTACTTCTTTGTGTGTGTGTGGTATGTATGTGACACAGGGAGGGTACATCTGTGTGAGTGTGGCGTGTATGTGAGACAGGGAGGGTGCTTTTGTGTGTGTGGTGTGTATGTGAGACAGGGGAGGATGCTTCTATGTGTGTAAGGTGTGTATGTAAGTGAGGGAGGGTGCTGCTGTGTGTGCGTGCGAGAGAGAGATGGAGCATGTTTCTGGCTGGCTGTGACTGAGAGAGTGGGGGCATGTGTGTGATTGAGAGCTTGTGTGTAAGTGAAATAGAGAGAGCTTGTGTGTGATTGAAAGGCTGTGTGTAAGTAAGAAAGAAAGAGCATTTTGTGATTGAGAGAGACTGGTAAGAAACTGGTCCTGAGGATGTGTCTGGTGTGTGTGTGTGTGAGAGAGAGAAGAGACTGGTTGTGGTCCCTAAGGAAGAGGACCGTGAGGGCAGCTTCAGCAGCAGCTACTGCTGCGTCTGGTGTGGTCTGCAAGGGAAAGGAGTAGGAACTGCTGGTGAGGGTAAGTAAAGGTGGCTTTTTAAGTTCATTTTTCTTAATTGACTGCCATTTTAATTATTGGGTATTATGTGATGTGTCTGCTGTTTTGAAATATTTTATTGATGTTTAAAGAATTTTTAATAATTTTTAATTGTTAGATCTTGTTCTGTTCATCAGCTGTTTTGAAACATTTATTCATATAGTTTTACAATTATTTCTGTGTGGGAATCTATAACAGCTTGGTTTTTTCTGTTTTCCTAATTAGATGTGTATTGATGTTTAGGGTCTGGTTTTATATTTGTAGTGTTGCCTTTTTTATAGGTAGGGTTGTTCTATTTGAGTGCATGCCATAATGCAGGTGTAACTGTGCGGATTAGTTTGTGTGCATTATTACAGATCTTGGTGCTATGTTAGGTGTTATATTTCTGTTTCATTTCTTCAGTTTTGCACTACATGCAGAGTGGCTTTTTTGGGTTTCCATTCCAGTTTCTGTCTCCATATTTGTAGTTTGTGGTCTATCTGTACTTGGTGAAGGTCGATCTTGTGTGTATGACCGAGGTGACATATGTACGCTAGTAAAATACCTCACCTTGTTTGTTGTGTTTTCGCAATAGGGCATGCATTGGTGGTGAACTGATGTCTTTTTATAAGTAGGGCTAGTGCGCCTGGTAGTAGAGGGAGTTTATATTGCTGTTATTGAGATAACACCAAATATCTTTTTTTGTATGGTGAGTTATACAGGGAATGTTCTAGTTCAGATTTATACCCATTACTGAGGTATTTGTGACTGTCATGTGTTCATGTGTCACTTATGTGGGAACTATCTATCAGGTGTGTCCTGACAGAAAAAAGGTTGAGAGCCCCTGCACTAATGTATCGAGGACCTTAGTTTTATAAGGATTTAAAGTCTAGTGATGTTAGTATCTTGAATCTTGAATTGAATTCTATATAAAATGGGCAGCTAATGTAAAGAACTTAGAGCTACTGAAATATGGCCATGAAGTGTAAGATTTAGTAAGATATGGGCTGCATCATTCTCTACTAATTGTAATCATATGACTTTGATATAAAAATTACAATAATCCAATTGAATTGCAATTAACACATGAATATTACTGTTGCTAGATTATCAATGAAGATAATACTTTGCCCAATTACATGAAATCCACAAACAGTTTGTGGATTTCATGTAATTGGGCAAAGTAAGCACCGATTATAGTTGAGATTTGACTCTGAAAAGTTCGGAGTCTAAAATTACACCTAAGTTTCGTGCTTCTGATTTCAGATGCAACTCAATTCCATTCAGGATTAAACACGGTGCAGCTAAAGGAATTGTAGTTTCCTTGATTCAAAGTATCTTTGTTTTCTGATGGTTTATCTTATGCTTGTTAGCCCTAAACCATTCAATAGCTAATTGAATGCCTGCTTGGAGTTTATCAATTGACTGATTTGTGTAAAAGAGCCTTGTTCCCAGTACAGCTACAATTCATCTGCATATGAAAGAAATTTGAGGCCAGATCCTCTAATCATGTCACCCAGGGGCTGTACATAGATATTAAATAAAATGGGGGAAAGCACAGTTCCTTGGGGAACAAGTGCTTCCCACCTTGACCCAGATGGAATGCTTAGAAAGGAATGAGGTGAATCAGAGCAGCATAGTGCCCTTGATACTGAGGATTATCAGACATAAAAGAAGGCCATGGTCCATGCTATTACAGACAGCTGACAAGTCTAGTAGGACTATCATTGAGCCTGCTACTCTGTCAAGGCTTCTTGCAAATCATCCAGTCAGGCCAGAAGAGAGGTTTCAGTGGAAAACCCTTTGCAGAAACCAGACTGAGCAGGGTCTAGAGAACATTGTTATTCTAGGATAGTAGATAATTGGGCCACAACAGTGCATTAAATTAACTTGCTTAAGAAAGAAAGATTTGATATAGGCTGGTAATTATCTATCTGCAAATGATTCAGCTGGGGACCGGTGTGTGTGGAATTTATTGCTGGTATCTAGCATAGCTGAGTTTAAAAAGGGTTTGGATGAGATTCTGGAACACAAGTCCATAAACAATTTTAAACAGGTAGACTTGGGAATGCTACTGCTTATCCATGCAAGTGAGCAACAAAGAATGGATCTACTCTTTGGGATCTGCCAGGTACGTCCTAGTGACCCAGACTGGCTACTGTCAGAGACAAGATGCCGAGTTCAATGGCCTTTATTCTGACACAATATGGCACATTTTATGTTCTTATTTTATCCTTGCTAAACAAAAGGCGATGACAACGCCCTTGTACAGGGAGTACTGTATTCAGTTCTGGAGACCATATCTCAAAAGGGACAGAGACAGGATGGAGGCGGTCCAGAGAAGGGCGACCAAAATGGTGTGGAGTCTGTATTGGAAGCCTTATGCGGAGAGGCTTAAAGATCTGAATATGTATACCCTGTAAGAGAGGAGGTGCAGGGGGAGATATGAAACAGACTAGGGGTGTGCATTCGTTCCCTACGAATTGGTAATCTGCAACGTATAGGGCCATATTCGTTGTATTCGTGGTGAAGCGAAATGTATCACGATTCCCCACAAATAGAATCTTCACCAAATTATTCGGCTGTCTAAAGGAGCCAATTTAAACAAACCCCCCACCATCCTGACCCCCCCAAGACTTACCAAAACTCCCTGGTGGTCCAGCGGGGGGTCCAGGAGCCATCTCCTGCACTCACACCCTCGACTGCCGGTATTCAAAATGGCGCCGATAGCCTTTGACCTACTATGTCACAGGGGCTACCGGTGCCATTGGTCAGCCCCATCACATGGTAGGAGCAATGGATGACCAGTGCCATCTTGTGCTCCTACCATGTGACAGGGGTGGACCAATGGCACCGGTAGCCCCTGTGACATAGTAAGGGCAAAGGCTATTGGCACCATTTTGATTACTGGCAGCAGACGGCCCGAGTGCAAGAGATCGCTCCCGGACCCCTGCTGGATCACCAGGGACTTTTGGCAAGTCTTGTGGGGGTCAGGAAGGTCCCCCAAGACTTGCCAAAATTCCCTGGTGGTCCAGCAGCGATCTCCTGCACTCTGGCTGTCAGCTGCCAGTAATCAAAATGGCAAAAATAGCCTTTGCCCTCACTATGTCACAGGGGCTACCGGTGCCATTGGTCAGCCCGTCATATGGTAGGAGCACAAGATGGTGCCGGCCATCCATTGCTCCTACCATGTGACAGGGGCTGACCAATGGCACCTGTAGCCCCTGTGACATAGAAGGTCAAAGGCTATCGGCGCCATTTTGAATGCCGGCAGCCGAGGGTGGGAGTGTAGAAGATGACTCCCGGACCCCCCCACTGGACCACCAGGGAGTTTTGGTAAGTCTTGGGGGGGGGGGGGTCAGAAGGGTGGGGTTTGTACTTAATTCAATTTAATACAAATCCTGAATGCAACGTTTGGCGTCCCTCTGCACATCCCTAGCCCTTACACATTTCCTCTGTTCATATTAAGGGAATGATGTATTAAAGGTATTTGCCTATCTTCTTCCTCTGGGGAAAATGTTTCATATGTATGGCCCTAAGTCTAGAATTGTTAGCTGTGGTAAAAATATTCCATTTTAAAAAAATGATTTCTGTTTATTTTGGATGTCATTACTCAAATTAATTTTTTTTTTTAATGTATTGATCATGAAGATCAAAATTAGACACTCCTAATTTTCAGCTGAGGTCCAGAGATTACTGGGTCTATTTATCAAAGCATATTTAAATCGCATGATTTTAGCCTGTGCATGTTAGCAACCACACTAATGCACAGTTAAATAACAGATATAATTCCTTTAGTAAAATATGCACTAAATGCAAAACACTAGCGATGTAATTGTTTGTACTAACATCGAAGTTAACATGGATGAGTTAGTTAACATAATGTGTTTCATGTAAATGAGGTAATATGCATATTTTTGCATTTTATTAGCTAATTAACATTTGTTTATGTAGTATGCTTTAATATAAAAAAAAATACATTATGTTAACACAAGCTTATTAATACAAATTTAATACACATCCAAAGAGCCCTAACAGACTTTGATAAATAGACGCACAAAAGACTTCAGCATGTTTTGCTCTCCAGGAAATCCACAGATCCAATGAGATCTACCTTTCCTATCACTAAGGAACAAGCTACCCACCAATTCAGATTTTCAGAATTCTTTCTTAAAAGCTAAATTAAATAACCAAGTTTTAGAAAGTTTTTTAAAAGTCTATTGATCTGTGAAATAATGTTGCTGTACTAAGAAGTGGGACCATATGAACCAGTGTGTATATAGTGAACTGTTTCCTGGTCATTTTAAGCACATTAACAAGTTACCCTCCTTGTTTTCAAAATGGATCTTGCTACAGTTACTCTCTTCTTTCCATCCCCATGCAGAGCCAAGTCAGCAGCAAATTTTTTTTTTTTTACTGCAGTATTATCTGTTTGTAGTGTCTTTATACTCCCCCCCCCCACACACACACATACTTTTCAGGTAAGTGTGGACCGGTCCACCCTTCCACCTCTGCGGGGGGTGGGAAAACACTGAACAGTCGCTGCATAGATTGATGGGTTGACCACGTCCAAAAGCACAAGCAAATGTGGTGTAGGCAATATGTAGTGACCAGTCTTCCTGTCCCTGTGTTGCACGGGTGGGTGAAAGCTTAGACAAGTAGTCTGTCGAGCCTTCTGCTTTGGCCGGGGCTGGCCTGCTCACCACCCAAAAAATACGTTGCATATTCATAAGTGACTCCTGCTCTTATACAGACCAGGACATCGTCCGCTCTGTAGTGAACGTTTATCCTGTGTTCAGGGATTGAATAGCAGGATAACTTGAGGGTGAGGCTGTAATGACCTTACATCCTGGACAGCAAAGTATATGAAGCGGGGGTTGGCTTCTACGGCGGCATGATGCTTATTGAGTATTTGCAAACTGAAATTCAGCAGGTAGGGGAATGGGCATTTTATGGGTATTTGAGAAGTGTACTTGTTTTTTTATACTCTGTGATCGAACTGGATGCAGTTGTGCTATGGTGTGGCCGTATACAACCAACAAAGATTTTCTTTCTTGAATAGCTAGTGGTGTGATTATACACTTCTGTCGTAGGCTCGGTTGAAAAACGGAAGGTTGGGGTGGGGGAAGGGATGGCAAGAAACAGTCTAGGGGGAGGAGGCAAGTTGCATCTGTGCAAATCATTGTCATAAATGTTTTTTTTCCTCGAATATTGTATTATACCACTGGAAGAGGGGCTGTTATGTTACAGACATGGGTCTGTGACATTACCAGTAGTATTGCGAGAAAGCCGACAGATGCATTTCTGTTGTAAGAGATGCCATTTCTCACCACCTTATTGACCTATGGAGCTAAAGTGACCGGTTCTAAATGCAAACAGTGACAACAGGTCACCTATTTCCATTTTTACAGCAGTTGTAGTTCAGTCAGCATTACGTTTTCATCTAAAAACCAGCATCTGCATTGCGCCATTAATTGTGGGTGTGAGACCGGTTGGTAGAGCACTAGGAATGCCTTTATAATCAGTGTCTTTCCCTTTGTTGATTATGTCAGATCTTTTCAGGTGAGAAACTGCAATATATATACCTATAAACATATGCCCATTCTGCTAGGATAGCATTCATCTGCACCTAGAAGGCAGGGAACAGTATGTGTCCCCCTGCCATAGCTAGAGTATCAGCTGTACATAACTAGAGCATTTTCATCTGATCCAGCATAAACCTGTCCCACTTCCTTTAATAGCCTCCTTTACTTCCAGTTACGCACTACATCTGTGACGGAAGAAATTGGCCGTTATTTTGAGGCCTTCTTCTACAGCTGCCTTTTGTGTCACAGCACGTGTTTTATCTTCAACTGGAGGGGGCTTGTTGTCTATATCATGTTATAGTATGACATTTTCCATAACATTTTCTTGATTAATGCTTTAATGCTGGGATCAGGGTCGCCTGCAACTCATTTTTCTCCTGTAACATTCTTGTAGGGCCTATTCCCCCCCTCCCCCACTGTTTTTGAATTCCGAGAAAGAGTGCAAGCTTGCAGAAACTCTTCCACTTGCTTCAAAGCAGCAGATGCCACAAATGTTGGGGTTGGGTTTTTTTTTTTTTTTTTTCCCACATTTGAAATGGCTGACAACTCAGCTAGCACTTTGCTAGGACCCAGCCTGGTCACCACCTGTTTAGGAAGCTGGAAGTGTGCCAAAACTGAATCATTTGAACCCCAGAAACCCTTTCATGTGCTAAGAAATGCATTGTCCTCCCCAGCCTGGTAAATTTGTCTTTACTTGTACTCCACTGACCCTCAATGGGCATGTGTCTGCAGGCAGGGTGAGGTGGGATGGGCCGTCACGCACTGATTGGTTTGGGAAAAAAAAAAAAACATTTTGGCAAGCAGCGGACAATGTGTCCACAGGAAAAAGAGTAGGGTTGCTTTTAATTTAGAAAAGGGGGGGGGAGGGGGAGAGAGGCTGGCCGAATGTTGTAATTGGGTATTGTAGAGAAGCAGGAAGGAAAGGCAACTATACATGACAGATTAGAGTCAAAAGGCATAAATCTGATTTTCTCTGAAAAATCCAGAGTTCATTTATTCTGCCAGGTTCAGGTTTAGGTTATTGGCCTTGAATTCAGGACTGACGATTGTCACCAGACTAAGGAGCCTTCTAACAGAAGAGAGATACATGCTGCTCTTGTTCTTCTGAAGAGTCTCAGACTTTTGGAGCGTGATTTATCAAACAGTTTCTGCCATTCTATGCCCGGGGGGGGGAGAAAAAGGTCCCTTAATAGATTATGCATCTTGTCAAGTGAAGACCTTTACCTCTCAGGAGGTCACGTGTACCAGGAGATCCCTGACCTATTTAGTAGTTGTCATTTACCTTTTAAGTTGTTGTTCTTTCATTTCTACCTCACCAAAAAAAAAAAATATATATTTCATTTGTAAAGTTTTATATTTGTTACAGAAAAAAAAGTACATCTTATCTTTTTCATGTGCATCTGATATAAAGCAATGGCAATTATAAAATATTTAATAATATTTTTCTTATTTATATTCGCAAGTCTGAAGACTGAACCTTGTGCCATTCCTGTTTTCTATGAGATTGGACTATTATGACCCACAATTCTGTGGTTGCGGTAAGGGCCGCAAAATTTGGCTGCTGCTGTGGCACTGGCCAGTCCTGCCCAAATTTCCACAGGAGACCAGGGTCCGAAAAAAAAAAAAACAACCCCCGCATTGGTGGCAGTGGGAGGATGCATTGTTCCTCTCTCCCGTCCCCACAGGAAAAATGTACTTTTAGCAGTGGGGAGGGTGCATTGCGTCCCTGCCACCCACCCTCGCCCCAACCTCCTCGCTTACTAGTCTTGTTTGAAAAGAGGAGCAAGACGGCGGCCTTGCAGTGCCTCAGGCCCCATCCTCATCTGAGTCGCTGTCAGAAACCGCAGAACCTGCCTGATCTGACTCATTATACCTGATAATTCTTATCTGATTGTACTCACTTTGAACTCCCTTGGCGGGAAAAGCATGTCATAAAGAAATGATGAGGAGGACGTGAACTTTTGTGAATGAATGTGTGCATGTAGTTGGCCAATTGCCCAAGTATTTTCAAAACAAACTTTAACACAATGGGCCGGATTTTAAAAGGGCTACGCGCCTAACCAGTCCTGCTCGCGCCGGGCCTATTTTCAAAAGACCCGGAAGCACGCATAAAGCTCTGGGATGCGTGTAAGTCCCGGGGCTTGCAAAAGGGGGTGGGGGCAGGGACAGAGGCCTCTGACACAGTGGCCATTTGCCGCTGTGTCAAAGGATCTCGTGCCAGCAAGCTGCCGGTGTGTGCAACCTGGAGGCAGGCGCAAAAGGTGAAATAAAGATTTTGGGGGGTTAGAGTAGGGCTGCGGGGGGGGGGGGGGGGGGGGGGAAGGTTAGGAGAAGGGGGGGCAAGGTTAGGTTAGGGAAGTTCCCTTCCAGGCCGCTCCGGAGCGGCCTGGGAGGGAACGGAGGAAGGCAGCGCGGCTTGGCACGCACAAGGTGCACAATTGTGCACCCCCTTGCGTGCACTGATCCCGGATTTTATAACTTGCGTGCGCAAGTTATAAAATTGGATGTATATGTGCACGCGCAACGTGCTCATGTTATAAAATCTGCCCCGATGTATACTCAGACTTCACTTTACCACTATACAGGCGGGTTGAACAGGATACTCTTTCTGTTTATCTCTAAACACTACACAGAACTATAGGTGTAGTTTCTCAAGAGGAAAATGGAGAGCAGTGATCAAGCACATTGCTGCAGATAAAATTGTGTTTTATACCAAGAAATGAGCTATTTGAATATTGCCCTCCCTGTATGCATTACTTTAATCCTCACACTGCGGGCCGTTCCCAGGGACAAGGAGAGGGCCAGGCTAGGTAGCAACCTACGTACCTTTGTATAGTCAAAACTATGTGAGCTATTTATGATGGAAAAATTACCCACAGAGAAAGCAGGTGCAAGTCTCTGCGGTTATTTTATTTTATTTTTTCGGGGGCAGTAATCATTGAAAACTACATGTGTAGTTTTGCCTTTACCATTGGTGCAAACCTCATGGGTAAAAGGCACCTGTGGAGTTTGCACCAGTGAGGGTATTTCTTTATTTATTTCCTTCAGTTTATATGCTGCCCTCTCGATACAGATTCCTGGCAAATTTACTAAAACATAAAATATCAAATATACAATTTATTTCATTAAAACAACCAACAAACAAAACAGCATAAAATTAACACAATTACAACATCACAATAACACAAATGTATCTACAAATTACAGGCCTATAAAAAAATAATTTTAAAAATAGAAAAGTTGTC
Source organism: Rhinatrema bivittatum (assembly GCF_901001135.1). Taxonomy (NCBI): domain Eukaryota; kingdom Metazoa; phylum Chordata; class Amphibia; order Gymnophiona; family Rhinatrematidae; genus Rhinatrema; species Rhinatrema bivittatum. The sequence goes on along the minus strand of NC_042615.1, from coordinate 236,982,454 downwards.
TCGCCGCTAATTAACAGCATATTTTTACATACTGAAAAACAGTTTCATCTGACTTCAGTGGTTTCCTTTTGATATCCAGATTAGTCTATTATCATTTCATATTGTGGCATAAAACCATAAAGCACTGCAGCCTTGAAAAAGTGATCCTAGCCAGTTTGGTGTCATTCACAGATCTGCTGGCAAGCAATTACCCTTTCTTTTACTTAGTAGTCAGGCTTTAGTTCTGTATTAATTACAGTGTATTACGGTTTTTGGATTTTCCTTCAGGGTCATTGCATTCTTTCAAATAAAAAAGAACACACAAATCAAATCTTTTCCTCTTGTAGACCTTGGAGGGGTGGTATCCAATTGAATGAGGAACAGCTGCCAAAATGCTGCTCAAATGTTCAAGAAGTCTCCTATCCAAGAATAGAATTTCTTGGTTTACGTATTTTGCAAAGATAACAACCACCGGAATAGCCATTTTACACAGTGCCAGGAAAATAACGGTGTTCTTTTCACCAGACACATTAAAGGAAATTCAGTTTATGCCAACAAAGTCAGAATGTTTTCTACAAGACTTTTAGGATTTTGTTTCATTGAGGTTCAAAAGTTAGCAGAGTCATCATTTTTTCCCCTCTTGTTAAATTTATGTGCGTGCTTAGAAATATATTAAAGGTGAGCTGTTATGAAATGTCATCCCTTTCCCTGAACGTAGGACAGTGTAGGCTGATTTATGAGGAACCCTTGAAATTTTGCATTGCATCCATCCGCTGTGACATCTGAAATTCAGCAAATACGCAAATTTGGCAAATGTGGTCTTTCTGCATTTTATAACAACGATCTGCTTGAAAATGTCAGTTTATCAGTCAGGATTTACCAACAAAAATGGAAGATCCTCTAGGTAAAGTGTAGCATCTATTATCATTCTTCTACATTTAGAATAGTTTTTATGGGTGTGTCTGTTAGGTAATTCTCTCCCTTTCACAGAAGTGCAGACTACTAGCTATCCCTGTTTGCAACACCTTCTTCAGCCACTGCAACTAATAATCATTTCTGTAACGCTGCACAGTGATAACTAACACCACTTCAACAGCTGCCTCAGTCTGCTTCTCAACTGTCTAGTCTATCACATTATGGACTTGCTTGTAGTGTGCTGGGATTTTCTTGTTTTCTTATATTAGTCCATGGCTGAAATAAAGACGAGCAGCAACACACATAGTAATGTCAATAATAGTAAACATGGTAACTGGATCAAGAATGTAGTGTGGTAACTGGGTGGAGGGGGTTTTTTTTGGTTTTTTTTTTGAGTGCTTATGTTAGTTGATGTGGTTATCTGCTTTGTAATTTGTTCAGGGCTGTGAGGTTGGGGCAAGATATCAAATGGAATTAACTAAATTAATAAGTAAGGTGCACTCTCATTGGGTTTCTAGAGAGCGTGTTAGCATTTTGAGCTGTAAGTGGCATGGCTGCCTGCTATATTGGTGGCTATGAGATGGGCAGACATGAAGCTGTTCCTTTTATGATTTGGTTCTGTTTTTGTTTTTTTTTTAACTTTCATATAATACAGTAATAGTGATAACATGGGATGCAACACCTGGGCTCGTGTGCTGTACCATTTAAGCCCCCCCAATCAACACACAACACCTGGTTGGCTTAAATTGGCCGCAGTTTATTTACAAACATAACCCGAGCCCGTACAAACACAAACTGTCCCCCCCCAAGTCTCCCTTTTCCTTCCCCCACCCACCCCATTTCTCCACCACCTTAGAACCCAATGGGGGAGAGGCCCCTCCCCCCCCCCCCCCCCCCTGTTTTCCTCGCCTGCTCTGCCACGTGCCAGCGAGAGCGGGCTCCACTATGAACCTTTCACCCCCCAAGGTTCAAGTCATCCAGCGTAGCAGCCCCCCTCGGCTACGCAGGGCACCCCCTCTCCCTCCCCCCCCAACTTCCCCTTTAAACAGGTAACACATAAACTGGGCTCGGGTTTACCGCCTCCACTGCGACATTACATATCTTAACATAGCAATCGAATCCATATAGGGAGGGCGTGCGGGACAACAAGGCTCGTGCTCCTACCCTGCTCAGCTCGCTCTCGAACTGCTGCCTGAAGTCTCCTACGTCACTGCTTTTCACCAATCCTTACACTCTCATTTGAATGTATCTAATATCTCTACCTCATGAACCGCCCTTCCCCCCTATATCCTCCCCCTCGTTTTCCCGCACTTTCTTGCCTGCTTCCCTATCCCCACCCCCTACCTATCGGCTCCTGCATCACTCACACAGTTGCCCCCACGTTGTTGTCGCGGCTCGGTATCCCCTCGCCACTTGACTTTAATACCCTATTTTTCTGTCTGTGCTAGGAACTCGAGATAAAACGTCAGGTCTCTACTCTTCCTGTTGGGCTCTTTTCTCCCAATAGCTGCCAAATTACATTGGTCTAGATTCAGTCTGGGCAGGCTGGGGTTTATTCCCCACATACTGGAGATTCACAGGTCAAACACAATCAACCCACTTTAGCCAACTGGGCCTTTTCTGGCACGTAAATACCCTCTTACTGGCCGATGCACAGCCACCGGTTAGGAAAATGGACATTCGTTAATTGAGCGTCCCTTTTCCCAACCTGACCGCCGGCACCCTTTTTTTTTTTTTTTTTTGCTTCGGATCATTCTAATTTTTTAGTTTCTCCGACTTAATATCGCCACGATATTACATCGGATGAAGTACAGAAAAGCAGTATTTTCTGCTTTTCTGTACACTTTTTGGTGTCCCCCAAAATTAACCCCTGCTCCAGGGCAGGCGTTAATTTTGGCGAGTAAAAATGTGTGCGTTAGGCGCACACTTTTTTTTTGCATTGGGAGGAATAGATAATAACCTCATCAACATGCATTTACATGTGATCAGCGCTATTACCTTCGCCCGCTCCTGGGCCCTCAGCTCCCAGCAATCAAAATAGCGCAGGGCCGTCAGCGCCATTTTGATTGCTGGCAGCCAAGAGCCCAGGAGCGGGAGATCGCGCCCGGGCCCCCCCCCCCCCCTGCTGGACCTCCAGGGACTTTGGTGAGTCTGGGTGGGTTCAGGCGGGAGGGAGGGATTGAACAGGGAGGGCAGCCATGGGGGGAGGGGGGAGGGATTTACTGGTAGCTGATGGCCCAGGAACGAAAGATCGTTCCTGGGCTCCCCACTGGACCACCAAGGACTCTCCGTGAGTTTTGGGGGGCTGTGCACAACACAAGTATATACAGTATCTTGTGCAATTGATATCACTCATCTGTTTACTGCTGGTTGGGTGGGAGGTATGGGTGAACTGGGAGGAATTCAGGAGGGGCTCAATGACCTGGAGAAGGACGGAGTGAACTGGTGGAGGTTTAAGCAAACTGGTGATTTCAATTAAGCACGCATGTTATAAAATATAACTAATTCTGCATGTAAACAAGGTGTACGCAAGCAAGTCACAATATTGTTCACATATAAAATATACATGCATATGTTTTTAAAATAGTAAAGAAAAGTACGTAGTTTCAGTGCATTACAGATTTTCCCATGTGGGGTAGAAATATGCAGATTTTATAATCTACGTGTACCTGATATGCACAGGTTATAAAATACTGTAGTAGATCTCCGCGCAGCCATATACGTGCATATATGGGGCAGCACAGAGTTGTATGAAAGTTACCTTTTTAGTGAGGGGATGAGTCCACGTGAAGCCTGGTAATATTTGTGCACAAAAAGTGTAAGCACCCCCAGCTTCCATGTTTTTGTGTCTTCTTGTATCAATTCTTCAGCTGGCGGGGTAAAGGTGGTTTAATTACCCCCTCACGGATATTCTCCCCTCTTCTACATGCTGTATATGACCCCTTGTTTAGAAATCTTATGTAATGGAAGAACATGCCATTGCTTATAACTGGCTGCTGAGATCACTGTGGATTTTATTGGTTTATTGTAGAATACACACTTGACATGTTTCTCACTCAGTTTATATTCTAACAGTTGTTGGAGAATAAAGCTCTATAATAGGCTTTGTTGATGACTGCAAGTTCACTGAGGTCTGTATTGTGATTTAGGTTATCGGTTGTACCTATCCTAGGATTTATTTAGGTTGGACTAAGGAAGCTATTAAAACTCACGTATTTGAACATCACAGTTTGTAAATCAAGAGGTTACTGGCAGCAGTGGTTGAATATTGTGTAGATCTGGGTCATATTTTCCTTGATTTCAGATGGAGTATCATTGATTATGTTTACCCCTGGAAGGGGTAGGGGGGAGAATGTGATTGTGAGGCAATGTTGAGCCTCAAGAGCAGCACTGGATTTTAACTCTATAATCAGTACAACTATAGGGCATGAATATTGAAGTGGGTGACACGGTTGGTTGTGACAAATACAATAGTTTTTTCCCAGTCTGTGTGGAAATAGTGAGAGACTGCATGCCTATTTTATATCACTATATTTGAATGGATCTGTTACATCTTGAGGTGGCTTAGAGATATAACCATTGAAGAGATTTATGCTTCAAACCGATTGGAACCTTATTTAATTTATTTTTATTTATTTAAAGATTTTTTATATACCGGGGCACGTTAGAAACATCACCTCGGTTGATGTTTCTAACGTGCAAGTAGTGCAATTCTCCTGTTTTGCCTGCAGGAGAATTGATTGGAAACGGAGATGGAGAAAGATGCCAACACGGTGTTTTCCCAATGCAGAGCACTTTTAAAACATAGATCCATGTTCAGATACACATTGGGATACTTACATTTTTAGGAAGAGTTTGATTTTAAATATGTTCACAAAATATTTAAAAAATTCTTGACCTTAAAATAGAAAAATACCGTTTTAAGAGCAGATTAAGTACAAATTCTTTCCATCTTTTTCAATTTTCATTCAGATGCCTGAATATTTAAAAAAAAAAAAGTAGTACAATCATGACGCAGCACTAAAGGGGGACGGGAGGCGAAGAGGGGGCCGGTCGGGCGATAGCCTACAGCTGACCGCATCACGGCGGTGCAGTTTCGCCTGTCGTGGTGCGCCCATGCTGCACACTATCGCGGGCATAGCGCCACCGTAAAAGGTGGAGCTATTTCCCACGCTACTGCGGGCGATAATGTTCTAAACATTATCTGCCAGCAGCGGTGCCACCGGCCCATTTCCCTAATCCCCTCCCTAACTCCTCCTTGACTCCTCCCCTCCACTTACTTTTAATGCTACTGCCACGATAATGGCCTTTCGCAGGTTAGAAAATAACCCCCTAAGTTTGTACCTGAGGCAGTGGAGGATAAAGTGTCTTGCCCAGGGTCACGAGGAACAACAGTGGGTCTTGAATGCTGGTCTCCTGGCTCAGAGCCTTCTGCTTTAATCAAGACGCTATTCCTCCACTCTGTTTTATATGCAATGGTATTCTTATTAATTTTGAAACATTTTTTGTAAATTTAGAGGGATGGATTTTAGAAATATATGATCATTATTATAGACGGTCCTGCGAAAGAGAGAGGAGTTCAAAGAAGTATACAACAGATAAGTTGTCTACTTGGACCACTGTTAAGTTAATATTGCCTGTCTTGTGCAAGTACAAGATAGGCCTTAACAGGCAATAGCTGATATGCCACAAGATGAGATCTTCTGGCTGACCAGCCACCTCCCATTTAGTTGAGCCTGTAGGTTCTGGCACCTGAAAGGTCTTTCCAGTCCTGGTAGAGGAAGCAAAGTTGGTGGCTAGGCTGAGGTCGAAGCAGGCAGATAACAAAGCAGAGTCAAGGCAGATGGAGAGCAAAGCAGAATCAAGGGCCAGGCTGAGGTCAAGACAGGCGGAGAGCCAAATGAAGTGAAGGTCCAGGCCAAGGTCAAGGCAACAAGAAATCAGGCCAGGGAGAGAAATACAACAGGGCAGACAAGAGCGAGCAAGGCAGGGCAAGAACACACAGATGCAAAAGCAGGAACAAGGCAAGACCACGCTGTAGCAACTAGCACTGCAGAACAAGCAAAGGCATTGGAAAGTGACTCTGAGCTTCCTTTGATATGAGGCAGGATGTGATGTCACCTTCGCATGTTACAGGAAGTCCAGCTAGCAGGCCCAATAAAAGGGGCTCAGGAACTGCATGAAGTTCACCCATGTTCCTGGGATGCAGCACAATGCCGGAAGTGCTTCAAACTAGAGGTGAGTGGCACTACAAATAGGTTCAGTGGATGGCATTTCCCCACCCCAAAGAGTCTGTGCATTGGGTGGGAAGGAGTGTGTTTGTTCTTTAGACCACCAAAGGGGCATCTTACAATATGGCTAAGCATCTGCACTGCTGTGTTTGTTCCACTGGAACACGTTACCAACGATTCTGAGACTTGAGATCGATTTTAAAAAGTTTAAGCATGAATTAAAAACCTGGCTTTTCAGCAAAGCATATATAAAGTGATTTAGTGAGCTTCTATCCCTTATTTTTATGCCTTTTAGTGTTTTATTTTATACAAATTTATTTTATACAAATTTATTTTTTAATGATTATTTCATTAATGTTCTTATTTGCATTTTTAATGTATATTTTTAGGGTTTAGTTTTATGTTCAATTTTAGTTATTATTTACAATGGTTATTTTATGTATAGGAGTTTTATAACCGCATTTGTTATTTTTTTTATTGTTATATCTTGGGAACCGTTACGATGGCTTATCTTAGTGACAGTATGTAAATCCTAATAAATAAATAAATGCCACTAATTTATTATCAGCCAATGCAATATTCAGAGCTCGCTGTGGGTGGTGGTATGACTTAGTCATGTAATCTAGTAGGGCATCTCATTTTGGCACTGCCCATGATGGGAAAAAAAATCCCCTTAAGCAGCAGTTATTGTGTGACCCATTTGCTTGTTCATCTCATTTCCTCTTCCATTTATGAGGACAACTGAGGAATACATTGATCACCTGCTAGTAAGTACTCAGCTGAAAAAGTAAAATAGAGGCTCACAAAGACTTGGGTCTTCATTTTCCCCCACACAGACACAGAATGAGAGAATAGCTTATTAAATAAGGCTTGTAGAGAAGCTTGACTGGCTTATTACCTTCCAGTGAAATTAGATTTCCATACTTAGTCCTAATGGATTGTTTGAGAGTGAAAGCTGCAACCTGGGCGTCTTATAGCTCCCCATTCTTTCTCTCGTCAAAGGTTACGCATATTTTTCTCAACAATCAAAAGACCTTCTCTCATTATTAGATTATACTGTGCCTGTGAGGCCAGTGCTTGGTTCCTGGCTGTCCCCTGTGAGATTTATTTCCTCCTGCAGCCACTGTAACATTTAAAAGGTTCCAGGACAGTCTGCCATGCATTTGGTTCCTTCTTGAGATGGAAGATGTGGCTTGCATGAAGCTTATATTCCTGAGCTGGTACACGGTTCAGGATTAGTGACCCGGGACTGGTAAGGCAACTGTGCCCATGGATTTGGTCTGCTCCAATGGATACTTTGGAAGCCACAAGCAAAGAATAGTCAGGAATACACTTAGAAAATAAAGGCATTTTAAAAAATGCCATTAAATTATAGGCTGAAGGGCTGAACCCTATGACTTATAGGCTGCTGAGGTGTGTACTGTGGCACGGGAGATTTGAGTCTCCTGTCCAATGGAGAAGATGGAGATCAGACACATTGCAGAGGGTCATGCATTCAGTCCTGGAGAGGGCAGGAAGGCTTTTGACGCCCCTGCAGCCACCCTGTCCAGCCAAAGAAAGTTCACTGAGGGTGCGTTTTGTGTTCCTTCTGGCTGGTGAGGGCACATGTCACTTAGGCATGCCATCTAGGTTGAGGGATTTCCAGGAAAGTAGGAAGACAGGTGATAAAAATAGAGGCTGAAAGGAAACCACCTGGGTCATAGCATGGATTGTAATCTCTTTCTTGATCTGTCGTTTACTGTATTGAATGTGAAATAAGAGAGTATGCTGCAGCTGTTCCAGTCAAAATTAGTGTGCGTCTGTTCCTCTACAGTCCTGTGTGTGAGACTATCATAAGCAGAAGGAAAATATCTTATAATTATGATAAATAAATATTAATTTATAATTTGGGGATTTTTAGCTCACTTTTCCAAATAATGCTCAAGGCAGCTTAAAGCATAAGCCAGTGCTTTTAGTAGCCCAGAGCCCGATTCAGTCTCCCAAAGTTAATTAGCCCTAGCTATAAGATACATATAGGAGGAAATGTATACTTTTTAAAATCCCGAAGGAAGGACAAGGTGTGTCTGTGTGAGGGGAGAAGGAGACTGGGTTCCTTTCTCCTTTCAGCATGACTGCTGCCTCAGAGGGGAAATCCTATTCTTATGCTGGGCCTGGGGATTGCTTTCCAGGGCCAGATTTAAGATTATGGAGCCCATAGGCGAAGGACTGAAGGGTAATGGGTTTCATCCCCAGAAATCAGAGAACAGCATGGAGAGTTCCGGGTTTTGGGTGCTGCCTATAAGCCTAAACCCGACCCTATTGCTTTTGTAGATGAAGACCAATTGCATTCGTTAAGTGAAGGGAGAATAGCAAGTTCCAACCAAACTTTCAGGCCGATTCTGTAAAAAGGATGGGAGAGCCGGCGCTCTCTGTGGAGCGATTCTCTATTTAAATTACGTGTCACGCTAATAAGGAGGCACTAGGGACAATAGCGCGTCTCTAGCGCCTCCTTATTAGTGGTAGAGGTGGCTCTCAGCAGGGCTGACAACCAACGCTCAATTTTATCAGGATCGGTTTTCAAATCCGCTGACAGGCACGGGTTAGGAAAATGGACCCAGAAAAATTGAGCATCTGTTTTTTTTTTTAACTTGCTGGCCGGCGGGAGGATTTAAAAAAAATATATATATTTTTAGTGCCTCCGACTTAATATCGCTAGGATATTAAGTCGAAGGGTGTACAGAAAAGCAGTATTTTCTGCTTTTCTGTACACATTCCTGGGTCGCTTGGATCTTAACACCAGCCCTTGGGCAGGCATTAATTTCTTCTTTTTTTAAATATTTTATTGATGTACACAGCTTACAAAAATACAACAGGCATTAAACAAACCAGTAATGAACAGTGTTACATCATGTTATAGTGTTATCCCACCCTCCCCAGCCTCTCCTCTCTGCACATCATTCACCAAACTGGATGGTTAGCACAATGCTCACAAGGGAATCTGTATGAAGTATATAAATTGACTGTATTCCAAAGGTAATATGAGGTAATGTCATAATAAGGCATAGGTAACTCCTCCTGACTGCAAGAATGTGAGCCAGATTAACTAACTAATAAACATTATCTTTACAGTGGCTAAAATGAGTCCTGTCAATTTGTTAATCATGTAAATTCTGTCATGTTAGATACATTCCCCAGGTATCCTGAAATTTGTTTGTGGGAATCCAAACGGTCTGCTGTGAATTTACTCATAGTACATGTATAGTCTAATTTGTTCAGTATCTGGGACAGAGAAGGTGCTGCACTATCTCTCCAGTGTTTAGCAATTACCATTCTTGTAGCCACGCATACCTGAGTAATAAATATTTGGGTACATCGCGGGAGGTCGGGGAGACGCTGGTTGAGGAGTGCAGCATCTAAACGAAGGCAGATTGGTATGTGGAGTATTTTAGAAACCAGTTTCTCAATCCCCAGTCACACTGGCAGAATACACGCCCCTGTCCACCACATATGAATAAACGTACCCTTGGTCAGACATCCTCTCCAGCACTTGTCACTGTTCCCGGATTTAAATTTATGAAGTCTGTCCGGGGAAGGATACCACCTGAACAGGAGTTTATAACTATTCTCCACCAATGCTGCAGAGATTGAGGTTTTGCTATATTACCAAATATCTCCAACCAAACTCGTTCATCCGAAATGTCCAGCCAATCCCTTTCCCATGCCCGTATATGAGCGGGTTTAGTGTCTAACTTAGCATTCAGCAGTTGATAAATTTTGGAGATGAGGCCCTTGACTAACTGTGGCTTAGAACAGTATCCCTCAAACAAGGAGCTAGTGGCCTTGAAAGCCGCCTGAATGTTAGTGCTTCCATAAAAGTGGCGGAGTTGCCGATAAGCTAGGAATTCTGTATTGGGAATGTGGCTATGAGTTCTCAGCTCCGTGAAGGGGAGAATATGACCATCCTTCCATATATGTCCCATTCTGGTGACACCCCTCGCCTTCCATAGCGAGAAGGAATCTAGGGGGGCGACAAGGGGTAAAAGCAACATTATGAAAGAGATGTGTAAGAAAAGAGTACTCCCTGTTCCCCACCAAAAACCGCCTCCATTTAGCCCATACATTTAAGGTGTGACGAGTGGTAGCCAGCAACATCGGACACTCCCTCCACGTCTTTCTTGGTTGCCAGGGAAGTGCTGTGATAGGCATGGGGAGTATCTGGGTCTGCTCTATAAGAACCCAATGCTTCTGAGCAAGCTCATTGTGCCATTCTACCAAGGCGCAAAGCTGCACGGCTACAAAATGCCCGGTAACGTTTGGTACACTCAGGCCCCCCCTCAGGTTTGGACTAATAAAGAGTAATCCTATTTACCCGCGGTGGTCGGTGGTTCCAGAGCAAGTGAAACAATTTCCTCTGCCAGTCTCGCAGGATGGGATAAGGAATAGCAATTGGCAACGTTTGGGAAAAGGTAGAGCAGATGTGAAAGCAGGTTCATTTTTAATACAGCTTTTCTCCCTAACCATGAGAAGGATAGGCATGACCATGTCTCCAGGTCCTGCTGCAGTTTATGAAACATCGGTGCGTGATTGAGGGAGTATAAATCTTTGGGATGTGCACTTAAATATACGCCCAGATATTTAATTTTGAAGGGTGCCCAGCGAAAGGGATGTCTTGTCTGCAGGGATTTTACCAGGTTCAGATCACAGGTTATATTGAGGATCTCTGATTTTTTTTTTCCCCAGTTGACCTTAAATCCTGAAACCTGACCAAATATGCGCAGCATCTGTGTTATGGTTGTCAGAGTTATCGGGATCTGTGAGGGTGAACATAATATCATCCACATATAATGATAATTTAAAGACATGGGAGTCCACCTGAAAGCCTGAGACTCCCATATGGCGGTGAATAGATATCGCTAAGGGCTCTAGAAATATAGCAAAAAGTAAGGGGGATAACTGACAGCCTTGCCTGGTTCTGCGTTTGACCCGAAACAGGCTGATATATCCGCCATTTATCTTAATGCAAGCTCTGGGCCCATCGTATAGCCTGGCTAACCAAGTGCAGAAATGTTCCCCAAAGCCCATTTTGGTTAAGGTACTAAAGAGGAAGGGCCAATGTACTAAACCAAAGGCCTTTTCAGCGTCTGTGGTGAGAAAAACGGAGTCCAATTTATCTTTGTGAGCCAGCCAAATAAGATTAACTAGTTTATGTACATTATCACCCGCTAGGCGACCCGGAATGAAACCTGCTTGATCTAGGCATTAATTTCTGAAAGTAAAATGTACAGATTGGCCGCATATTTTACTTTCAGTATCCTGGGCGACTAACTAATAGAATCATCGACATGCATTTGCATGTGATGAGCGCTATTAGTTTTCACGAGATTGGCTGCACGTTTTCGAGGCGCTAGGCCCCTTACAGTATAAGGGGTAATAGACATGCATTGAAAACGCATGGCCAATCGGGTGCTAAATGGTGCGCTCGGCTGAGCGCACCATACTGTATGGGCCTGTAAATAAATACTGAGGCATAGGGGTAATGAAGGGCAGCCTGCAGAGATGAGTAAAATTGGGTAAGGCCACTCATCTCAGCTATTTGTCCTGGACAAAGCTTTATTGCTAAAGGATATTGAAAAATGCATACAAAATGTTTCTAACTATTCTCAAATTCTAGGCTACATCAGAGCCTGCTTTAATCCCATTTTCTACCATTTGTAATGGGGAAAGAGGAGCTGAAGCAAAGGTGGCCCTGGACTTCATTTGCAGCAGCTGGAGCTTTCTCCCTGATGAAGCCTCAACCACTGCAGGGGAGTCCCGTCAACCAGGGAACAAAAGACCTCAGCTCCCTTCAGAGCTCAGTGCAGGCGGGGCGGTGACTGGAACTCCCTCCAGGGCTCAACTGTAGTGTTCGCATGTGGTGAATCAGGGGCAGAGGAGTCTAGCAAAATTATTGTTTTCCAGGACTGAACACCAAATATTTTTGTCACAAGGCACAAAATGAAAGAAAAAAAAGGCATTAGTAAATGAAACTGTATAAAAATCAGAGGAAATGACTTTTATTTTATTTTTTCACGTACAAACCTTGCAGGGGTTTTACTGGCAGTAAATGGCTCTAGCCCATAGTGCTTAGCATCAGCATCTTGATTTAATTCTGAGGCATGATCAGGTTTTTTGTTTAATGGGGTGGTGCCAGCACTTGTTAATCTTCGCTTTGACCACAGAGTGAAATAAATGTGCCCCACCGACTTTTGATTCCGAGGTGTCTGATGCTGACAGGTGTCAGATTTCATTTTCCTAGGCGCTTCTAGACACACGTTTATTGTTAAAATGTGAGTATGGAAGTCAAAGGTTGACTGCTCTCCGTGCCCTTAGCATTTATTAAGGAGGGCTCTGCGAGGCAGACTCTCAGACCAGCCCCCCCCAGTGCAGTCTTTCTTTTTGACATTGGCTGATTGGACAGGAAATTTTAACTCAAAAGTTTCTCCTCTGAGAAAATGCCTCCCCTAGTCTCACTTGGTGTTATTTTCCCTGTCAGAAGCTCAGCTTTCATAACACATTCTGTGTTTTAATCTAAACTGTTTTTCTTTCCTGGGGGGGAGAAAAAAATATAACTCTGCTGGCAAAGAGCAGAAAATGCTGGCTATGATTTTTGCCAAATTGCAATTAATTTAATTGAGATCAGATTTTCCAGTGTGTATGCAAATTGGCTCAGTAGGGAATTTAGAATTGAAAGGACCGTGGATTTGTTTGGTTGTTGAGGTTAACACATGAATAGGCAGAGGTCCCTGAATGCACACATGTTGAAGTAAAGTGGGAAAAATTCCAGTTGGTTCTCATAAGGGTTTTAGGATACATACATTTTCATAATAGGAACTCGACTTGCATGCCAAAAGAAAGGTCAGTATGAATTAGCATGGATGCTGAATACACTCAGGAGCAGACTCTTCCTTTCTCTCTTCTGCTACCTCCTGTGTACGACTGCCTTTGGCTTCCTATCTCTGAGGGGCCCCAGACTGAATGCTCCTACTTGCATCTCCTCTAACCCTGCCTCCCCCCTCCTCCCGGGAGTAGCGTAGCTCCCGCCAGTTGATAACTATGGCCAGAGTCCTTTTTTGGAAATAAATAGCTCATGCCTCCAAAGCAGTTGTTCAACATAGCTGGCGTGAGCAGCCCTCGAAAGTGAAACACTTAAAAAAGAACTACAGAAAATAATTTGGTACGTGCCAGATTTTTCTCTATCTCTCTCTTTCGCTGTTCATCCACCCTCAAAAAGGTAGTCAGGGAATGTGCGCTGCTTGAGTTTATTTAACAATAGTCTTGCTGGGGACCAGAGGGCAAGGAAGAATGGACAAATTTTAGTTAGCTTCTCTCCCTCCCCCCCACCTACGCTGTTCACACAAAGATGTATACATTAGTGCCACGCGACAGTGTTAGATACTTGCAAGAATAAACCGTAATCAAGTTAACCGCATTTTTTTTTTTTTAGCCAGACTGAACTTCTGTTTCATTTCCTCACTGAAATGCATTTAGGTTTCTAGACGATTAGAGCAGAAATTGATAACGTGTTTTACCAAAGCGTGGTGGTATCTTGAAAACAAGGCAGCATGCTGGATGAGGATCTTTCTAGGGCCAATGGCAAGCATCTTGCTGTCAGAGTCCTGCTGCTTGAGAATTTGGGAACGCTTAGGATTGGGGAGCTAAAGGGATAAGCTAAGCAGGATCCGAAAAGGCACCACTCCAACATTAGGCATGCTCCCTCTGCCAGCCTTTAGATTCAATACAAAATGAAAAAAGTGGATAAATACGTCTTACAATCAATGTCCTAAAAGAAAAAAAAAAGTAATGAATAAAAACCTACCAAGAGGATTATTCAAGCTTGAATATCTTTTTAAAAACTTGATAATGGTACAGTCTAAAACCCGTGTGCGCCGCGAGCTGGGTGCTGAAGTGAGGATGTCTGTAACTGCAGTAGCTTGATATCACAGTGTGAGTCACCATCTCTCCAAGTGTGTGTGTGTGTGGGATTGTATGAAGTAGAGAGATGATTCCTGGCTGACGATATGTACAAAATGGCTTGTTTGCTGCAAAGCCCCTTTTTTTCATTTTTAGGATCACTTACTACAGTGCTGCTCATCCAACAGTTTTACAGACTGAAAAAAAAAAAGTATTTTTCAATCACCCCCTTTTTTTTTAGGTTCCGCCAACACATTGGCTGCATTTCTGGAATAGTTCTCTGGTTGCATTTCTGGAATAGTTGCTGCATGAGTAGAAGAGATAAAGATAATATTTTTCTTTCTTCTTCTCAAAGCTTATAAAGCCACTGACGAGTGCTTGAAAGTTTTTCCCTACTTTGGCCATCTTTTTCAAATTTCACGGTGCCTTTTTTTTTCCCCCCAAAAAAGATAGGAAAATCAAGCACTCCTAATATGAGATTCCTTTCTACTGCATAGACCTTAGTAGAGGAAGATCAGTTGCTTTGCCACATTAACATCTGACAGCTGGGTTTGGGCTGTCTTTCCTCACTTGTGTTCATGCATTCCCCTGCCCCTAGGTTGTGCCTTGCTGTTGATCAACACGTATGAGAAGGAAGTTCTTGATGGCCAGCACAGGTTGTGGACTTTTGCAGCAGGTTCACGCTCGCTTTTAACAAAACTCTTCCATCATAAATGCACGCCACTTCTAGAGATTTTAATGATGCCATGGGAATTGTGGCAACCAGTGAGTGATGAGCGGAACTGCGGACGCCTCGTACAAATTACAGACAGTTGGGATATCTTGGAGCTTTCCTTACTAGTGGAGACAGAGAGCCCAGCACTATATACAATTTGTCAAAAAAATAGAAAAATGGGATACATCTGAAATATGAGTACTAGTTTATGAACATGATAAATGAATATATCCCCAGATAAAGTGGGGTGCGTTGGTCTTTTCCGTGAAATGTTAAGCTGAAGTCCCATCAATTCTGTGGACAAGGTTTTATTTCACTTTTTGACTTTCCCGCTGTTGTGTTCCATATTGGCCCGATGTGGCTGACACGTGCCACTGCAGAGCCGGGCGATATTTTTTCGTGGAACGCTTTGAGGGCCCAATGTGGTTACAAAACACTGAAATTATTAGTAGTCCCCTCTCTTTTCTATGGATTAAGACTTTCAGCTGAATTTTATAATTAAAGAAAGATATGGAATCTGCAGTGCCTGTGCTGGGAGAGATGAGCCTGGGACCTTGTAGAGAACATTAGGATGCACCTTTTACTACAGCATAGTAGGTGCGCGCATGTTACAAAATCAGGGGTGGCGAGCACGAGGGGGGGGGGTACATTTTAGCGATTTTCGCGCGGTGAGGCAGCGGGGCCTTCCCCAGTTCCCTCCCAGTCCGCTGCAATTTAGGAGCAGCTTGGGAGGGAACTTTCCTACCCCCTACCCTCACCTCCCTTCCCCCTTCTCCTCTCCTCCTCACCCTCTATTTATTTATTTATTTATTTATTTAACATTTTTCTGTACCGTCGTTTGGTGGGGACTGTCACAACGGTTTACATTAAGGCAAACAATTCTAAATTTTTGTTACCTTTTATTTTTCAAGTTACTTCAGGGCCGGACCCGGCAGCTGCTGGCGCGCGAGTCTCCAGAACAGCGAATAATGATGCTGTCTCGGCCGGCCCCTTCCAAGAGGCGCGGCACTCGAGCGCGTCCCGGCCTTCACGCGCGTGGCCGGGCCTCTTGGAAGATTCGCCCGGCGCGCACAAGGCCCGGCCATGCGCTTAAAGGCCGGGATTTACATGCGCGATGTGCATTTAAAATCTGCCTTTTAGTTCTTTGGATCTAGAAAAAAATGCTGAATTTTTTTCAAAGCAGCTACTCCTTTGTCACAGGTATTTCTAACATAAATGGGAACCAGTTGTAATATCCAAAGGAGGGAGTTAAGGCTTATCATTTTCAACTAGACCGGTCAGAAAGCAGATTAAAGTATGTTTTCAGCGAGAGAATGCACTGGGTGAAATAGTGTGCAGTAAACATCCATATTCATTTATCATCAGTGAGCTTGTGTTGCTCCTTACCAGCATTTCTTTCCCCTTTTACCCTTATTTATACTTATGATTTACCGTGCCTCTCTGACCCGTGACTTGTGACAAGGGAACTATAACATTTGCAGATCATCCTGATGGAAGTCAAGTGCTTGGAAGCAATTGCACAGCTGAAGAAAGCACCAAGGAGCTGGAAGTTCCTACAGGTCAATGTTTGGACAAGGCTGTTATTAGAAATATAGGCTTTATTGTAGAAGCATAAGGCAAATGTGCTAGTGGTGGCCTTGGCAGTCGGGAGCTAGTCTAGGAGTGACAGCCTCGCTTTTAGAATGTAGCCCAGTAGAATCTTATCTTGATGGCATAAGGTTTTAAGTTTCATACTGTGTCCGATAATGTAATGTGAAATAAGTGAAAGGTGCATATCTTTCAGGTGCTAGACAGGATGTATACACCCTTTCTACTGTATTTTGCTTTGGAAATGCCCTAACTACTTTAGATTGACGGTGCCTTAGTTTAACATCAAGGTCAATTTACTCAGCTCTGTTTCCATTTTTTTAACTTTTTTTTTTTTTTTTTGCCCCAGGAGTTTCCTCCCTGCGCCTTTTTGCATTTTCTGCACACTCAGAAAATGGGTTGGGATCAGGCACCTTTTATTCACAACGACCTGGGAACATTTTTCTCCCCATGTTATGGCCCTCCGGACTCGCCCAGCCCCAGTCATGGCACTGACAGACCTCAGCTAGGGGGCCCCGTACCAGGGCTCCTTCTGCTACCCTGCAACCATGAGTCCTAAATTCAGCCACCGGCTGCACCATTGTGCAATGGCTGTGACTCTGACCTCTACAGGGGGCTGCGAACGCTGCCTGCTTGGCATCCCCAGCCGACTCAGGGAGCAGAATACCTGAGCTGGAATTCAAACCCAGGTTCTACTGCACCACTGAACCACCAGGCCAACCTCACTTTCTTAAGCTTAATAGAAAAGGATTTGCTTGCTATAGATTAGTTTAGAAGTATTCTTTTCAGATGTTGGTCTGATATATTTCTCTGCATTTTGATATATAACAAAAAAAAAACCCAAACGTGACTCCCATAAGCTTTGTCATAGCCTTTGTTCTCGATGTGCCATGTATTAAGATCTATCCTATTGTTCTCTCTTAATTAGTCTGAAGCTAAAAGAAGGAATTGTCAGTGTAGTTTTTCAGTAGGTCATGTCAGCCCAAATGTATTGTTTCTAGTTCAGCCCAGAGAATAATAGATTGGAGACATTCATCAGCACTTTCAATGAGGGTTTTCAGTGGAGTAGCACTAAGATGGATAGTGCAGCCTGTTGACTTATTTATTTATTATTGATATTTATATTCCGCTAGCACAATAAAATCATCATTCAAATTGGCTAACAATTTAACCATCAAACATTATCAGACAGACAAATTCCAGAGCAAACCTAAAAGTAAATCAGTCAAATTCAGACAAGTATAGTGGTTTCACAAACTATCAAGCTCCTGAAATCGAAGCAGTAAAAGAAAAGTCTTAAATTTCTTCTGAAATTGCAGAATGTCTGATTCCTGCCTTAAAGCTAAAGGTAACAGGTTTTAAATTTGTGGGCCAGCAATAGAAAATGCATGCACACATACCATCTGCACCTGATAAATGATATGTAGCAATGACTAATAACAATTGCATGGCATGTGCGGGGCTTTAGGGTGAGAATAGGAATGTCAAATAAATCTGTCCCTTTTCTTGTAAAACCTTAAAAATTAACATTATTAACTTAATTGTGCATGCAAAGCAATAGGCAACCAGAGCAACTGAACCAGCTCAGCAGTCATATGCTTGTCCTTCCTGCAGCCTAAAATTAGGTGTGCAGCAGAATTTAGCAAAACTTGAAATGCGCATTAGTGTATTTTGGAAGCCCAGCATATATAACATATTCTAAAGTAGGTAGAATAAGAGCTTGAACCACCAATCTAAAATCATCTACACACAAAATATACTCTTAAGCAGCAATAGCTTGTGAAAAAAACAACACTTTAGTTGACCCTTAACAAAAAGAGAGGAATCATAAATTACTCCTAAATTACTAAATTCAGTCAGCAGGGGGAAAGAATAGCCTTTGAATAAAACATTTCTAATAGACCACATACTTATTGTTTGATTCTCTAATTTAAATTTTTCCTTAATTCTACAGAAATAAATGAATACATTGCTAATAGTAGAAGTCATTGAATTGCCAGCTCACCAGAAATCCCATGTTAAGCTGGATATATCAATGTGTTCCCAGTGCATGGCTCGTAGGTTTACGTGAAAGTACAATCATATTGTACAAGTATGCTATTACCATTTATTTCATATTCTGACTTAAAAAAAAAAAGTAGTGTGTACCTCAGTAATATTTTAATTAGTCTGTCATAACCCCAGCTTATCTTTTTCACTGTAAAATTAAAAACTATATTTACAAGAGTGTATCTTTAACAAGTAGTTGTGTGAACATGTTATGATGCCTAGAGTCCTTTCTCGCTATATGCAGAAATAAAGAACAAGATATGCCATACTGGCTCAGACCAAGGGTCCATCAAACCCAGTATCCAGTCTCCAACAGTGGCCAGTCCAAGTCACAAGTAACTGGCAAGTACCCAAACATTAAATAGATCCCTAATGCCAGCAACAAGCAGTGGCTATTCCCTATTGATTAATAGCAGTTCATGGATTTCTCCTCCAGGAATTTATCCAAACTTTTCTTGAACCCATCTAGACTAGCTGCCTTAACCATATCCTCTAGCAACAAATTCTAGAGCTTAATTATGAGTTGAGTGAAAAACATTTTTTCTCTGATTTGTTTTAAATGTACTACTTGCGAACTTCATGGAGAGCCCCCTAGTCCTTGTATTATCTGAAAAAGTAAATAGCCGTTTCGCATTTACCCGTTCGTCCTTTTTTGATTTTGTAGACCTCTATCATATTCCCCCCCTCAGCAGTCTCCTCTTCAAGATGAACAGCCCTAACCTCTTTAGCCTTTCCTCATAAGGAGCCGTTCTATGCCCTTTATCATTTTAGTCACCATTCTCTGCACCTTCTCCAGTGCAACTATATCTTTTTTCAAATGCGGCAAACAGAATTGCCCACACTATTCAAGGTGCGGTGTAACCATTGAGCAATACAGAGGCATTATGACATCCCCGTTTTATTTGCCATTCCCTTCGTAATAATTCCTAACATTCTGTTTGCTTTTTTGACTGCCACAGCATACTGAGCCAACAATTTCAATGTAATATCAACTATAACACCCAGATCTTTTTCCTGGCTGGTAATTCCTAAAATGGAACCTCATATCGTGTAGCTACAGCAAGGGTTATTTTTCCCTGTATGCATCACCTTGCACTTGCCACATTAAATTTCATCTGCCATATGGACACCGATTCCTCCAGCCTCGCAAGGTGGTCCTGCAATTTATCACACTCCACTTGTGATTTAACTACTGTGAATAATTTTGTCATCTACAAATTTGATCACCTCACTCGTTGTACCTCTTTCCAGATCATATATAAATATATTAAAAAGCACTAGTCAAAGTACAAATCCCTGAAGCACACCACTGTTTACCTTTTTTCACTGTGAAAGCACATTTAATCCTACTCTTTGCTTTCTGTCTTTTAAACAGTTTGCAATCCATAAAAGGACATCACCTCCTATCCCATTACTTTTTAGTTTTCTTAGAAGCCTCTCATGAGGGACTTTGTCAAACGCCTTCTGGAAATCCAAATGCACCGCAACTACCGGTTCACCTTTATCCACGTTTATTAACCTCTTAAAGAAAATGTATCAGATTTGTGAGGCAAGACTTCCCTTGGGCAAATCCATTCTGGCTGTTTCCCATTAAATCATGTCTGGCTATGTTCTGTGATTTTATTCTTTATAATAGTTTCCACAATTTTTCACAGTATTGAAATCAGGCTCACTGGTCTGTAGTGTCAATAAACAGGTCAAGTGTAGCTCCAGAAAGCTAAGTCAACAAATGCGTTGTTAGTCCAATGAAAAAGTATCCCCTTACGTTAACCTTTTGTTTATTGACTTTTATTTCCGCACATTGAAGTGAACTAGTGCAGCAGCCAGGCTACTTTATATATATATATATATATATATATATATATATATATATATATTTTTTTTTTTTTTTTTTTTTTTTTTTTTAAATATATATTTTTGCTACAGAAGTTTGCACATGGTTATAACCATGTTTTGTAATGCAAATTTCTATGTAATAAGTACATCATTAAACACTACAGACAGCTGGTCTGTGTAGGAAATTAGGCAAGAAGTGGAGTCAACTAGTGACTGCAGCTGCTAACCAATAGCAAGGCAGCTTTAAAAATGCTTGATGACATCACAATATGCTCTGCGCTCCCTACAATTTCAACTGAACTGAAATGATCCAATTCCTTATTAAAAAATAAGAGTTCCGTGTTCGAAAACTAGGCAACAAAGAGAGAGAGGGGAGACTTCCTTTCGTTGTTTTAAAGAAATTATTATTTAGAAAATGGAGTAGCAGAGAGTAAATGGAGAAAGTGATTAGATAAAGAGCAGTCATTTTTTTCTGCAGGGCAGTGATTGCTGAAGCGATAGCAGAACATGTTTTTGGTCTTGTGACCTGGCCTGTTTTGTAGCGGGAGTAGTAAAACCTGAAGGCAATTTTGCTGATGGCTGAAGAGGATTGGTAAGTGTATTATGAATGTAATCTGCTTTGAAGTGCCGAAAAGTGGAAAATAAATCAAATAAATAAGTATTGATTTGCTATTTAATTTTGTGACTTAAACTTTGGGATAGAGAGATTGTGGGTTAAATTAACCTTTAGTGTGTATGCTTGATCTAGCACTGAAAGCCAGGTAATTTCTTAGTATGTACTTAATTTTAAAAAAAAAAACTAGGTAATTTTTTAGTGTTTTTCTTTTTCTCCCACCCGCCCCTTAGTTCATTTTAATTTATAGACTCTTATCTTAATTAAGATGACGAGACATTTTCAATCAATCAGAAATTTAGATAAAATGAGGAAGTGAGAAAGCCCTTATCAATAGATTAACTATTGTACTCCACCTTCATCAGAGTGGAACCAGGCTGCTGGCACTAACTTTTAAAAAGGAGATAGAACATAAGAACATAAGAACATGCCATACTGGGTCAGACCAAGGGTCCATCAAGCCCAGCATCCTGTCTCCAACAGTGGCCAATCCAGGCCATAAGAACCTGGCAAGTACCCAAAAACTAAGCCTTTTCCATGTAACCATTGCTAATGGCAGTGGCTATTCTCTAAGTGAACTTAATGAGCAGCTTTTAAACTAGAACAGTCACTAAGCAGTGTACAGTTTGGAGGAATGCATCTTTGAAGGATACTAATGAAACAGGAGAGTTAGGGCATTCCATCAGGTTCAATAAAAGCAATAGTAGTCCATGTCCCTATAAGTAAAGAATCACCTGCGCTAACGAATTCCAAATTATCCCTATCAAATGAAAAGCAGGTTGTTAATACAAATAAAAAAATGCACTTTGAAATGTCTGTATGCCAATGCCAGAAGTCTAAGAAGTAAGATGGGAGTGTTAGTTTATATGCAGTGAATGATGAGATAGACTTAGGGGCAGATTTTAAAAGCTCTACGCACGTAAATCCGGCTGGATTTACGCGCGCAGGGGGGTTACGCGCGCCGAGCCTATTTTGCATAGGCCTGGGACGCGCGTATGTCCCTGGGCTTTGAAAAGGGGGCGGGGCGCTGGTCCGGGGGCTGGACCGAGGCCTCCGGCAAAGCAGCAGTGCCGGGGGATCGCGCGCCGGCAGCTGGCCGGCGTGCGCAAGTTACACCTGCCAGAGGCAGGTGATTTAGGTAGGGCTGGGGGCGGGTTAGATAAGGGATGGGAGGGGAAGTGGGGGGTAGCAGAAGGAAAGTTCCTCCGAGGCTGCTCCGATTTCAGCCTCAGAGAGAATGGGGAAAGCCATCGGTGCTTCGCTAGGGCTCGGTGCGCGCAAGGTGGCACCCCCTTGCATGCGCCGACCCTGGATTTTATAACATGCGTGCGGCTGCGTGCGAATGTTCTAAAATCGGGCGTAGATTTGTGCACGCCGGGTTGTGCGCACAACTTTATGCCCATGCGTGTAACTATTAAAATCCGGCATCTCAGAGGTCTGGTGGAAGGAGGATAATCAATGGGACAGTGCTATATCAGGGTACAAATTATATTGCAATGATAAGGAGGCTGTTCAGCTTGGAGAAGAGACGTTTGAGGGGGAGGGATATGATTGAGGTCTTTAAAATCATGAGAGGTCTAGAACAGGTAAATGTGAATTGGTTATTTATTCTTTTGGATAATAGAAGGAATAGGGGGCACTCCATGAAGTTAGCGTGTAGCACATTTTAAAACTAATCAGAGAAAATTCTTTTTCACTCAAAGCACAATTAAACTCTGGAATTTGTTGCCAGAGGATGTGGTTAGTGCAGTTAGTGTAGCTGGGTTTAAAAAAGGTTTGGATAAGTTCTTGGAGGAGAAGTCCATTACCTGCTATTAATCAAGCCTCTGCTATTACTGGCATCAGCATGAGATCTACTTAGTGTTGCCAGGTACTTGTATCCTTTGGACTCTTTTGGAAAGATGGACCCTTGGTCTGACCCAATATAGCAATTTCTTATGCTCTTATGTAAATCATTGCCAAATTAAGATAAAATACCACATACTCTTAAAAGACTTTAGTGTTAAGCTTCCATACTCCCTTAGCTATCTTGATTAACTAAGAACTGAAGAATATTAAGAAGCAGACTGCAGTCTTTTGCACTGAGTGCCACATGTATGATTATATACTACATAGAAATGAAGGCAGAAAAAGACCAAACGGCCCACCCAGTCTGCCCAGCAAGCTCCCACACTTATTTTCCCATAGTGGTATGTGTGCGCTTTATGCAAGAGCTCCTGGCTTTCAGAGAACGAGTCTGGTCTCTGGAGGATGGAGTGGCAGTCTAGAGGAGCTTAGGAAGACAGAGATATATACTTTCAAGGACATAGTAACTAAGTCCCAACTCCAGTCCGGCAGGCCCTGTGGTATCTTGGCGGAGCAGGTCACCTGGAAGGAGAGCATTTTCCTTAGTATAGCAGTATGTATACTCCATACTACCCCTAAGTCCAGAATAAGAGCCACCTGACTCAGCTTTGTTTATACTAATAATTTCTCCTCTGTCTCAAGCCTTTCCTTCCTTCCAGTAGTCTATGCTTCCAAGTTTAATTTCCCTGTTAAATGTAACTTTGTTTTTCATGTTCAACCTATTGTTTTTGGTTACTGTTCGTGGTTCAGTTCCCCAATTCGATGTAAACCGATCTGATATGGTCTCTACCATGAAGGTCGGTATAGAAAAGTGTTAAATAAATAAATAAAATAAATGTAATCCTATAGTTAGGTCCTGCTCTCCAGCTGTTGCAGTATCCTCTTGCACTAAGGATGGGCTTGTTCCCAGGATGGAAGGGCTAGGATGGCTGTCGTAGTTGGTAATTTGATCATTAGAAATACAGATAGCTGGGTGGCTAGTGGATGTGAGGATTGCTTGGTAACTTGCCTGCCTGGTGTGAAGGTGGTGGACCTCATGTGTCACCTAAATAAGATCTTAGAGGAGCTGGCTGTCATGGTACATGAGGGTACCAATGACATAAGAAGGTGTGGGAAGGAGATTCTAAAGCAAAATTTTGGCTTTTAGGTAGAAAATTGAAATCCAGAACCTCCAGGATAGCATTTTATGAAATGTTCCCTGTTCCACACGCAGGACCCCAGAGGCAGGCAGAGCTCCAGAGTCTCAATGCAGGTAAGAGGTGATGGTGCAGGGAAGAGGGCTTTAGTTTTGTCAGGAACTGGGCAACATTTTGGGGAATGTTCCAAAAGGATGGGCTCCACTGTAATCAGAGTGGATTTAGGCTGCTGGCACTAGCATTTAAAAAGGAGATAGAATAGTTTTTAAACTAGAACATAGGGGAAAGCCAAAAGCCATTCAGCAGTTCATGGTTTGGAGGGAGGTATCTTCAAAGGATACTAATAAAACAGGGAAGTTAGAGCATTCCATTAAAGACAAAAGTAGCCTAAGCAACTTTACCTAAAGAACAGTTTGAATTAAAAGATTCAGAATTATCGCAGACAACTGTTAAGAATTGTCATATATACAAACAAAAAATACACTTTGAAATATCTGCAGGCAAATGCCACAAGTTTAAAAAGTAAAATAGGTGAGTTAGAATCTATAGAACTGAATGGTGAAGTGGACAAACGGCCCAATTTTAAAAGAGCCACACACGTAAAAAACGGGTTAGGCACGTGGCCAAGCCTTGCGCACACCGCTCACATTTTAGAACAGGCTGGCCATGACCGTAACGCCTGTAATGCGTCGAAGTGCCGGGCTCTGCAAAAGGGGCGAGCCATGGGGGTGGTCTGGGTGGGGTGGGCCAGGACAGCGCCATTAACTGCTATCCCGGGGAAGCGCGCGCCAGCAGCTGCCTGGCGCATGGAGATTACTTCTGCTCCTGGGGAGCAGTAAATATTAAAATAAAAAAATTAGGGATAAGTAGGGTTAGGTTAGGGGTCGGGGAAGAGGCAGGAAGGGTAGGGTTAGAGATAGGAAAGTTCCCTCCCAGTCCGAAGTTAGTAAGCAGCACATTTAAAACAAATCAGAGAAAATATTTTTTTCACTTAATGCACAATTATGATCTGGAACTCATTGACAAGAGGATATGGTAATGGAAGTTAATTATGGCTGGGTTTAAAAAAAAACTTTGGGCAAGTTCTTGGAGGAAAAGTCCATAAACTGTTTTGAACCAGATAGACTTGGGAAAAGCCACTACTTATAAATGGGCATTAGCAGCCAGGACCAGCACCACACACTGTGCAAGCCATGCACTTGCATAGGGCGGCGGCCTGGGTCCACCGGTGGCCAAGCTGGAGTGGAGGCTGTGGGGCCACCCGGAGAACTCCCCCCCCCCCCCCCCCCCCCCGGGGCAGCTAGAGGGTCCTGACAGTTGTACTGTTGTTTTTCTTTATTCATGGTTAGAAAATATTTTAATTGAGAAACTAGAGCAATATTGTGAGAGTGTGAATTGTGGATTATTAAAGACATTCCTGACAAGCCCCTTTATCAGAGGCAGCATTTCCATCTATGGTATCATTTTTTTTTAGCAAGACTAGAAGCTGTCGCGCTTGGTCTGTCCCCCGTGAAATAGCTGAGATCATTGTTTTGGATGGTAAGTGCTGTACACATATTTCAGCCTAATTATCACTGTCATGAGTACTTCTCAGGTACTGTCTGTTTCCTGACTCTGCACACGCAGCCACGGGACATGGTGCAAGTTCCTTTTATTACTGCATGCAGGTACTTGTGTAAAACCTTGCAGGGTGGCGCAGCTGGCTGGTCACTGCACAACTTTAGAAAGGAAACTAACTCATCAAAGCCCAGAAAGAAATACTTCTTATAAAATGGTGTGTGCAAGTGAGGCCTGGAGGTAGGACTGATATACCTCCCATTGCTGTGTCCTTACTGTAAAGGAGTGTGATTGCCTTGTTTGTCCACTTGCAAACATAGAAATAAAGGTTGCAGGAGAGAACTTTTTACTGAGCTAACTTAATACATTTGTGAGTAGCCAGGGTGGGCGTTTGTTAGCATTTGTTTCGATTAAGTGTGAAAATGAAAAATGTTTGCCGTTATGTTAAGTAACTTAACTGTTATGTGCATCTTTGTGTGTTTGTGCTCAAAAGAAAAAACAGTGAGATACAAGATCTTGTAATTTCATTAGTGATTTATTTTTTATAGATTGATAACAGCAATAAAAAGGCTATTAATTATTTGAGTTCATACTAGTAAGTATATTTTTATCTCCATTCCACTGAATTGTTTTCATCTCTGGGGGATTATTTAAACACTCAGAATAATTTTGGTCTCTGACTGTGTTTGTGTATGTGGGTGTTCATATTTCTGTTCAGATCTGTGGAAGTTTGCTTATCCAACAAACAACTCTGGGGTCAACTCTGAAAGGCTAGCCGGCTAGCTAAATTAGCCATCTAAACTTATCTGGCTAATTTAGCACGGATATTCAGCGATGCAGCTGCACCGCTGACTATACCCGGATACATTTCAAGTTAGTCAGATGAGTTTATCTAGCTAACTTTAGACCTGCTCAATGGCAGGTCTAAATTATCTGGCTAACTTAGCTGGATAAGTCTGAATATTGGCGTTATCCAGCTATATATATGCTGTTATGTCAAGTAACTAACTATTATGTGCACCACTCCGAACATAGCCCGATAACTTGTTATCCAGCTAAAAAAGTATCCAACTATGTCAGGGGCAGTCAGTGGTGTTCTAGATAACTCCGATTTTCAGCATTATCCAGCTAAGGTAATCGGATAATATTAGAACAGCCAAAGAGCTGTCCTAAAGTTAGTCAGCTAACCTTATCTATCTAATTTCAAGGTAGCTGGATATACTCAGCAGCATTCCCATTCTGATAAATATCCTGGCTA
The DNA here is from genome assembly GCF_901001135.1 of Rhinatrema bivittatum. NCBI lineage: Eukaryota > Metazoa > Chordata > Amphibia > Gymnophiona > Rhinatrematidae > Rhinatrema > Rhinatrema bivittatum. The sequence goes on along the minus strand of NC_042615.1, from coordinate 236,955,804 downwards.
AGTTAGCCAGATAAGTTTACCTGGATAACTTTCCTAGCTGGCCAGTAGCTGAACATGGACCTTTTTGTGATTTATATATAAACACTGAATTTGCAAAGGTAACATAATAAAAGCTCAGCTTTATTCTTCACAATATCTTGATGGTGGTTTCAAAACCTCCTCACTGGCATTGGTCGAGACACATCAGGGTAGATTTTTATGTTATATGTAACCGGTCTCCCCGTTTGGAGCTTTATCCGTCACTAAGGGTGGTATGGATCCGACTTCATTCCAGACAGGGAGACAGAATAATTTTCCAGTGTCCCTGGCATATCTGTCCACTCTTCACACTGAAGATAGGTAGAGGACCTCCAACAGGTGCCAAACAGTCCAGACAAGGAACAATGAATGTAATATTTATTTATTTATTTATTTTTAGTTTTTATATACTGATGTTCAGCATCAAGGGTATGTAAATGGAGTCACACCAATGTCCAGCCATACAGGTCAACCACTAAAAAGGGTAGGAAAATCATGAAAAAATACACTCTGGAGTCCAGGAAAGGTGTTCAACTAAAATAGTATTTACTGTAACTTAAAAAGGATAATCCAGGCCACAGTATCAAAAATCAAGAATAGAATAAAAAATGTAATAGCAATGAAGATTATTGAAAATTCATCTTAGGTATTACCTCCCTTCTCACTTCTCTTGCACCATTATCTATGGAGAAAAACTGCTCTCCCTTGCAGTGTAGGAAAACTGGAATGGGGCTCCATCATAAAGTCAATCACCAAATAGAAGAAAATCCCCAAGTACAAAAACTGCAGGACAACTGTCCTCATGTACAGCAACATCCAACTTCAGTTGGGCCAAGGTTTAACTTTTCTTCAAACTGGAAAAAACATCTGTATCACACTGTCTCAATGGGATATAGCCCTTTGAGTCCTTGTATCAAAATCTCCTTACCCTTGCTTCTTCAGGTCGCACAAGCAACCAGTTCCTTGCCCCAATCCTCTGGGATACCGGGGTACACCCTTCCCTCCAAACTTGTCAAGACAGAGTCCAAAATATCTTTTATCCAGAAGTCCTTCAATATCAAAATGCAAAAGTGATATCCTATCCTTGGACACCTAAAAGGCCTTTGATAGGCTAACCTGGCCTTTCCTTTTCGAAGTCCTGGCTCAGGTGGGCATCCCTCCCCGATTTGTGGCGTAGGTTTGGGCGATGTATCAATCTC